>NC_141695.1:192013152-192418788 GCF_964263255.1 Lissotriton vulgaris
GATGGTCCATTTCGGATCGGCTTTCCCCTTCTTCGCTCCAGTGAACCCAACGAAGAGCTGATCGTCCACCCGGTGATCTTTGGTGAGATTGATGTAGCATGATAAGCAAAATTAAGGTCCCATTGGGGCATGACAATAGGTTTAGGGTGACGCATATGCTGAAGACCCTTCAAGAAACGTGTGCCACAAGTGAGGGTTGGTCTGGCAACTGAAAAAAAGCTGAGATGACTGAAAGATACCCCTTAACCGGGGCTAGGGCAAGGTCTTGCCTGGTTAAAGACGAAAAAAACACAATACTTTGGACAAGGGTGCAATAACAAAGTCACAAACTTGTCCCAACGGCAGGCATATACGGTCTTTGTGGAGGGAAATTGGCTGCGAAGATGACCTGACATTTCAGGAGGGAGATCCAAGACTAACTGCCACCGCTCAATCTCCACGAATGAAGGTGAAGTGTGTGCAGGTTCCGGTCTAGAACCCTGCCCTGTTGCTCTGACAGGAGATCCTCTCAAATGGGCAGCCTGATCAAAGGACCAATGCGCATGCTCAGGAGTTTGGGATACAATAGTCATCATGTGCAATACAGAGCCACAAGGATGACTTGGGTCCGGTCCATCCTGATCTTCACAATTCGGGGCAGGAGTGGCATTGGTGGAAAAGTATACAGGAATCCTGAGCCCCATTCGAGAGAAAATGCGTCTCCGGGTGAGAGTTGCCTTGGAAATGCCAATGCACAGAAGAGCTGACAGTGCACACTTTCAGCAGTGGCAAATAGATCTATCGATGGTTCTCCCCAGCTTGTGCTGCCTCTGGATGAAAAAGCCTTTTGTGATCTGCAAGACATCGATGGCTGAGTTTGTCTGCCAAGTCGTTCAGAGATTCTGTTGGTTGTTGCACAACCAGGAATATGGCCTGACATTACAGCCTTGTCCAGAGATGCAAGGCTCCTTGCACAGGGTTCAATACCCCTTCACCTACCCTGCTTGTTGCAGTACTACATGGCAGTGGTTTTGTCTGTCAACACATGAACCAGCCTCCCTTTGATGGATGGAAGGTGCCAAGTGATTCGCTCTAAGCTCCAACAACTTGGTGTGGAGACCAGAGTCCTCTGACCTTCACCTCTCCCAGATGGCCGTCCCTACTCAGAAGTGATGCATCTATCACCACTGTGAGATCTGAGGGAGGGAGTAAGAGAGCTACTAGCATATTTTATCACAGAAAATAATGACCACGTATGTAACAATACGTGACCCCCCAAAACAGGATTATCAGTAGTCGCTACCCAAGCATTTTAGGGGAGTTTACCAGTATAAGAACCTTATTGATATTAAATGCCCCCACCTGCCTAATGAAATAACAGCATATCCTTTAGTATTCTCGACACCAAGTATAGCTTCCAGGGAGCAGCACTGTTAGAGAAGGAGATAATGTAACAAACACAGTTAAAGGTGCAAACATGTATATGCACACAGAGGTGAATGCACAAGGCTCCTAATTGTCTCTCTCAGGCACCTAACACATTTTCACTTTGGCTCCTGCAGTCCGCCACTTTAATGGGCCAGTACTAGTTATTGCTCAGGCTGCTAATTGCACTCAGTCTTCATGGCCCATTGTAGAGCTTACAACATGGCCTATCTACTTGTGCCCTAGCTAGAATGTGAGTAGAGACAGATGGTTATGTGGCAGACTTCATAGTCTGACACATTCTGTGTTTGGGTTGTCAAGAAGCCCTTGCATTTGTTATGTTGGCTGGTACTAAAAGGGTCATGAGGTGTTGCCTCAACATCCTGTGGTTCTGGGTGAATCACTTAATATCCCTGTGGCCACCAAAAATGAATATGTCCTTAACTGGTGCTCAAGTGCCAGTGTAGATAGATAATTAAGTGCTGGTGCTGAGCACTGGAAACTACCGGCTCAACTTCAGCACTGGTTTTACCTCTGAGGGCTACTTTGAGGGTGCTGGTGAGCGACAAGTAGCTCATGAGCTACTTACTGTAGACCCCTCTCGGCTGACCCAATCAAGGTTTGTTAGCCGCCACTGCAGGTGTTTAGCAGTTCCCTCCAATATCTGGACCACGTCTGAGAGAGCCACCTGATGCTGTGCCCAGTGGGCCTTCAGATTCCACTGCACAGCCCCCATTTGCCAGCGGGCGTGCTTTATGAGCAGGAGGCCAGAAGACCCAGCAGCCTCAGAGTCAGTGTCACCGAAATCTAGGATAGAAGTTGAAACACTGGAATCATAGCCTCAATATCCTGAACTCCCAGCTCCAGAGGACAGACATAAAATTTCACTGTGAGCCAAATGGCTCTGAAGAAAGGTAGCATATGAAAGTCAGGTGTGAGTTCAGCACGTTTATAGTGAACCCCAGCAAATGCAGGAGGTCGGCTGTAGTCTGGACGGGTGACGATAGCCTGAGGAGAGCCCACCATCACAGCCAGTCGTTGAGGAGGAGAAGGCTGGAACCCCTGACCTCTGCAGATAAACTGCAATTACCACCATCACTTTTTTGAACACACAAGGAGTGCAGGTAAGGCCAAATAGAACTAAAATGCTTGTGGTCTATTATGAACCACTGGTAACATCTGTGGGCTAGCAGAACAGCTATATGGAAATATACATCTTGCAAATTCATCGCCATCATCCAGTCTTCGGGGTCCAAGGAAGACAGGACCTGAGCCAATGTGAGCATTTAGAATTTTTCCTTTCAGGAAGCAGTGGTGAGGGTGCAGACCTAGAATAGGGCAGAGGCCTCCGTCCTTCTTTGACACCATTAAGTAGCAGGAATAGCTACCAAGGCCTAAGTCTGATACCAGCCTCCTCTCAATGGGCCCCTTTCGTCAAAAGAGCCTGCAATTCCGGATGCAACAGAGAGATGATCCTCTGTCAGCTGATCTGAGGACGGTGGCATGGGTGACAGCTTTTGTGTAAACGGAAGAGTGTAATCCTGTTTCTCCAAAGTTATGGACTGCTCCAAAGTTATGGACTGCTAACAGGCAGGTGTTGCTTGATCCTGCCACCAACTGGTTTGCCGTGATGCTGCGAGGGCACGTTTAAGAGGTTTGGAGGCAGCGGCTGTTGAGAGGGTGGCTGGGGAGGGCGGAATTGGCACACTGGGCAGAACTCTGGCTTTGTTCCCAGAAGGCTTGTGGGAGAAGTGTCCATGGCCACATAAGGACTGGGGAGCTTGCTGGCTGTGGAGGCTGGGTGGAAATAGACTCCGCTGTTAGCAATTACAGTAGCCACGGAAGGAGCAGAAGGCAGAATGAAGCTGGAGGAGAGCCACAGTGAGTCCCAACTGACCAGGCAGAGGGCCTCCTGTCCTTGAAGTGCTCGAGAACTGAAACTGCCTTGTCACTGAACTGGCGAATTCCATAAAAGGTAATTTCTAGAAGGGAGGCCTTGGCATCCCCCGAGAAGTCGGTTGACCTCAGCCAGGCATGGTGGCGGAGCACCACCAACGTAGTTATCGCTCTACCTAGTGAGTCTGTTCTGTCTAATCTGCAGTGTATTGAAAACTCTACTGCACACTTGCCTTCTGCTTTTAGAAAAAGGAGAGTATGTTTTCCAGGTTTATATAAATATTGTTTTATGGTTGAATCCTGTAATGGAGTGGTGTGGCTCACTGGTTAGAGGCGGCAGACCCGAGAGCAGAGGATGGCCCGGGACCAGGGTTCAATTCTCGACGCTGCAGGGTCGTGGACCAGGATCAGCGGACTTGATAATTCTCACCTCGGTGCCTACTCTAACCAGGGATCACACTCGGCAACTCTGGGCATTAGCTTGCCTCATCTCCACAATAGCCCCCCACATACGCCGGGGATGCCTGGTTTCACCTTGGAGATACCCAGTAGGGACCATCTCACAGGGAAAGCCAGGACGGGTTCCCCAGCGGTCTACTGCGCAGAGATACTCCTTCGGGAGTCGATTCTAGCGCATTACAAACCCACAATTAATTAATTAATTAATCATTGATTCAGATTTCCACTCAAGAAATAGGGTCGGTCCAATTTTACAAAAAATAGAATTTTATTGATGCAGAATTGAACATTGACAGCCAACACGTGTTTCGCCCTCTGTGTCGAATTGCGCCAGGGCTTTCTCAAGGCTGTAAAGATAAAAATTATGTGTTTAAGTGAAAGGTAATAATAAAGAATGGTGACCCCAACCAAGAATGGATTAAGTGTAGGTAAAAAACCCGAAAAGTGCAAAAAAATGATTAAAGGGTGGAACCAACAGAGACAAAGATGTTCTCTTTTAGTAATGGTATTGGTTATAAGGAAAGCTCAAAGACAAGTGTAAATTGTTAACTTAGTAAGTGAAGTATAAGGAGGCAACGATATTTACAAGGAGTACATTAATCATGCAAAGATAGCGTGTTTGTTGATCTTTAGAAAATTCGAGAAAAAGACGAAAAAAAGAGGACGATAGAAGAAAATGAGACACCCAAAACCAACAGTGTATACAGTATACCATGTGTGTTCTTCAACAAAAAAGTAAAATGATACCTAAATTCAATTTTTTTTTGACATTCTGTTAAATTCTCTAGTATACATCATTGTGGATATATAACACAATAGATTCCTTGAATACTTCAATCTGTAAGAAAATATATCATTTTTCAATTCAGTTTTTTTAAAAGAAGATTTTTAGCATTTCAGTTCATAAAAGCATCATAATGACAGTATCTTATAGGTATCTATGATATCAGACATTGCTAAGTATGCCAGTTTAGACAGGACTTTAAAGTAGTTCATTATTTGGCAAGATTCAACATACCATTTTATAACATTCCTTTACATAACAATTTAATAAAAATACTTAACATTTGTCTCACTGGTCTTGTTCTCAGTATCAGTAATAATAATCGCCAATTATTATTTTTGTGAGCTAGACAAAGTTTTTCGCTATTCTATTGAAGAAATAGTGAACACTATATTCTGTTTGAATTTTTAGAGAGATAAATAAGTGTACTATTTTGCATGCTTTTTACGGACCAACGTTTAGGCTTGGGTGTGTTGGAAAGACATGTATTTATTTCTTACATACAGACCATACATTCTTTAGGGATTATGGTGGGAAGCGTTTCTCGCATATTGGGTGTTGCTACTATGCAAGCATGTTTATATCAGCAGATATTACTTTAAAATAACAATTTGGATTGTGGAACAACACAAAGGGACATGTAAGCACAATAGTCTAGGGGTTCTTCAATTCTTAATAAGAAAACCACTTGAAACGATGAAGACATAACAAAAAAGACCGGGTGAGTATAGCCTAATCAAGTATGTACGGCCCTTTTAAGCTGGATCAAATAAGAGATCTCAAAATGCCGTATTCTTGGGCCGTACATACATGTCTTTCCAACACACACAAACCTAAACTTTGGTCCGTAAAAAGCATGCAAAATAGTACATTTATTTCTCTAAAAATTCAAACAGAATATAGTGATCACTATTTCTTCAATAGAATAGCGAAAAACTTTGGCTAGCTCACAAAAATAATGATAATTGGTGATTATTATTACTGATACTGAGAAAAAGACCAGTGAGACAAATGCCCTGGCGCAATTCGACACAGAGGGCGAAACACGTGTCGGCTGTCAATGTTCAATTCTGCACCTCTAACCGGGTGGGGATAGTAGGGCATCCTTCTACTCTCTCGCAGGTCGGGGTGGAGGAAGAGTGAAAAGTTTACTAGACAGCCAGTGTAGGGTGGATTACCTGCGGTGCTACTGCTAGCTGAGGCCAGGAGGGCAGGCTTCCACTAGTCCGTGCATAGACACCTTCCACTACAGTCTCCTGCATAGAGGAAGAAGGGGGTACGTACAGCTACTGCTCTCACTAGCCCAGCCATCTTTCATCCACTGGGACCGATCTGGGGGATTGTGGAGAGAGCGGAAGGGTTGTGCTGACATGGCACACTTTGCCTCCAGGTCCACTTTTCAAAGCAACGACAGTCTAGCGCCTAGAGTGGATTACCACAGCGAGCTAGATTCAAGGCAACGCAGGTGCCCTGTATCCCCGTTTCTTTTAAAATGCGCATTCACACCAGCAGTTAAGCAGCGCTGCGCGAACAATGAATGCATTAAATGAGCTCGGCAGCTCTCCGTGCTCGTGCATTTTTACAAAAGGACGGTAAACAATCTACTATCCGGCCTGTGTGTCATTTTGAAAACGGAAGTGCGTCATCTAAGAAAAGCTCTTTCTGCTGTTGCCCCCGACTGCAAACCACGTGCATGATGAAAGCAGGGGGCGCGGGGGGGGGGGGGGGGTGGAAAGAGTTCGGATGACGATTCAGAGGTGTGACGTGTAGTACAACGCTGTTTACAGGCACCCATCTGTGAGGGTACGTTTATTGATTAAATACATGTGTAATTTACAAGAGGCAAATGTAAATATCAAACAAAAACACACAGTGGTGCCAAGATGAGAACATATACGGGTACCCAGAGTGCCATGAATCCATTCAAATCTGTAGCTCGCCTTCCAAAGCGCAGGAGGCAATGGCAGCACATTCAGGGCGGCCTCCAAGGGCCACTAGACACCCGCTGCTGCATCACAAGCAGCCCGGCTCTTCCTCTCTCCAGAAGAGTGTCTGACGAGTGGCAGTGCCCATGCAAACGGCCACAGGCAATCATGCAGAGGACGGGAGTAAGAGAGTGATTCTGGGGAGAGACGACCCCATTCATAAGCCAACCAGTGGCGGCAAACGAGGCGAGAGGCCGTTTCTCACTCGCCTTGATAGAAGCACAGATACTGTAGGAATATTCCTGCGAGCTTCGCCATAATGTCAAGAAAAAAATTGGCACCAACATTTTGCTAGGCCTCTGTCAGCAAACAGGGAAACTTTTATCAGCCGCACAGTTACTTGTCTGCCAAAGAACAACTTACTGCATGCTGGGTAACAGCAGCTCCAGCTCCTGGGTGGGCAGCATGAGCCTGGCACTGAATGCCAACCTGCAGGACCCTGGGACCCGGGACCACACAGACTGTGGAGTGGCTCTACCTATGAGGTCACCGTTTCTGATTGATCTGTGGTGATTTCAGCTTCCCTTCCATGATCTGGTTGCCTTATATCTAACCTGGGACCCGGGACCACACAGACTGTGGAGTGGCTCTACCTAGGAGGTCACCGTTTCTGATTGATCTGTGGTGATTTCAGCTTCTCTTCCATGATCTGGTTGCCTTACATCTAACCTGGGACCCGGGACCACACAGACTGTGGAGTGGCTCTACCTAGGAGATCACCGTTTCTGATTGATCTGTAGTAATTTCAGCTTCCCTTCCATGATCTGGTTGCCTTATATCTAACCTGGGACCACGCAGACTGTGGAGTGGCTCTACCTAGGAGGTCACCGTTTCTGATTGATCTGTGGTGATTTCAGCTTCCCTTCCATGATCTGGTTGCCTTATATCTAACCTGGGACCCGGGACCACACAGACTGTGGAGTGGCTCTACCTATGAGGTCATCGTTTCTGATTGATCTGTGGTGATTTCAGCTTCCCTTCCATGATCTGGTTGCCTTATATCTAACCGGGGACCCGGGACCACGCAGACTGTGGAGTGGCTCTACCTAGGAGGTCACCGTTTCTGATTGATCTGTGGTGATTTCAGCTTCCCTTCCATGATCTGGTTGCCTTATATCTAACCTGGGACCCGGGACCACGCAGACTGTGGAGTGGCTCTACCTAGGAGGTCACCGTTTCGGATTGATCTGTGGTGATTTCAGCTTCTCTTCCATGATCTGGTTGCCTTATATCTAACCAGGGACCCGGGACCACGCAGACTGTGGAGTGGCTCTACCTAGGAGGTCACCGTTTCTGATTGATCTGTGGTGATTTTAGCTTCCCTTCCATGATCTGGTTGCCTTATATCTAACCGGGGACCCGGGACCACGCAGACTGTGGAGTGGCTCTACCTAGGAGGCCACCGTTTCTGATTGATCTGTGGTGATTTCAGCTTCCCTTCCATGATCTGGTTGCCTTATATCTAACCTGGGACCCGGGACCACACAGACTGTGGAGTGGCTCTACCTAGGAGGTCACCGTTTCTGATTGATCTGTGGTGATTTCAGCTTCCCTTCCGTGATCTGGTTGCCTTATATCTAACCTGGGACCACGCAGACTGTGGAGTGGCTCTACCTAGGAGGTCACCGTTTCTGATTGATCTGTGGTGATTTCAGCTTCCCTTCCATGATCTGGTTGCCTTATATCTAACCGGGGACCCGGGACCACGCAGACTGTGGAGTGGCTCTACCTAGGAGGCCACCGTTTCTGATTGATCTGTGGTGATTTCAGCTTCCCTTCCATGATCTGGTTGCCTTATATCTAACCTGGGACCCGGGACCACACAGACTGTGGAGTGGCTCTACCTAGGAGGTCACCGTTTCTGATTGATCTGTGGTGATTTCAGCTTCCCTTCCGTGATCTGATTGCCTTATATCTAACCTGGGACCACGCAGACTGTGGAGTGGCTCTACCTAGGAGGTCACCGTTTCTGATTGATCTGTGGTGATTTCAGCTTCTCTTCCATGATCTGGTTGCCTTATTTCTAACCTGGGACCCGGGACCACGCAGACTCTGGAGTGGCTCTACCTAGGAGGTCACCGTTTCTGATTGATCTGTGGTGATTTCAGCTTCCCTTCCATGATCTGGTTGCCTTATATCTAACCTGGGACCCGGGACCACGCAGACTGTGGAGTGGCTCTACCTATGAGGTCACCGTTTCTGATTGATCTGTGGTGATTTCAGCTTCCCTTCCATGATCTGGTTGCCTTATATCTAACCGGGGACCCGGGACCACGCAGACTGTGGAGTCGCTCTACCTAGGAGGTCACCGTTTCTGATTGATCTGTGGTGATTTCAGCTTCTCTTCCATGATCTGGTTGCCTTATATCTAACCTGGGACCAGGGACCACGCAGACTGTGGAGTGGCTCTACCTAGGAGGTCACCGTTTCTGATTGATCTGTGGTGATTTCAGCTTCCCTTCCATGATCTGGTTGCCTTATATCTAACCGGGGACCCAGGAACACGCAGACTGTGGAGTGGCTCTACCTAGGAGGTCACCGTTTCTGATTGATCTGTGGTGATTTCAGCTTCCCTTCCATGATCTGGTTGCCTTATATCTAACCTGGGACCCGGGACCACGCAGACTGTGGAGTGGCTCTACCTATGAGGTCACCGTTTCTGATTGATCTGTGGTGATTTCAGCTTCCCTTCCATGATCTGGTTGCCTTATATCTAACCCGGGACCACGCAGACTGTGGAGTGGCTCTACCTAGGAGGTCACCGTTTCTGATTGATCTGTGGTGATTTCAGCTTCCCTTCCATGATCTGGTTGCCTTATATCTAACCGGGGACCCGGGACCATGCAGACTGTGGAGTGGCTCTACCTAGGCGGTCACCGTTTCTGATTGATCTGTGGTGATTTCAGCTTCGCTTCCATGATCTGGTTGCCTTATATCTAACCTGGGACCCGGGACCACGCAGACTGTGGAGTGGCTCTATCTATGAGGTCACCGTTTCTGATTGATCTGTGGTGATTTCAGCTTCCCTTCCATGATCTGGTTGCCTTATATCTAACCTGGGACCCGGGACCACGCAGACTGTGGAGTGGCTCTACCTAGGAGGTCACCGTTTCTGATTGATCTGTGGTGATTTCAGCTTCCCTTCCATGATCTGGTTGCCTTATATCTAACCTGGGACCCGGGACCACGCAGACTGTGGAGTGGCTCTACCTAGGAGGTCACCGTTTCTGATTGATCTGTGGTGATTTCAGCTTCTCTTCCATGATCTGGTTGCCTTATATCTAACCTGGGACCCGGGACCACGCAGACTGTGGAGTGGCTCTACCTAGGAGGTCACCGTTTCTGATTGATCTGTGGTGATTTCAGCTTCCCTTCCATGATCTGGTTGCCTTATATCTAACCGGGGACCCGGGACCACGCAGACTGTGGAGTGGCTCTACCTAGGAGGTCACCGTTTCTGATTGATCTGTGGTGATTTCAGCTTCCCTTCCATGATCTGGTTGCCTTATTTCTAACCTGGGACCCGGGACCACGCAGACTGTGGAGTGGCTCTACCTAGGAGGTCACCGTTTCTGATTGATCTGTGGTGATTTCAGCTTCCCTTCCATGATCTGGTTGCCTTATATCTAACCTGGGACCACGCAGACTGTGGAGTGGCTCTACCTAGGAGGTCACCGTTTCTGATTGATCTGGGGTGATTTCAGCTTCTCTTCCATGATCTGGTTGCCTTATTTCTAACCGGGGACCCGGGACCACGCAGACTGTGGAGTGGCTCTACCTATGAGGTCACCGTTTCTGATTGATCTGTGGTGATTTCAGCTTCCCTTCCATGATCTGGTTGCCTTATATCTAACCGGGGACCCGGGACCACGCAGACTGTGGAGTGGCTCTACCTAGGAGGTCACCGTTTCTGATTGATCTGTGGTGATTTCAGCTTCCCTTCCATGATCTGGTTGCCTTATATCTAACCGGGGACCCGGGACCACGCAGACTGTGGAGTGGCTCTACCTAGGAGGTCACGGTTTCTGATTGATCTGTGGTGATTTCAGCTTCCCTTCCATGATCTGGTTGCCTTATATCTAACCTGGGACCCGGGACCACGCAGACTGTGGAGTGGCTCTATCTATGAGGTCACCGTTTCTGATTGATCTGTGGTGATTTCAGCTTCCCTTCCATGATCTGGTTGCCTTATATCTAACCTGGGACCCATGATCTGGTTGCCTTATATCTAACCTGGGACCCGGGACCACGCAGACTGTGGAGTGGCTCTACCTAGGAGGTCACCATTTCTGATTGATCTGTGGTGATTTCAGCTTCTCTTCCATGATCTGGTTGCCTTATATCTAACCTGGGACCCGGGACCACGCAGACTGTGGAGTGGCTATACCTATGAGGTCACACCTGGGACCCGGGACCACACAGACTGTGGAGTGGCTCTAACTAGGAGGTCACCATTTCTGATTGATCTGTGGTGATTTCAGCTTCCCTTCCATGATCTGGTTGCCTTATATCTAACCTGGGACCCGGGACCACGCAGACTGTGGAGTGGCTCTACCTATGAGGTCACCGTTTCTGATTGATCTGTGGTGATTTCAGCTTCCCTTCCATGATCTGGTTGCCTTATATCTAACCTGGGACCCGGGACCACGCAGACTGTGGAGTGGCTCTACCTAGGAGGTCACCGTTTCTGATTGATCTGTGGTGATTTCAGCTTCCCTTCCATGATCTGGTTGCCTTATATCTAACCGGGGACCCGGGACCAAGCAGACTGTGGAGTGGCTCTACCTAGGAGGTCACCGTTTCTGATTGATCTGTGGTGATTTCAGCTTCCCTTCCATGATCTGGTTGCCTTATATCTAACCTGGGACCCGGGACCACGCAGACTGTGGAGTGGCTCTACCTAGGAGGTCACCGTTTCTGATTGATCTGTGGTGATTTCAGCTTCCCTTCCATGATCTGGTTGCCTTATATCTAACCGGGGACCCGGGACCACGCAGACTGTGGAGTGGCTCTACCTAGGAGGTCACCGTTTCTGATTGATCTGTGGTGATTTCAGCTTCCCTTCCATGATCTGGTTGCCTTATATCTAACCTGGGACCCGGGACCACGCAGACTGTGGAGTGGCTCTATCTATGAGGTCACCGTTTCTGATTGATCTGTGGTGATTTCAGCTTCCCTTCCATGATCTGGTTGCCTTATATCTAACCTGGGACCCGGGACCACACAGACTGTGGAGTGGCTCTACCTAGGAGATCACCGTTTCTGATTGATCTGTAGTAATTTCAGCTTCCCTTCCATGATCTGGTTGCCTTATATCTAACCTGGGACCACGCAGACTGTGGAGTGGCTCTACCTAGGAGGTCACCGTTTCTGATTGATCTGTGGTGATTTCAGCTTCCCTTCCATGATCTGGTTGCCTTATATCTAACCTGGGACCCGGGACCACACAGACTGTGGAGTGGCTCTACCTATGAGGTCATCGTTTCTGATTGATCTGTGGTGATTTCAGCTTCCCTTCCATGATCTGGTTGCCTTATATCTAACCGGGGACCCGGGACCACGCAGACTGTGGAGTGGCTCTACCTAGGAGGTCACCGTTTCTGATTGATCTGTGGTGATTTCAGCTTCCCTTCCATGATCTGGTTGCCTTATATCTAACCTGGGACCCGGGACCACGCAGACTGTGGAGTGGCTCTACCTAGGAGGTCACCGTTTCGGATTGATCTGTGGTGATTTCAGCTTCTCTTCCATGATCTGGTTGCCTTATATCTAACCAGGGACCCGGGACCACGCAGACTGTGGAGTGGCTCTACCTAGGAGGTCACCGTTTCTGATTGATCTGTGGTGATTTTAGCTTCCCTTCCATGATCTGGTTGCCTTATATCTAACCGGGGACCCGGGACCACGCAGACTGTGGAGTGGCTCTACCTAGGAGGCCACCGTTTCTGATTGATCTGTGGTGATTTCAGCTTCCCTTCCATGATCTGGTTGCCTTATATCTAACCTGGGACCCGGGACCACACAGACTGTGGAGTGGCTCTACCTAGGAGGTCACCGTTTCTGATTGATCTGTGGTGATTTCAGCTTCCCTTCCGTGATCTGGTTGCCTTATATCTAACCTGGGACCACGCAGACTGTGGAGTGGCTCTACCTAGGAGGTCACCGTTTCTGATTGATCTGTGGTGATTTCAGCTTCTCTTCCATGATCTGGTTGCCTTATTTCTAACCTGGGACCCGGGACCACGCAGACTGTGGAGTGGCTCTACCTAGGAGGTCACCGTTTCTGATTGATCTGTGGTGATTTCAGCTTCTCTTCCATGATCTGGTTGCCTTATATCTAACCTGGGACCAGGGACCACGCAGACTGTGGAGTGGCTCTACCTAGGAGGTCACCGTTTCTGATTGATCTGTGGTGATTTCAGCTTCCCTTCCATGATCTGGTTGCCTTATATCTAACCGGGGACCCAGGACCACGCAGACTGTGGAGTGGCTCTACCTAGGAGGTCACCGTTTCTGATTGATCTGTGGTGATTTCAGCTTCCCTTCCATGATCTGGTTGCCTTATATCTAACCTGGGACCCGGGACCACGCAGACTGTGGAGTGGCTCTACCTATGAGGTCACCGTTTCTGATTGATCTGTGGTGATTTCAGCTTCCCTTCCATGATCTGGTTGCCTTATATCTAACCCGGGACCACGCAGACTGTGGAGTGGCTCTACCTAGGAGGTCACCGTTTCTGATTGATCTGTGGTGATTTCAGCTTCCCTTCCATGATCTGGTTGCCTTATATCTAACCGGGGACCCGGGACCATGCAGACTGTGGAGTGGCTCTACCTAGGCGGTCACCGTTTCTGATTGATCTGTGGTGATTTCAGCTTCGCTTCCATGATCTGGTTGCCTTATATCTAACCTGGGACCCGGGACCACGCAGACTGTGGAGTGGCTCTATCTATGAGGTCACCGTTTCTGATTGATCTGTGGTGATTTCAGCTTCCCTTCCATGATCTGGTTGCCTTATATCTAACCTGGGACCCGGGACCACGCAGACTGTGGAGTGGCTCTACCTAGGAGGTCACCGTTTCTGATTGATCTGTGGTGATTTCAGCTTCCCTTCCATGATCTGGTTGCCTTATATCTAACCTGGGACCCGGGACCACGCAGACTGTGGAGTGGCTCTACCTAGGAGGTCACCGTTTCTGATTGATCTGTGGTGATTTCAGCTTCTCTTCCATGATCTGGTTGCCTTATATCTAACCTGGGACCCGGGACCACGCAGACTGTGGAGTGGCTCTACCTAGGAGGTCACCGTTTCTGATTGATCTGTGGTGATTTCAGCTTCCCTTCCATGATCTGGTTGCCTTATATCTAACCGGGGACCCGGGACCACGCAGACTGTGGAGTGGCTCTACCTAGGAGGCCACCGTTTCTGATTGATCTGTGGTGATTTGAGCTTCCCTTCCATGATCTGGTTGCCTTATATCTAACCTGGGACCCGGGACCACGCAGACTGTGGAGTGGCTCTATCTATGAGGTCACCGTTTCTGATTGATCTGTGGTGATTTCAGCTTCCCTTCCATGATCTGGTTGCCTTATATCTAACCTGGGACCCATGATCTGGTTGCCTTATATCTAACCTGGGACCCGGGACCACGCAGACTGTGGAGTGGCTCTACCTAGGAGGTCACGGTTTCTGATTGATCTGTGGTGATTTCAGCTTCTCTTCCATGATCTGGTTGCCTTATATCTAACCTGGGACCCGGGACCACGCAGACTGTGGAGTGGCTATACCTATGAGGTCACACCTGGGACCCGGGACCACACAGACTGTGGAGTGGCTCTAACTAGGAGGTCACCATTTCTGATTGATCTGTGGTGATTTCAGCTTCCCTTCCATGATCTGGTTGCCTTATATCTAACCTGGGACCCGGGACCACGCAGACTGTGGAGTGGCTCTACCTATGAGGTCACCGTTTCTGATTGATCTGTGGTGATTTCAGCTTCCCTTCCATGATCTGGTTGCCTTATATCTAACCTGGGACCCGGGACCACGCAGACTGTGGAGTGGCTCTACCTAGGAGGTCACCGTTTCTGATTGATCTGTGGTGATTTCAGCTTCCCTTCCATGATCTGGTTGCCTTATATCTAACCGGGGACCCGGGACCAAGCAGACTGTGGAGTGGCTCTACCTAGGAGGTCACCGTTTCTGATTGATCTGTGGTGATTTCAGCTTCCCTTCCATGATCTGGTTGCCTTATATCTAACCTGGGACCCGGGACCACGCAGACTGTGGAGTGGCTCTACCTAGGAGGTCACCGTTTCTGATTGATCTGTGGTGATTTCAGCTTCCCTTCCATGATCTGGTTGCCTTATATCTAACCGGGGACCCGGGACCACGCAGACTGTGGAGTGGCTCTACCTAGGAGGTCACCGTTTCTGATTGATCTGTGGTGATTTCAGCTTCCCTTCCATGATCTGGTTGCCTTATATCTAACCTGGGACCCGGGACCACGCAGACTGTGGAGTGGCTCTATCTATGAGGTCACCGTTTCTGATTGATCTGTGGTGATTTCAGCTTCCCTTCCATGATCTGGTTGCCTTATATCTAACCTGGGACCCGGGACCACACAGACTGTGGAGTGGCTCTACCTAGGAGGTCACCATTTCTGATTGATCTGTGGTGATTTCAGCTTCCCTTCCATGATCTGGTTGCCTTATATCTAACCTGGGACCCGGGACCACGCAGACTGTGGAGTGGCTCTACCTATGAGGTCACCGTTTCTGATTGATCTGTGGTGATTTCAGCTTCCCTTCCATGATCTGGTTGCCTTATATCTAACCGGGGACCCGGGACCACGCAGACTGTGGAGTGGCTCTACCTAGGAGGTCACCGTTTCTGATTGATCTGTGGTGATTTCAGCTTCCCTTCCATGATCTGGTTGCCTTATATCTAACCTGGGACCCGGGACCACACAGACTGTGGAGTGGCTCTACCTAGGAGGTCACCGTTTCTGATTGATCTGTGGTGATTTCAGCTTCCCTTCCATGATCTGGTTGCCTTATATGTAACCGGGGACCCGGGACCATGCAGACTGTGGAGTGGCTCTACCTAGGAGGTCACCGTTTCTGATTGATCTGTGGTGATTTCAGCTTCCCTTCCATGATCTGTTTGCCTTATATCTAAGCATACATTGTCAAGCTCCAAGATGGACCACTGTTGCGCCAACAATTTCGGTTCCCTATTTTGTATGCCATTCTTCGTGTTCTGTTGAGTGGCTTTTCCTACATAATCATGTCTCTGAAGGATGCCAGGACTATTCCGACTTGCATTCCGTCTGTCCTCCTTCTCTGATTTCAGTTTCTGTTCCAAATGCTCAAGAGCAGCCTCTCCAGGTGTATTCACACTTGCAAGACATATCGCCATAAATACCATGGGCATGACAACTTGATGAGGTTCCACATTTGTGGTTCTAAGGCTGCTTTTTTAAATGCTTTCCAATGTTCCACAACGAGTAACAATACATCTTAAATACGCCCTTGTGTTTTCAAAGAGTATATATATTGTGATGTTGCCCATTATGCATTCACCACTCACTAAGCCTTGTTTTGTTGTCCAAGATCATTATGGCTTTGTAACACCTTAAATTCATGATGAATCATTTTTACAGAGAACAAAACCTTAAAGATGGAGTTTATAGTTAACTGAATTCTGGGGCATACAGCACAACAGATAGCACATAAACATTCTACTTAGGGGGATCTATTAGCCAGCATATTAAGATAGTGAGCTTGATCCACCACCCCGAGGTAGTCAGGACAGTGTAAAACGAGCAGGCAGAAGATACTTCTGGTTTGTTATCCCTCAGTTTCTGTTCCTTGTACTATAAAATTGTATCCATCCCTAGGTCAACCCTTACTTGTTCAGCCTATCCTGTCTTGTAATGCTTTCTCGTTCTGCATGTACATTGGTCTCTTCTCATGACGATAACGGTCTAATGGGCAATCAAAATAAAAGGAAAGTCTCCACACGGGTTAACTAAAAAAGCGCTAATAAAGTCGCCAAGATTTAAATCTCCCTCTTAGCAAGCACTGGCTTAAGAGCAAAGATAGAACGTGTTCATAGGTTCATTTTGGACAGCATTTATTTGAGAGTACAATTAATTAATGTTCATTAATACAATGTAACAAAAGAGAAAAGAGAAAAAGGTAAACATCCCCACAAGTCAATCATTCAGCCATTCAACACAACACACACTCCTCATACAATCATTCTCATTCGTCCTGATCCTAAAGGATCTTATCATTGCGGCAAAAGTTAAAACTATTCAAAAAGAGGGAGAAACCACAATAATAGATAACAAAAACAATGAAATTCCAACATGTGTATCAGTTTGTCAGGAAATTTGCGAGTAATCAATTTTTAAGAACATGGATTCATTCAATGGAAATTATAGAGTCCAGAAGACTGACAAACAAATAAGAATGTACAGACAAAAAACAATATATACGAATATAAATATATATATATATTTGGTCACTCCAAGGATTTTCTTTGTAGCGGTGCCGACGCGCGTTTCGGTGCATGACCTATTACAGGTCTCACCTTCCTCAGGGTGGGTGTCTCCGTGGAGACAAATGTGGGGGGTACCTAAAACAACAATTATTATTGTAAAAAAGGAGGGTCAAGGATACTCAAAATTCCGCTATTCAAGTAGGATACCCACAACCGACGTGCAAATATATTTAGCAGTGCATATAAGCTAGGCTGGGAGGGCATAAAGGAAGAGCTAATTGCTAAAAATAAAAGCAGGACCAAAGTGCTATATACAATAGTGAAAGAGTAGGACATAGGTTAGAGATGATAGGCCTAGTACCCACCGGTTGTATGCAAAGCATGTGGCTGTTTTTGAAACGGTGCACAAAGAAGGAGCAAGTGGACAGGAAAAAAAGTATGTCCAGAAAACAGGAAAGAAAACAATCCCAAGTTAAGAACGGATGGGGTGATCAAGATGCCACGAAACATATATAAAGTTTAGAAGGGAAGAAAAAACAGAAGACATAATAACTGTCTAATGGTCTCAGGTGTGGCCTAGCACCTAGATTTGTCCTTCGTCAAACATGGAGACCTGTAGTGTCATCCCAGTTTTAGCAAGTGACTGAACACTGTGATTATTGCCAAATCACTTCAACTAACTGTAGATCAAATTGTACACTGCGGTGTCCTTCAAGAGTCATATACATATACGAAGAACAAACATTTCGAACTATGACAGATAAAGTAGAAGGCATCAAACAGTTGAAAAATTGCGCAATTTCAATAACTACTTGTGACAGACCCATGTGGTAACAAATCTAAAGTGAAACCACATACAAATCGCAGTCGAAGCAACATCAGACTTCAATTCTCTTTCAAACGAAAAAAAGACTTCAGTCTGGTTTTATGTTTAAAGTATGTTTATTGTGCTGCACACATAGATCAAAGACAATATCATGCGGTATCCACTGGTTCAGCGTCAACATTCGGCCTACCCAGTACTGATGCAGCTTTCAAATACATAATACAATAGTAAACATGAGGGATAGCCTTGCCGAGGTATATGCATATCAGGGATCTTGGCCAATTTCCGGAGTGTGGGTAACAGAGGCTCCCGAGGACCACCAGAAGATAAAGACAGAGGAACCCACGGGTTCAGTACTAGACAACTGTGGAGCCGGCCAAGTCCCTCTAAGGCTGCAGGATAAATACTCTCCTAACGTAGAGCCCTCAAACTGTGGACCCCATACCCCGCCTATCCCCCCCCTACCCACCCCCCACTCCAGTTCCAGGTCCAAACATCATCCACTTTAGGCGCTATTGACTAATCTGACGACTCTGTGGCAAGACAATGCGACAGCCGGAGGAGGCGCAGAAACTTGGGATAGGTCACCTCCCTGAATTCCGTGGCTAGGAGTGTTAAAAAGGGTCGCCACAGTTCCGGGTATTTATCTCCCTCTCCCCATGCCACCAGAGACAGCTTTTCCATCTCCAGAACATTCCAAAGACGGTGCAGCGAGCCCTGAAAGGTTGGGATGTGAGCAGTGCGCCAGTAAGTGAGAACATTTTGCAGCGCAGATCCCAGGGCTATGGCTATCAATCTGCCCCGATGAGAGCGCAGCGGGTAAGTGATAGGATTGGGTGAGCCAAGTAACACGTACGCGGGGAATCAATGAAGTGTAGTGTCCAAACTTAAGTCCACCTCATCCAACACCTGGTTCCAGTAAGCCTGTAAATGCGGACAGTCCCATAGTAAATGCACCAGCGTACCCCTCCCCCCGCAGCCCCTCCAACACAGTGCCTCTCGTGTGTGATCGATCTCATGAAGCTTTTCCGGGATGTAGTACCAATAGGTGGTGATTTTTGTGAGGGTGTCTGTTAGCCCCATGTGGTGTGCGGAGTGGCGGGCTCTATAAGAGATTCTCTCCCATTCTTTGTTACCCAACGTACGGCCTAGCTCCCTTTCCCATCTGGCTCTCCCCGGGGTTGTGGATGGGTGTGTATCTCTCTAGCTGCATACTGTAGAGGTCGGAAATGAGTTTGCGGTCCGACTTCCTTGAAAGCAGCCAATATTCATATGCGCTAAGTTTGCGATTTGCCCCGTCCTTCGTGGTCGCGTGGAGGGCCCAATGTTGCACCTTGAAGTAACGGGGGCGCTCCTCTTCTGGCATATCGTATTCGCGACGGAAGGTGTCAAAGGGAATGACCCCCTCTGCTGCATACACGTGTGCAAGCACCCTGCATCCCGCCGGAGCCCATCTCGCAAATGCCACTGTGTCCATACCAGGACTGAAGTCCGGGTTGTTGAGCAAGGGTGTTAGCAGGGAAGGGAAGGACGTCAGCTCGTGTGCCACATTCACCCGATCCCACACCTCCAATGGGGTCCTCGTTATGAACGAGGCGTAGAGGTTGGGTGGGCAGTGCCGCCGTCGCAAAAAGGGAATCTCCTGCAACGTGCGGCCTGCTACCGCCTGGTCCTGAAAGAGCCAATGCTTTTCAGACTCCCATTTACTCCACTCAACCAGCGTTCGTAGTTGCGCTGCTTGGTAGTACAACAACAGATCAGGGAGGTCCAATCCCCCACTCTCAGGAGGCAGCATCGCTAGGCGAAGTTTCATCCGCGGGCGACGCCCGTTCCAGATGAATTGCGCCAATTCAGATTGAGTCTAGTGGATCCACCCCTCAGGGGGCCGCATAGGGATGGCTCGGAACACATAGAGGACTTGTGGTAGGATGGTCATTTTTATCGCAGCCACTCTGCCCAGCCACGACAGCGGGAGGTGCCTCCATCTGCCCAGTTCTGACCGGATTGTTTTCCGCAGTCTCGTGTAGTTAAGGCAAACTGTGGCCTGCAGGGTGGCTGTCAGCTGGCTACCTAGATACGGGACGGCCTCAGACGCCCATGGGAAGGGAAAGAGCCCCTGTGGGTGCGCCCTCGTGGACTCCTCCAATGAGAGGTCAAGCGCCACTGACTTGCTAAGATTTACCTTAAATCCTGCCACCTCTGCGAAGGCGTCCAGGATGGCCACACAGGGGGGAGGACAGTGATAATAGAACATCATCCGCGTACAGGCTGATGGTGTGTTCAAAGGCGCCCATTTTGATCCCATGAACCTCGGGTGCGAGCCAAGGGTTCCATGTATAAGGCGAATAACAAGGGCGACAATGGACACCCCTGTCTAGTGCCCCATTCGATGGGGAAGCAGGGTGAGGAGCACCCATTGACGCGGACTGTTGCTGAGGGTCGTGAGTAGCAGTTCAGAACCCAGGTGCGGAATCGGTCTCCCAGTCCCACCTTCACCAAGACCTGCTCCAGATACGGCCAGTGGACGCGGTCAAACGCCTTTTCCGCGTCAATGGCAAGCAGCATATACTACCCTTCCGTGCATGTGGCCTTTTCGATAAGGTGGAGCGCCCTCTTCGTGTTGTCCACTGTTTGTCGCTCCGAAATAAACCCAGCCTGGTCCGGGACTATCAGTTTCGGCATCAGTGGCGCCAGCCGCGCAGCCAGGATGCTCGTGTACAACTTCAAATCAATGTTAAGTAGTGAGATGGGTCGATAGGCTTCACATCGTGACGGATCCTTACCCGTTTGGGAATTACGGATATGGTTGCGTCCAGGAGGTCCTCAGATATCACTCCCGGACCTGAAAAGGAGTTAAAGAGGGTGGTCAGTAGCGGCACCACCTGAGTACAAAAGGTCTTATAAAAGATGGCCGTGAAGCCGTCAGGCCCCGGGGCTTTCCCCAGCTTAAGCCTGGAAATAGCCGAAATGACTTCCTCGGGTCTGATAGCACTCTCAAGGGCCGCCGCTTGGTCCGGCGTGAGAACCGGTAGCCGGATAGAATCAAGGAATGATACGCTCGCGGCGTGGTCCAGTGTCGCCCCCTTATACAGGGAGGCATAGAAATCGCCAAAGGCAGCAGCGATCTTCCGGTCTTCAGTAGCAAGGTGTCCCCCCGATGTTCTAATGTCTTTCACCATGTGTTGTTGCCTCTTCTCTCTGAGCGCGCGCCCTAGTAAGCGCCCACACCTGTCCCCCCCTGTGTAGTACATATGGCGCGTTCGCAATGCCGCAAATTCCGCCCTATCCTGGTCTAACGCGCTTAACTGTTTCCGCGCCGGGTCAGCTGCCGCCAGATCCTGGGTGCGCATGTCCTCTGGTGCATTCCCTCCAACTGACCTTCTGCGTCAGCTCATCCCTTTTCTCCGCTCTCGCCTTATTTTCAGCCGAGGATAAAGCTATAAATTCCCCTCTAAGTACCGCCTTCAAGGCTGCCCAGTGTGTCGTCGAAGTGTCAGAAGTGATGTTGTGTAGCAGATACTCCTCGATCGCGTGCGTGACTTTCTCGGTCGTTTCCTTGCGCTGTAAAAGTGTGTCCCTGAGCCGCCAGCCTCTAGAGGGTCTCTGCACCGGAGGAAAAAGAAAGGTCACCGAGATGAGGACGTGATCAGAAAGAGTTGCCACCCTCATTTCTGTATCGGACGTCAGGGCTTGGAGGGATGTAGAGGCCAGAAAATAATCCAATCTGGCGTATGTGCGGTGTGCGCTTGAGAAATATGAATAAGCTCTAGCGGTTGGGTGGAAGCTGCACCACAGGTCTCTCTGATAAAGTCCCAGCCTGGGTGGAACGCTGCGCCGATCTGTCTAATGTTGAGTCTAGCACCAGGTTAAGGTCACCCCCCCAGAAGGACATGCCTGTCTTTGGACGCCGCCACTATGCTGAGCGCGTTCTGAAGGAATTTCTCTTGACCCTCATTGGGGGCATAGACTGAGTAGACTGTGAAGTCCGTCCCTCCCAGTGAGAAATGGTACGACAGCAACCTCCCCTTTATCTCTGCAACCTTGCGCAACACCCTCCCGCGGAACTTCTGAGCCACTAGGATCGCCACCCCAGCTTTCTTATTTGGGGCGGATGAAAAGAACTGTTGTGGGAAATTACGCGCCTTCATCCTGTGGCAGTCTTTTTGCAGCAAATGCGTCTCCTGCAGGAGGCAAATGTCAGCTTGCGCATGTTCTAGGCAGGACAACAATGCTCGCCGTTTGATTGGATTGTTAAGCCCCCTCACATTCAGGGAGAGAATATGTACCTCAGTGGGGGCCATAGGTCTGACTCCACCCTCCCTACTCAGTAGTCTGGATGCCTGCCCCGGATTCTATGTTTACGCCCCCACATGGAGCCCTCTCAGCATGGGGTCGTGTCTGGACCCGACCCGGTACCTAGTAATGGAATCGCGTGCCAGTGAACCGTGGCGAACCCCCTAGGACCTGGAACCCCACCCACTCCCTCCCACAAAACAGAAGAAGACCCCAACCCTTGCCCCCATCCAACCCCAACAACCCCCCTCCCCGTCCCCCCCCTGCCAACACACCAAAACTGGTAACCAAAAAGGATAGGAACAAAAAGGTCCACCATTGTCCTTCATCTCTCACAGATGACTGGTCAAACTGTGTCCCGGGGGAAAGAAGGTCCGGTCTTTCACTCCCCCCCCACCCCCCACCCCCCGCCCCCGTTGACCCCCACAAGGGCCTGTGTGACCCCTAGAAATGTCAAACGTGAGGTGCTTCAGCCGCCCGGCTGTTGGGATAAGTCAGCAGACACCGTCTCCACCGCCGCCCTACGGCCACTCTCGATCTCCGTCTTCGGGGGCCGTTTGACCCGTCTCCGGTTCCGCTATTGGCACCATTGCGACGATGATTCTCCCGTCCCGGTCTGAGAAGCCAGCTACTCATCCCCGTCCGTCGGTACATCCATACCCAGCACTTGACAAGCTTCTTTGAGGAAGCGAAATTGGCGGAGCTTGTTGACCAGCTTAAATATAATGAACGGGTGCGCCCAGCTGTATGGTATAGCCTGCTGCTGAAGATAATTCGTAACTGGCTTGAAGCAGTGGCGTTTCAGGAGTGTGAGCGCCGAGAGATCCTGATACAGCGCCGGGAGTGACCTCGAAAGGAAACAGGTTGCTTCAGCCTCGCCTTTTGAAGGATGTCTTCCTTGGTGCGAAAGTCCTGCACGCGGACCAAGATGTCTGCAGGAAAAGACGACCCAGCGCGCTGTGGTCTGACCCTATGCGCTCTGTCAATCAGGAGGGCTGCATCCTCCGGCCGGTCCAGGATATAGTTGAAGAGCTCCCTGGTAAATTTGAAGAGGTCCTTGTCCACATCCGAGTGGGCCACACCTCGAATGCGCACGTTGTGTCTTCTGGAGCGGTTTTCAAGATCCTCCAGGTGTGATTGCAGGTCTACCTGTTGATCGTGGAGGCGTATGATTTCCTGTTGGAGCGCCTCAGTTTCAGTGTCCCGGAAATCCGGCTTCGCCTCAATGTCCCCGCTCTCCCACACCGTCCAGATCTCGCCGTACTGCGCGTACCTCAATCGCGAATTCCTTTTTAAGAGTGTGGATGTCCTCCCGTAGGGTTGTGAAAAGGGACTCGAGGAAAGCCTTTGTGATGTGTTCTGCTCCCTCTCCCTCTTGTTTTGCGCCGACAGCCGAAACCTCCTTAGCTGCAGTGGGCGATTGGGTTTTTGTAAATAAGTCTTTCACCGTCCGATCTTTGCGGATTTTTGTGCTCTGCAACATGGCGTCTGGTCGGTGGTCGACGGTGGGCCCGCATCTAATAGAGGTCCCAGGCCCAGTGGTAGAGTGCACTGGAGCCGCGCCAGCCACCGGCCCACGTGTCAAAGGCCTTTCCACACTGCGCGGCAAAATGGCGCCTGACTAGGCCCCTACCCTGAAGGACCGCGCCGGGATACGCTGTCCACCAGCCAGGGTCCGGCCAGGAAATACCTCCGATGCAGAAGGGCCCTAGGCGATCTGGGTCGGGCCCTCCTCCTGTCCCTCCGGCCCCTCACTGGGCTCTCTTGTGGCAGCTGCTGATCGGCGGGCCCACAGGTGCAAAGGACGCGTCTTCCGCCCGCTGCCCCACGCTGCCTGCACACGTGAGCCGGGCCCGTCCTGAGCTGCCGAGACCTGGAGGGGGCCCCCGAGCACGGGCGCCATATGGTAGGTCTCTAATGTGGGCCCCCCCCCCCCAGCGATCCCGGTCCTAGGTCTCTAGGCTCCCTTCGCCGTGCCTGCTGCAGGGCCTCTAAGGTCAGTCCGAGCACCCACCTCTGCGCGCCTGAAAGTGGCGTGTACCTCCGCCTGATTCTGCCGTCTCTCACGGACGGCGGGCCTGCAGAAGCGCCCGGGACGTGAAGCCCCTAGCGCCTCGCACCGTTATAGGTGCGGGCCAGGCCCGCCTGAAGCTCGCCGAGGTGGCCGGGAACAGGCCCAATCCCAGGTCTCCGGCGCGGCCGCCGCGTTGTCGCCCGCTCGCTCCGCCTCCAAGGCCGGCCCCGGCTCCCGGGCACGCCGCGCGCCGGCCGGCTAATTGCCGCTCCAGTCGTCCCCGAGGGCGGGAACTCGGCCGGCAGGGTCCCTCTGGGTCGGGGGCCGGTGGGCGAGCCGAGGGGGTCGCTGAGAAGGGGATCCGTGAGACAGGAGCCCGTGCTTTAGAGGGCCGACGGCGGGAGCTCCGAGAGATGCGTCCTCCTACGCCACCATCTTGGCCACGCCTTCAGTCTGGTTTTAAAAAGAGATAACAAGCATTTACAATGCAATGGTTTTGCCTTTGTTAAAGTTAGAGCTATTGGCATTGCTCTTGACATTATTTTTATTTATGTTTTTTTAACATAAATAAATGACATTGTCATTTACAATGCCACTAGCTTTATCTATCGCAAATGACACACACAAACACACACAGAGCCGCCCCACACACACCCCCACACAGATCCCCGCACACACAGCCCCCCACACACACAGCCACACAGAGCCCCCCACACACACAGCCACACAGAGCCCTCCACACACACAGCCACACAAAGCTTCCTACACACACAGCCACACAGAGCCCTCCACACACACCAACACAGCACAAGCAGGCAACAGGGGCAGACGGAGGCACAAGCAGGCAACAGGGGCAGACGGAGGCACAAGCAGGCAACAGGGGCACACAGAGGCACAAGCAGGCAACAGGGGCACACAGAGGCACAAGCAGGCAACAGGGGCACACAGAGGCACAAGCAGGCAACAGGGGCACACAGAGGCACAAGCAGGCAACAGGGGCACACAGAGGCACAAGCAGGCAACAGGGGCACACAGAGGCACAAGCAGAGCACAAGCAGGCAATAGGGGCACACAGAGGCACAAGCAGGCAACAGGGGCACACAGAGGCACAAGCAGGCAACAGGGGCACAAGCAGGCAACAGGGGCACACAGAGGCACAAGCAGGCAACAGGGGCACACAGAGGCACAAGCAGGGGCACACAGAGGCACAAGCAGGCAACAGGGGCACACAGAGGCACAAGCAGGCAACAGGGGCACACAGAGGCACAAGCAGGCAACAGGGGCACACAGAGGCACAAGCAGGCAACAGGGGCACACAGAGGCACAAGCAGGCAACAGGGGCACACAGAGGCACAAGCAGACAACAGGGGCACACAGAGGCACAAGCAGACAACAGGGGCACAAGGAGGCACAAGCGGGCAACAGGGACACAAGCAGGCAACAGGGGCACGAAAACGGAGGCAGTTGCAATTTCATCCAGACTCAAACGTGTACAATTGAGAATTTTGCATTGAGTATATTATTCTAGGGCGGCCCTGGCCTGAATGGGATACGATGAAGACTCAAACTGTAGGAGAGCCTGTGAGGAAAAAGGGCACGTTCCTACATATTCTGTGGGAATGTGACAGTATTCGTAAATACTGGACAAGTGTGTTGAGATGTATGACGGAGGTTATGGGTCAAGAACTGGGCTTGGATGCCAAGACGTTTTTGCTTAACATATGGGGGCAGACCGACTTAAAAGCTAAAAAAGACTATGGGTGACCCTGGGGTACATGGTAGCAAAGCGCAACATCGCTAGAATGTGATGGGCCCGTGAGGTCCCTGACTTACCTTCATGGAAACAAGACATGGATTGGTGTATGTTCAGAGAAAAAACACGTATGTTGCTGGAGGGTGTCCACGGAAATGGTCTGGTATGTGGTCTAAATGGAACAAGTATCAAGGAGACATCTGGGCCCCCTTCTCTCCCTGCCCCCCCCCTCACTCCTGATGATCAAACGTTAGTGGAGTAAGATAACCTGCATCTAGAAGAAATTAACAATTAATTTGCTTTCTAACCTGGTATTATGTACAGTTATGTAAGTGTTGACATATACAGTATCCTGTACTTCTGTAATCATACTGTTTTTCTTGAATAAAAAGAGTTTTAAAAAAACAAAACAGTGGGAGGTAGATGTGGAAATACTGGAAGACGACGACTGGAGAGCTGCTCTGAGCTCCCCTAGGGAAATCGCCATCCCTATGAGGCTGAGATTGGTCTAACTTAAGATCCTACACCAAATTTACCTATCCGCAAAAGTCCTGGTAAAGATGGGAAAGCGGTCTGACTTCTAGTGCCAACGCCGATGCACCCTAAAAGGGGACCTTTTTTCACACAATATGGGACTGCTCAATCATTCAAAAGTACTGGGACGCAGTCACAACTCAGATGGAGGATGTAGGAGGTAAGAGGCGGAACCCCACCACAAACCTATGCCTTTTAAATATTTGGGAGGTAACGGATTTAACCCCAACTGAACAATCATGGGTCTCACTGGGGCGGGCCCTGGTGAAGGCAAAATTGCACAAAAATTGGGTGTTGGGGACCCATCAGTATTGAAGGGGTGGGTGGGAGATATGGATAGAGCCATGATCGCGGTGAGGACGTGTTTAAAAATACAGGGTGCCCTAAAAAATGGGATTGAAAATGGACTGCATGGAACATACACAAAGGCGAGATATGCCTGTACCCCACAATTGAACGAGTAGACCCGACTTATTAAGGGATGAGGGTTAGTGAAGTACCAATTGTGAAAATTCACCGTACCATTTGGCTGAACAAAATGTAACTGTATTGTGCTTAATTATGGTCAATTACTCAAATGTATTACTGTGCCTGGGTTACTTTGTTTTATTTTAATAAAAAAGAGTTATAAAAAAAAACAAATCTTGACTGTTGCGAAATAATCAATTTGTGGGAACAATTCCAGTGTAACCTCAAGAACAGACCACATAGTAAGTAGACTATCTCTTAGTGCTCAGAGATGAACGCATTGTTTTCTCTCCTCCGGTTTCCCGTATAGTGAAGTGATTATATATCACATGCAAGTAGGGTGCCTGCAAAGAATGTTCACAGATACATAAAGATAACCTCACCCTAAATTTCGAGAGGGCTCATCTGTTACCACTAAATTCAGTGGGGGTCCGATTAAAATGGGAAAGCCATCCTTAGTTGAAGAGGATGTCGCACACACATAGTAGTGTCATGCTTCATCATCACCACCCGGTAACATTGTACTACCAGGGCGGACTCAACCTCTGCGAAGACTTGGTGGTAGGAGGGAGTTCTTTCATAAAGCTTACTGGGAAGAGCGGGATCCAGATAATCTAAAAATACCTCAAAGTTCTTCGGTTATCACCTTTAGGGGAGTGATTCATCTGCCTTCCGCGTGTTTGATTTTGAGGTTAAGAAACTTATTTTTTTTATTTGCATTTATCAACATCACACATACATGTTTCACATCAGGATCAAGTTACATTCACAGAAGCGGTATTCCCGCCATGCGACCAGTGGTGACGTTACATCACAAAAGTATCAGCAACAGTCCTAGGTCCTGTGTTTACAAACAATAAAAACAACAGCATGTAGCAGGTTATGTGGTGATTTCAACTCATTCATTATGATCTCAATCGTTTGTATAAGTCCTTTCCAATATGGATACGTACTATTCTTACTTGGGCCTGGCAATGTAACGGAAATACCAGTTGAGACTGCTGTAGAGCCACGCGGGAATAGCAGGGTATGCAAGAGGGAGGCGTTGACAGGAGAAGACTGGGGTATCGGTGGCATGAAGGGATGGAGCGGGGGGTAGAGTAAGAATGAGAGAAGGGAGGACGGGCACACAAAGAGCAGGGGATGGGAGGTCACAACATTCCAAACCCACAAGGGCTGCATGTATCTGTAATCGTAAACTCTGGTGTTAGCCACCCAACTCCTCTCTTTTAGTTTGCAACTCAATTATCAGCACCTTCCAGTCCACTGCTGCGGGGTATTTGTGCTGTATGCGAGCTTCTTCCCGCCCAAATGCCAGCCCCCACTCGAGCGTCGCTACGCACCAGGGGATTTTGCCTGGCAACGTCTGCGCTTTCCAATACATGACTATAAATGTGTGAGCTATCAGCAGTGCCAAATTAATGACTGTTTTTGCAGCTTTTGCAAATTTCGAGTGCTTAAACAGCCCTAACAATGAGCCCTCCAACGTGCACACAGGAGGTAGCCAACACATTCGCCAGCTTTTGTCTTGTGTCCGCCCGGATGGTGAAAATATCAATGTACCTGTTCCAACATTTATTGGAAGACTTCTCCGGTCTCCCCGCGGGCGCCGCCATAGTGCTTGCCGTCTTCCTCTCCTTCTTCCCCGGGCTGCGGGGGGCGGGCACTTCCGGCCGGCCGCGCTAGGATTGGCCGGCCGGCCAGTCACGGGGCAGGAGAGACGCAGAAGTGCCGGCAATGCCGGACCAGACTCGGGGGCGTTCCCGGCGTCGCGTGACGTCGGCAAAAGCCAAAGAATCTCAGGAACGCCCCCGTGTCTGGTCCGGCATTGACGGACAGGCCCCTCGTCCAATGGCAAGGCTCAGTTTACGGAGCCAGCCAATCAATGACGAGGGCCGAACCAAAGCCACACTACTCTTCTCATCAGGTTTTCGCCTGCGCGAAAAAGCTGCGCAGAAAGCGCAGCTTTCGCCAGGCAAAACCTAAAAAGGGGACATCACAACTTCGGATTCCACTTGTGAGCTCTAGAAACCTCAAATGAGGTTTCGGGGGTACCAGGCCTCTAGACACTTAGGATCACTGCTAGAGCGAAGTAGCCTCAGAAAGGTTTGGATTATGATGAGATGTGCTAAGTATTCAGGTGTGGGAGCCCTCAAAAGTTTCCAAAGCAGGCATATAGCTCTGAAATGAATCTGACCAGAGACTGCCGGCCAGTCTAACTGCGGACATCTTTATATCAGATGATCATTTATCAGACAAAAGACAAGCCCATCGGCTCTATGTTAGACTGTCTGCAGATCATGTGACAGTAGTTTAACCAACAGATTTAGGTAATAGCCATTTACTACTGCACTCCAAACAAAACAGAGCCTGACCCAAGACTTTCCCTTGCTATAGCTTTAATAAAGGACAGACTTTAGGGATAGAATAAAGATGGAATTAGGCCGAATTTACCACTGCCTTAATGAGGCTTAAAGGGAAGACCATTGAACTATCACACTGGGACTTCTAAAAGAATCCACAGTAAATGGGGCTCATCCCAAACGGGTCAGGAGAAAGGCAAGGACAGGCCTGCTTCACAGCCACGGAGAACGCATACACTTCTGCACCATCCTCAGAAAATCTGGCACCTTCATCCGTCTTGTGAACTCCTTGGAAGATCCAGGTGAATATGGGTGTCATCGCATAGACACCTAAACTCACAATCCTTGATAGCCCTGACCAGGGGGAACTAATTAATAATGAAGGGGTGGAGGGCAGACTGATTTACTAAATGCCAAGGAAAAGCAAGCGTAGTCTGCCAACCTCCACTGCAGGTGAACGCTTGCAAAGCTGTACTAGAGCCGAAGGAATGGTAAGAAATCTTCGCGTGATCTCTGTGATTACATACTTACTCTATTCTTAAGTACCTTGACTGTGTACATTTGCCACTAACCCAGCAGGCTTCCTTGGATAAGGACGATGCACCTGCGGATCTCAAGCATGGGGTCTCCTTCTGGCACAAAGAAGCTTCAAACTAGGAATAGACCGCTTTAACCTGGTGACCGGATTCAGGGACATTCTGCCAGGACCTCGTCATGCAAATTCAGAAGAGAACAAGTCCTTAATGTACACCAGCATCTAGAGATTAGCAGTGGGGCTGGCTAACTCCTATTATAAGCACGGCAAGCAGCAGCAGCAGCAAAACTAATTGCACAGCAATGCATTCGGAAACCATGTTCCACTCTCACTTTGTTTTAAAGGACCCATGCTTTACTCTCACCCCTCGTTCAGGACATTGGTTACGGGGAAATGGTCCTTTCATTTTTAGTCCCACTATGGATATGCTGGAAAGAGTGGAACCTTGCAGTAGCACATGTTCACGGGAGGTTTAAGCCAAGAGCAAGCAAGAGACACCTTTTGGGATCATATTTAACTTAAGTCATCATAAGATGATACATAATTAATCAGAGCAAATAGCAACACCATTAACCATTGCCTCACATCCTACAATACATCTTGCTTTTCTTTCCTCCTTATCAATGGAAGAGAGAACTAACCACCTCAGTGACAGCATTCAATTCATCGATAGCAGGCCAATAAAAAGAGGTACAGAATAAGGAAACGTCAAAGGAGAAGTGACAACAAGAAGAACGCAGTCGAGTATGTTCATGCTGAGCACAGGAGAAAGCTAGACCTACGCCACTGTAAAACAGATTCAAAACTGAAGACTAATTTCAATGGAACATGGAAGTACAATTAAAAACGAATTTTGGACTCGCAAATTTGTTAAAAAGGCTTAGAAGCTCTTATAGTAAAAGACATTGTTCTCCGATAACCCAGGAAAGATCCAAAAATGCTAACGAAATGTTCCAAATATAATTACACAAAATTTAAATAACACATTTTGGTGCAACTGCATTCTTCAGGATTAGAGGCTTACTTCACCAGGACTTGAGCTTAATAGGCATACGAAAAATGTAGCATTCACTTCCACAGTTTGTTTCTTTGGGTGCCAGGTACCTTCATAACAACCACGGTTGAATAATGGCTTACAAATTGGCTCTACAAATGCTGTGCTATGCGCTGAATGCAAGAAGCTAACCTACTCAAACTAATATCCTTTCTAGGGATATTTAATTCATCTCTGGCTTCTAAGTAAAAGTAGGCCAAATCTGAAACTCCAGCACTTAAAAAAGCCCGGAATTCACATCCTCCATAAATTAAGCCGTATAGGAGTATTAAACATGTGCATAAATGTGTATGCACATTTGTTTGAGGGGTGTCAGGTTATCAGGGCGTTTAGAGGTAGCTTTTACGATGAAAATATGTGTCAAAGTTCAAAGAATAGTGTTAAAGTCATGTGCATAGTGGTCACCGCTACCAACCTACCCATTTATAATCTGTCCTTATAGATGTCCTCCAAACCCAACCTTGATCCCTTTTCATGTTGCTCTTTCTGTTCATTATCTACATGTAGATGAATTTCAGAAATGGCTTGGGGTGGGTTCTCTGGAGGGATAAAGTCCCTCTTTGATAGCATGCACAGGCTGTTGATTGTGTCAGACTACAAATATTTTAACTCTTTGTGCAACATAGTGAATAGGGTAAACTTAGAATTTACTACGAACTGTTCATTATAGTTACTCTACAAGATGGTTCATAATACTAAAGCCATTCTATTTAGGGTGATTAAATCATCCAAAAATAAGGTTATTGACAAAATCAGTTTACCCAGGATGGTTAATCATACAATAACCACACTGCTAAATCAAACAGAACTTACTTAAGACTCGTACTCCAACTAAAACCACTTGATCAATTTGACACGTAAACCTCATTTCAACAAAACATGCCGGTCATAGCAAAAGATACAGTACAAGTGAAAGAACAAGAACTATTTGAGGCCACATTTCAATTTTAGTAGGTGAGACTGTGAGGGAGGTTTGAAAGAGACGAGAGAGGAAATAGAACATATTTACAGGGAGTCCAAATCCAGCAGTAAGGGCCAAGCAGCTGGACTGTGCAAAACTATAGCTGAAGCAAAATAGGAGGAATTAAGGGAGGTGAGGAAATTTACGTTGGACGAGTGAACATTGTATGGGAAAATCTATCTGTTCAACATTGTGTTTATAGCCCCGTTATTTGCTCATACTCAATCGATTTGTTTACAATAACGGGAAGTGTGTATGGGATTGGAACGATTATAGTGAAACATCACAAAAATAAATGATGGACAGAGTGTTGAACCTATTCAAACACTCACCCCCAGTCACTGATCTGGGTTTAATACATCGTTTTTTAGCTCACCATGTCATCCCAGTTTGGACCCAATCATATGAAAATCAGTCTTGACCCTGCTTCCCAGCCCGAACTGCGAAGAAGTGTGGCTCACTGGTTAGAGCAGGCAGACCCTGAAGCAGAGGTCAGACCCGGGACCAGGGTTCAATTCCCGACGCAGCAGGGTCTTGAGCTCAAATGTCCACGGACTCGATAATTCTCGCTTCGGTGCCTGACCTAATCATGGGTTCACACTCTGCAACTCTGGGCATTAAGCTTGCTTAATCTCCACAATGGCCCCCCGCGGCGGGATGCCTGGCTTTCACCTTGGGGATGCCCTGTAGGGGCTATCTCGCAGGGAAAAGCCAGGACGGGTTCCCAAGGCAAGCGCTTAGAGACCCCTGGGTTATAAGCGCTATATAAATCCAACATACAATACAATACAATACTGCCAGGCCAGGTCCGTCCTGGATTGGAAACAGGCATCCAAGGTACCGGTTTCGGGGTATCACCCCTCATCAGCCAGGCTAGCTTGAATCCGGTGGCGCAGCAAGCAAGGGACACATGTCTGGGCAAAACCTTAGCTGCTAACCAAAAGCCAGAAGCTGCAGATTTTTTTTATAGCCACACCACACGAAGCTATTGAACTATTATCAATAATGTAATTAATTGTTAGAGTTTTCAATGAGCCGAGTCCTGCATGAAATCACCACTTATGATTGTTGATCATACTAAAACCACTTTCTCTAACATGGCTAATCATACCAACATCACTTTATCTGCGATGGCTAAACATAATAAGTGGTACAAAAGGGGGTGGTGATGGACATCACCACCCCCTTTTGTACCGCTTTTGGCTGCCATAAGTGTGGCAGGGTATGCTCAGACGTGAGTCCCTTGCTCACTTTGCCACTGGATTCAAGCAAGCCAGGATGAAGACGGCTGGAATGCCAGAAACCGGTCCTCGGAAGCTTGTTTCCGGTCCAGGAAAGACATGGCTTGGCAGTTCGGGCTGGACTGTTCCCATGAGGCACAGGGTCAGACTGATTTGCATATAGCCATGTCTGAACTGGGGTGGCAAAGTGGGCTAAAGAACGGTGATGGATTAAACCCAGATCTTTTAACTGGGTGGGAGTGTTTGATTGATTCAGATGCTCCGTCCATCACCACCTCCTTTTAAAGATAATAAGTAGCACTAGATAATTAGTCATACTAAGGAGACTTCCTTTAGGACGACTAATCACACTAATTATTATTATTATTATTATTATTATTAAAGGCTTTTATAGCGCGCTCTGTTACTAAAAAATAGTATCCTGGCGCGGTAAAGGCGGAGCAGACTGGGAGAGGACAAATATTAAGGAACATAACAAGAAAAATTAGACTTTAATATTAAAAAGGTGAGTTTTTAGTCCTTTCTTGAAAGCACTGAGAGACGATGCAGTTTTTAAGTGGAGGGGAAGGGCATTCCAGGACTTTGCTGCTTTTACTGAGATTGATTGGCCGCCAAGTCTGCAATATTTAAATTTGGGGACGGACATCTGGCACATGTTGGCCGATCGCAGAGGGCGATTTGGGACATACAAACAGAACCTTTTTCTCAGATAGACAGGGCCAGTTTGATAAATGGCTCGGTAGGCCAACACTAGAATTTTAAACAAAATCCTGTGGGCGACCGGAAGCCAGTGGAGAGCACAAAGCAGGGGACGGGCACTGGAGCGCCTAGGTGCGTTAAACAAGAGTCTGGCGGCGGCGTTCTGAATGACCTGAAGGCGGTGAATCAGGTATGCCGGCAATCCACAGAACAGTCCGTTCGAGTAGTCTAACCTAGAGAGAACTAAGGCACGAATGACTGTCTCTTTTGCTTCTTTTGGTAGAAAAGGAAAAAACCTACGTAAAGTTTTTAGGGTGGCAAAACAAACCCCCGTAAGTTTCTTTATATGGTCCTCGAACTTAAGGTTCTTACCAAACCAGACTCCTAAGTTTTTCACTGGGCCAGATGTGGCTTTTGGAGGGGGGAGGTCAGCAGGCCAGAGACGCTCACTAAAATCCTCAGGAAAAGAGCCGTACAGCAGAACCTCGGATTTACTTTCATTGCACTTTAATTGTGCGTGTGCTAGCCATTGAAAAACAGAGGACAAACAAAGCTGGGCATCCAACGTATCTAAATTATCTTTAGGCCAAGTAAACAAAAGCTGCGTGTCGTCGGCGTACGCCATAATTTTTTGCCCCTAGTTGTTCAGCGAGGTAAATCAACGGGGTGAGATAGATATTAAAAAGTAAGGGGCTTAAAATGGACCCCTGGGGAACACCTGTGGAAAGTTGTTTAGGGGTGGAGGCAAATGGAGGCAGCCAAATCTGTTGAGTACGGTTATTTAAAAAAGAGGTCAGCCAGTCAAATGCAGGGCCAGTGACACCAATATCGGCTAATCTGGCGAGTAATAGGGAGTGAGGCACCGTATCGAAGGCAGCAGAGAGGTCTAATAAAATCAGAGCCGCTCTGCCACCTCCGTCAAGACACTCCCGAATAGCTTCTGAGATTTCGACCAAGGCCGTCTCGGTACTATAGGAGGCCCGGAATCCGGATTGAGCTGGGTGTAGGGCCTCTGTTGACTCAACAAATTTATCCAGCTGCTTAAAAACAGTCTTTTCACAAATCTTTGCGAGAGCTGGGAGCAGAGATATAGGCCGGTAATTAGACGGCGTGGCCGGATCTAATCCATTTTTTTTTAGCAATGGGAGCAATTTGGCTTGCTTCCAGCAAGCGGGGACAGTAGCTGTCAGGAGCGAAAGGTTGATCAGCTGAGTAACCTCATTTCCCAATGTTTCCGCTAAACCCGCAAATACTCTAGCCGGGCAGGGGTCAGAGGGAGATCCTGATTTTAGAGCAGCCACAATAGAAGTGATGTCAGATTTTTGTTGGGGAGTAAATGTAGCCAGTTGCTCAGTACGTGGAGGCATTGAAGGGAGCAAAGTGGTAAGAGACGATGTGGGGCCATTACAAACATTTTGCAAGTCCTCCTGAATTTTAGCAATTTTTTCAATAAAAAACTCAGATAGTTCTTCGCACCATTCCTTCGAAGCAGGTAACAAAGGTTGTGATGCACAGGGGGACACAAAACATTTTACAATCGTAAAGATTTCCTTACTATTGTTGTTTGCTTTATTAATGCGTCCTGCATAGTAGCTGCGTTTGGCCGATCTGATGGCTGCATAATACTTTTTTTGTGCAGCCCGCAGATCCTTTTTTGCCTCGGGAAGATAGGCTTGTCTCCACAGCCTCTCCAGCTTTTTACAGTCTGATTTGAGGTCGCGGAGGGCAGGGTTTGGAGGGAGTAGAACGGAGTATGCAGACCCGGCTAGTATTGATTGATGCAGCAGTTGCGCATTCCACCCATGAGTTAAATGCGTTGGCTGCAGCCTCGATATCAGAAGGTAGCGAAGGACGAGAAGCAGCAAGACCCTCAGAGAGGGTGTTAAGATTAATCTTCTGTGTATGGGCAGTTTGGGGGTGGATCACAGCAGCAGTTAGCAGGGGCCAAGAGAATCTGATAAGCTTATGGTCCGACCAGGTTACTGGCTCAGGATGAGTCATAGTGATATCAAAATTAGAGCATACCAGATCAAGAATATGACCTCCTAGATGGGTTGGAGCAGCTGGTGCCTGCATGCGCGCTGTACTGGTCGCATTTAAGCGTGTTGCGCTTATTTACTTATTTTAAAAGCTCGTTTTGACCTCTGTATCATTTCTGCATATGAGCCTCGTTTTACCTGTATTATTTTATTTGGCCACATACTTGCATTTTAAATTGTGCCCCCACCGCGTTTTTTCGCGGAATTTCACCGTTTTTGTAGTTTCCTCGTGGCGCTTGGCCGCCATCTTGGGGTGGTCTCTGCCTCCTTGTGCCATTTGCTTGAGCGCTCTAGCGCTTCCTGTAGCCCAGGTGAGCTGGTACTTAAGGCAAACTCTCCCGCTGCTCTTTCTTGGGAAAGGTGCCTGCATGCGCGCTGTACTGGTCGCATTTAAGCGTGTTGCGCTTATTTACTTATTTTAAAAGCTCGTTTTGACCTCTGTATCATTTCTGCACATGAGCCTCGTTTTACCTGTATTATTTTATTTGGCCACATACTTGCATTTTAAATTGTGCCCCCACCGCGTTTTTTCGCGGAATTTCACCGTTTTTGTAGTTTCCTCGTGGCACTTGGCCGCCATCTTGGGGTGGTCTCTGCCTCCTTGTGGCATTTGCTTGAGCGCTCTAGCGCTTCCTGTAGCCCAGGTGAGCTGCTACTTAAGGCGAGCTCTCCCGCTGCTCTTTCTTGGGAAAGGTGCCTGCATGCGCGCTGTACTGGTCGCATTTAAGCGTGTTGCGCTTATTTACTTATTTTAAAAGCTCGTTTTGACCTCTGTATCATTTCTGCATATGAGCCTCGTTTTACCTGTATTATTTTATTTGGCCACATACTTGCATTTTAAATTGTGCTCCCACCGTGTTTTTTCGCGGAATTTCACCGTTTTTGTAGTTTCCTCGTGGCGCTTGGCCGCCATCTTGGGGTGGTCTCTGCCTCCTTGTGCCATTTGCTTGAGCGCTCTAGCGCTTCCTGTAGCCCAGGTGAGCTGCTACTTAAAGCTCACTCGGTGACGCGCAGCGGTAGCGCTGACTCGCGCCGGAGTCGAGCCAGAGTCTGCCCGTCTGCGCCCGTCCGCGCCAAGTACGCGCGGTACGCCGGGGGTTTATCTTTTCTTTGTGTATCACCGTATGCCCTTACCCGTTGGTTTGATAGGATGTTTGCTTATTCCAGTGCCTCGCTCCATGCCATCAGAGATACTCTCCCACGCTGCTCTGCCACGTCTTACCATCCGCTGTGTGGCCCGTGTCAGTGTGCTTGCAACAGATGGTCATTGGATCGGCCTGTAGGTATTCGCGAGCTCGCTGCTTCCCTCGCTCCACGAGCTCCTCCCGGTCTCCTTTCGGTGCCTGGTAGTCTGGGATCTGGTCTACGATTTTTAAATCTTAACACCAGATCTCTAGTGAAACACCATCTGTCTGTGGCTGATCTTATTTTGGATAAGACACCAGATCTGCTGGCTTTAACTGAAACCTGGCTGCAAGACACTGATGACGCTATAGTCAATCTTGCCTGTCCTCCGGGCTATTTATGTTTTAGATCTAACCGCCATTCTAGAGGTGGAGGTATCGCCCTATTTATCAAATCCGCCTTCACATGTACCTGGACGGTCCTGCAGATTGCTGGATGCGAGAGTGCGTTGTTTAAGGTTACCATTAGCCCTCAGTTCTCGCTGTCAGGGATGGTTGTTTACCGCCCCCCAGGCAACGATGTAGCTTTTAGAGGTGCCTTTCCGGAGGCTGTGAGCCTATTGGCTAGTGGTTGCGCAAATTTTTCGATCTTGGGCGACCTAAACCTCTACTTCGATAGGTTAGAGTCTCTGGCCATCAGTGGTTTTTTGGCTGACCTAGAGGCCTTGCAGTTGATCCAGCTTGTCTCTCAGCCTACACACGTGGCCGGCCACACTCTTGATCCGTTTTTTACGACTCTCTCGGATGCCCAGATTGTGGCGGGTGATCCTGTGATATGGTCTGACCACTATCTGGTGTCTGCCTGGCTTCCCCTCCCTGCCAATCCCACTATTCCTCCTCCTTTGCGGATACCTCGACGCCACTGGAACAAATTCAGGTTAGAGGACCTTCACCGCATTATGGGTGCTGAGCCTCTAGGTCCGCTGCTGAATGTTACCTCGGGCTATGACCAGTTCTGTAACTGGATTACCAGGGCGCTGGACGTCCTGGTACCTATCATCTCCAGTAAGTCCAGTCCCCGGCAGGCTAGCCCCTGGTATGACAGCGCGCTGCGTGCTATTAAGTCCTCTTGTAGACGGGCAGAAAGGGAGTGGCGTAAGTCGTATGATGCCGATAAGAAATCCATCTACCTGGCCTTAGTTAAGCTTTACCATCGAGCTATATGTAGGGCCCGGGCGGCGTTTTACGCAGCCGAATTCCGAAATAGCCTCAATCCTACCAAAACCATCTTTAAAACCATAAAAGACCTGATGGCAAAGAGAGTTCCTCCACAGTTGGACAGTTCCACCTCCCACTGCGAAGCCCTAGCCACTTTCTTTCTGGACAAAGTTAAGAAAATCTACCAGGCGTTTCCGAGCACACTGCCACCAGTGATTCCCTGGAGCGGCTCTAGTAGCTGTCCATCGCTGCACTCCCTTCCCACTCTTTCTAATGAGGAGTTTGCTAAGTGGGCCCTGCCAGTCAAGTCTGGCTCGCCTGCAGACCCGGTAAGATCTGCTCTCTTCAGGGATGTCGCTTTTCAGGGACGCACAGTAGTATGCTCTCTAATTAACCTCTCCCTGACTTCCGGCCTGGTCCCTGCCAAGTGGAAGCAAGCGGTGGTTTCCCCGATCCTAAAAAAACCATCTCTGGATCCGCTGAGACCAGAAAACTACCGCCCTATATCTTTGCTCCCGTGGCCGGCCAAGGTCATGGAGGCCCATGTAAATCTGGCCCTCACGGAGCATATGACCCAAGTTAATGTCCTGGATCCCACGCAGAATGGGTTTCGTGCTGGCCACAGCACTGAGACGGCCCTTCTGGCAATGGTTGAGCATTTGCGGATGGTGATCGATGCAGGTCAAACGGCAGCGCTTATTTTATTAGACCTGAGCGCTGCCTTTGACACTGTTTCCCATCGCATCCTGCTACACCGCCTGCAGGACATTGGCATTTGTGGTTCAGCTCTGCAGTGGTTCCGCTCCTTCCTCAGTGATCGCTCCTTCTGCGTTGCCACCCCTCCATTTCAGTCCAAGTACCATCCTTTGGACCTGGGGGTCCCTCAGGGCTCCTCGCTGAGTCCTACGCTTTTTAACCTGTACGTGCAGCCGCTGGCTGAGGTCGCCAGGCAATCGGGCCTAACCATGGTCTCCTATGCTGACGACACTCAGTTGGCGGTTACGATCAGCGGGGATGCCAAGCAGGATGCCCTCAGGTTCCGAAGTGGACTGAGAGAGGTGGCCAGCTGGATGAATAACAACTGCCTCCAGCTGAACGCGACAAAAACGGAGGTGATGATCGTTGGAAGGGAAGCGGATCACTGGGGGGACAGATGGTGGCCTCCGGAGCTGGGATCAGCGCCGGCCCCTGTCCTGGAACTCAGGAATCTGGGAGTATGGCTTGACCACACGCTAAGCTTTGTGACTCACACGAAGAGAGTGGAGTATTTTGGAGTATTACGCGGGCTAAGACCCCTGCTCAGATTTTTCGATGCTCCTACAAGACAGCTGGTCATTCAAGCAATGATTATCTCTCGGCTGGACTACGCCAGTTCACTCCTTTTAGGAGCGAACCAAGCCGAGATTCTTCGTCTACAGCGAGTCCAGAACGCTGCGGCTAGGGCGGTGGTAGGTTTGCCCCGAACCTGCCCCACCTCTAACACTCTGCGGTCCCTGCACTGGCTCCCGATAAGCAAGCGAATCCAATTCAAGGCTCTTTGCCTGGTTTTTAAAATTCTTAGAGAGTTGGCACCCGTGATACTCAATAAACTGCTCTCTCCCTACGTTCCCACCCGCTCACTCCGATCTCTTGGACAGGCCTTGGTGGTTGTCCCCTGTTTTAGACTTAGTCGGATGGGGGGTCGCTCCTTCCGCGTGAAAGCTGCAACCCTCTGGAATGCGCTCCCCTTGGAAATCCGCCTCCTGGATGATTTAATATCCTTTCGTAGGGCTTTGAAAACCTTCCTATTTTAAATGTTCCCTGTTTTTAATGCTTCTGCTTTTTTGTTACTGGATTTAGTGTTGTGTTGTGTTTACCTTTCCCTGCGCCAGGACGCTCCTTCGCTGGAGCAGCTGTGCGCATTAAAATGCAAATAACATAACATAACATAACATACCCATTGCCTTAGCTGGGCCATAGAAAGAGCTTCTGCAAGGCGAGCTGCCTCTGGTAGGTCCGGGCTATCAACATGGATATTAAAGTCCCCTAGGAGAAGATACCGGGAATGGCATAAAATCCGAGGGACTATTAATTCTTCTAAGACCTGCACAAAGTTACCAACGTGGCCTGGAGGGCGGTAGACCAGCGTGCCGCCTATGGAAGAATGGGCGTTGAAGATTAGGGAAAAGTGGAGCATCTCGGCTTCAGGCAATTGTTGTTGGGAGTCGTAAGAAAAGGTCCACTGTTCTCTAAAGACAACTGCTATCCCACCACCTCTACCTAGAGGGCGCTCTGCTTTAGGTTATTAATAATACGAGACACAAAAGCACATTATCAAGGATAAAGAGAGCTACTTGGATGGAAGAAGAAAGTTGGTGCAGATGCTATTGTGCTTACAATTCATATAGAGATCTAAAATGTCTAGTACATGAAACAATTCATAGGTCGTCTCTAAATTAGCTTGTATCCAAAATCCAATAAAATATTTTGTAACTAAGAAGTATTTGTTTCTAAAATCCTACAAATGTTACTTGTTACATGGGCTCTGTTGAAGTCTGCATCGGGATACCCCACAAAATGACTGATGGCAAAGCAATATCTCTCCCCTAATTGGGCGATACCTGCTCTTCGGCGATACATCTTGCAAAAAGGATCAGAACTCCCTGTCTAGGGCCGTGGTAGGAATATTTCAGCTGGAGTATCTGCATTAACAGCCTGCATGATGCCCTTCAGAACACGCATCAATATGAACAAATGATTCTATTCAAAGCGATGGCTTTCCAACTGTGCAGTGCCAACGGAGAAGTGCGGTCATATTATACCTTAAGGACGTGTCTGTAAAGGTAGATGAGTGTCCTTCATAGAGCTAAGAGGGCAATCTCACACTCCTAAATCTTGATCAAACTGTGTAGCTGCATCAGCAGTCTGAAGGACTCACTTAAGCTCTCGAAAAAAACAATGATATGTGGCAGGATGCTAAAACCTTGTGTCAGCCGATAAGTGGCTGTCCTGAAATAAAGTGCCTTCGGTCTTGTGCACATCAGGGAGAGGAGATAGAACAGTGGCGTCCAGGTCCCCGTCCATATCTGGCAACCTCAGTCTGGCCAGTCTCCTGTCTACACTTCTCATAGAACCAGCTAACCTCAGGCCCGTCTTGTGGCTGATATACTGCTCAAGCCATTTTTCAGCGATTAAAAGTCTTGCACTTTTGCTAATTATTGCAATAAAGGCCATATTTTACCATGACCCCTCAAATGCTGCCTACTTTCTATCCCAACAAATTCACTTTTTTTGCATTTGAAACGAACTCTCAAGATTTCAATTAGTCTCCAAACCTGAAAAAACATACACGCCATTGGCACTCCACCTTAATAAAAACAAAGAGAGAAAGAAGGACCGAAACAGTTATCAAGAAAGACGAGAAATCACTGACGAGAAAACAAAGGTATCAGCACAGAAAGGCACTAAAACATTACTACCTGGAACATGCTTGAGAATTGAAATAAAATAAAATAATAAAAATGCCAGAGTGCTTCGCAGGAGGAGAAAAATATTTTTTTTAAACAGACACTCATACTTCCGGCAAGGTACACTTTGTCATTCTGCCCAAAAGTCACTCCTTCCTGACATCAGAAGAAGATGGGGTGGTGAGAGCAAGAGCTCAAGTTCACCAATCATGCCAACTGATAACTTTTTTTTAGCATTCTTTTTATTTATTGACCTGTAAACAACATGCTTCCATAAAAGGGTACATTATATTCATTATATTCATTAGTGGAGCCGCACATACAAATCAACTACATTCACAATGTACCGTTCTTCATTACTCCAAACATGTTGTACTATCGTGAATGATCTAGAACCTGTTGGAGGGTTCCCTTCATACAATCGAAAAGTCCCCCCTGTAGGCCCTCCAAGCTCCCCAGATCTTTTCCTGTTTCCGTGGGTACCCTCTACTCTGGTACACAGTTTGTTCCGCCCTTTGACACCAGTCCAAGTCATTTTCCCACCCCTCCACCTATGGTATCTCACTAGCGCCCAATAGTCGAGCAATATTTCTTTTGGCCACCACTCCCGCTAGCGCGAGCCAAACTAACCATTTTGGGCCATACTATATCTAGTGTCACTCCTAAGATATGCCACCTGGCATCCACAGGGACCGTGGTGCCCACCACCTCAGACATTTTCAGGGCCACATTCCAGTATTCCTGAATCTTGGGACATGCCAAGAGGATATGGAAAAATGTCCCGGTCTCACCACACCCCCGTACACATTGCTCCGACAAACAAAAACCTATACGATGTTGCACTGTCCTAGGGACGTACGATCCATTTAAAATTCGAAGCTGAAGTAGGCGAAACCTTGCCCTTATCGCTATTTCTCTAGGGCTTTGTAAAGCCTCTGCCCCATCATCATCTTCAAGGAAGCCAAGATCTGATTCCTAAGCCTCCCGCAATGGTCCTATGGGGTCTGGTGTGTTATTTATCAATTTTTAGTATGTGAGCGAGATGGCATTATCAAGCATTGGATCAAGCTTCAGCCTATCCTCTAACGGGGCATACTCTGGCAGTTGGTCCCCCGTTTTTTGGATGGCAATGTAAGGCATGTCTCAACTGTGAATATCGCAGAAACTCACCCTCTCCCATCTGATATTCCTACTGCATATTGACAAAATCCAACCTCTTCCCTTTCTTCCAGACATCCCCCAACAGATCAATGCCGATTTTACTCCATTCGCAAAATCCCTTTAGACTTGCGGTTTCAGTCAGAAAATCCCCTTCCTATTACGGGGTTTTCTCTGTAAGTTTGGCTTCCCATTTTTGTCGCTTTACACCAAACAGCAACTACTGCCTCCGTGTGAGTCGGGAGAGTTGTACTGCCCCTTGGTTTTTGATAGAAGGCCGAGAGATAGCTGCCCCTACCCAGTGCCATGCGATCCACCCTATAAGCTGGTTCCTCGGTGGATGAGAAAACCCACCCGTTTATAATGATTATCTGACAACCTTTTTTGAGTATGTTCAGAATATACTGCTCTGTGTCTACTAGAGCTAAACAATCCCCCCCCCTCCCCCTCCTCTAGGACCATGGTGCATTCCTATAGATGCATTAGACAGACTTAAGGAGAGCAAACTGCAAAACAGCTCATCATTTCAATCCATCATTGATCCACCCTTGGTCTGCAGGAAAAATACATCGGTAAGAAATCTGACGAAGCTGTTAACGTTAACACCCACTCTGCACACATCAACAGTGCCCCAACTTTCCCAAAGTTTTGAACAATGTATGGGTGCCTCTGGCCTTTGGTCACACAAAATCCTGCTTCCAAAACAGTAAATAAAAATGTTTCTGGTATCCTCAGAAGGTCTGCTTGCTACTCTATTACTATAGACATTCAGTGGTTCCCAAACCTTCAGAAGCTCAGACTCTTTTGTTTTGTTGCTGCTAGCTGAATGATTCTAACCAAAAGCTGCAGATTTTTTTTTAAAGCCACACTACACAAAGCTATTTGACTATTACTAATTATTCAATTAATTGTTAGTGTTTCAATGAGCCGAGTCCTGCATCCTGTCGCAGGAAACTGTCAGCCTGCAATAGGTACGGTTAGCTGAGTTCTATCTAGAATGTGTTTAATGGACAACTTGCTTATCTTCGGTAACGCCTTATCTGGTAGAGACATGATCCAGCCACAGATTCCTTACCTTTGAACTTCCAGGCATCAGGCTGGATCTGGAAGATTTTTGAAAGCGGTGCTCCTGCGTGGTCGACTCCGCGTGACGTCGTAGACGTCAGGTTCATCGTGACGTACATGTCTATATAGGTGCCACCCCGGCGTGCTGATGTCAGAACTTTTCACAACTTTCCACGTCAGAAGTGCAGAGTCATGAAGTGCCTGACCATGGTATGTTAAAAGCAACTAGGGCCCTGAAGGGGAACAGCCCTTGACACTAAAACCAATCCGCAGAGTGGGGAGGATGAATGAGTCAGTAAGTAATCTGTGGCTAAATCATGTTTTTACCAGATAAGGCATTATTGAAGGTAAGTAACTTGCCAATCTGACAGACATCTAGCAGCAGAATCCTTACCTTTGAAAGCATAACCAAGCAATACCTTCCTTGGAGGTGGGACTGCGGAAAAGCTTTAAACCAGGAAATCTTACAAGACAGAGCGCCCAAACAGGCCCTCCCTGTAAACCTGAGTATCCAGGCAATAGTGTCTGGTGAACGTGTGCAGAGTTGCCCATCTGGCCGCTAGGCACATATCAGCAATTGGAACACCATGCTGGAGGTCCGTGGTGGCTGCCTTTGCCCTGTTGGAATGGCTGGAGGCTGTTTCTTTGCTAAGACGTAACTTATTTTTATGCAGAGGATGACCCAGCATGATATGGTCCTGTTCTGTTGTTCATAGATGGAAATATATGTCTGAACAACACTATACCTCACTGTGTCTCTCTTCTGATCAGGAACTAGCCTTTATCGAGAGACACAGTTTTTCAGAAATATATACGAAGATATCATCTTCTTGTGATGTACTGCAATGAAAGAATGTCTTCTAATGTAAGTGTATCCCTATATACCACTACATACTTAATCAACATGTATCTCAAGATGTTATGTCTTAATTTAATATCTTATACGTAATAACTCTCATAGTTAAACCAATACTGTTTCCATATGGACTGTTGTTACTTTGCATATACTTTTCAGTTAAGTACTGCACAATCGTTGGATATCATTTGTCTATGTTTTGACAATAAGTGAACAAATTAGGAGTCTAGACCAGATAGGTACTAAGGATTTTCGAGTCTGAATTTTATATTGTTAGCCTCTCTTCATGCCATCTGCATTGTATGTAAATATTGCTATTAAATTTGTTTGTATAAAGGTGCATATGTATATACAGTAGTCTGACATATCTCTCTTATGAATGTATTTCCAGAATATGACCTGCGACTCCTGAGGAAGGCGTTTTTCTGCCGAAACGCGCGTCGAGTTTTTATGTTTCTTCAGCACTTTAGACACTATTTATGACCTTGAATGTATTTTGATTTGTACACAGTATTATTTACATGTAATGTATTTATTTTTATAACGCCTGTATATGTTGGATGATTTATGTTTTATTCTCATCATATAGTCTGACTTTTGTTTGCGATATGATTTTTAATATACCAATTAAAAACATGTGTTTTACATAATTTTTATTTTCGATTGTTCCCTCTACCACTGGTTTAGTTTTATTGTTCACTTATCTTATTGATGGCCTAGGATTTTTTTACTCACACCTTTTCTGGGTAGCACACCCCTTCTTTGCTCCAACGTACCCTACAAAGAGTTGGTCACCCCTTCTTTGCTCCAACGTACCCTACAAGAGTTGGCCATCCACCCAGGACTCGTTTGTGCGAACAAGGCAGAATCATGATGCTCTTTCTGGGTCCAGACGGCGGAGACACTTCTTTCCCTTGGAAGGATACCGAGGTGGATAAAAAGTGGGCAGGGTAACAGGCTGTCCCAGATGGACGGGTGTTACCACCTTAGACAGAAAAGATGCCCTAGTGCAGAGCACTACTTTGTCCGGAAAGGCGGTCAGGTAAGGAGGCTTGGATGACAGTGCCTGCAATTCGCGTACCCTCCTGGCGGATTTAACTGCCACTAAAAAGACTGTTATGATACTGAGCAACCAGAGGGGACTATTGTGCAGCAGTTCATATGGTGTATACATCAAAAAGGTAAGGACAAAATTAAGGTAACACAGGGGCATAATAAAAGGAGAAGGGAGAAACAAACGGGTTAGCGCCCTTTAAAAACTCTCTGCACAAGAGGAGACTTAAAGAGAGATGGCTGATCTTGTAGCCGGAGAAAAGCAGAAAGGCCTGAAAGGTAGCCCTTCAGAGAGCCCAGAGAAGAGCCCAGCTTGGCCAAAGAAAGAATGACTAGAAGGATATCAGACAGAGGCAGACAAGGGGTCAACAGACCGTTCTGTACAATAATTACAAAATTTGCTCAATCAGCAGGCGGATACCGACGTCATGGACGGATGCCTGTTGGTGTAATTTTGCAGCTTGAAGATCTTTCTGGATTCACTATGCTGTGCATTATTCCGCGGTCTAGTGGTTGGGTCCGGAATCATAGTCTTTTCTTTCTTTTTTTTGTAGCCCAGGTGGGCGTCGACGTCCCACCTTTTGGTGTACTTCCTGTGACGTCGGCACACTTCCTGCAGAAGATCCCACCTTTGGGCGCCATCTTCGGATTCTTTTTTTTTGTTTTTGTTTTCTGTTTTGAATCCTCTGGCCATATTCTCTATTCCTTTATTCAGTAATTAATGTTTCCGCTTTGTCTTTTAAGGTGTCTCCTTCCATATTGACCTTGTATTTCCACCTTGTTCTCCTGCCTCATCTTTCTGGTGGAGGTGGGTGGGTTCGCTAGTGAATCCAGAAAGATCTTCAAGCTGCAAAACTACACCAACAGGTAAGAAACTATTCGTTATGCAGCGTGAATCTTTCTGGATTCACTATGCTGTGCACAGATTTTGTAGCGGTTTGTTATGTTAGTGGAGTCTAGGTGGAAGATGAGCATTGGTTGTTGAATATATGTTGAAGCACCTTCCGTCCTACTTGTGCTTCCTTGTTCATTTGTATATTCACACAGTAGTGCTTAGTGAACGTATGCACTGAAGCCCAGGTTGCCGCCAGGCATATGTCTTGAATGGGTGTGTTAGCCAGAAAGGCTATTGTTGCTCCTTTTTTCCGGGTAGAGTGGGCTCGTGCCCCTTCTGCTAGTTCTTGGCGTGCCTGTCTGTGGCAGAATTGTATAGTTTGTGCGATCCATCGTGCAATGGTTCCCTTTGTTACTGATCTACCCAGGAAACTGCTTGCGAAGGACACAAAGAACTGCTTTGTTTTCCTGTGGTCTTTAGTTCTTTCTATGTAGTGCATTACTGCTCTTCTAGCGTCCAGAGTGTACAGTGCCCTATCTGCGCTTGTAGCCTCGTGCAAGAGGTGCGATGGCAAAAGGAACAGGAGCCGATTTTGAAAGTTACAAGATGCCGAACTAGCATTGTGACTGGATGCCGCAACCCACTTGGGAAATGATTTTACCAATGAACTATGATGGCTGATAACCCACTGGGGTAAGAAACTAAGCACCGCAAATACCAGAATGCCATGTGCTCGGCGACGCCCCAAGAGGCGGGAACTAATTGTTAATCAGGTGTTTAAAAATGCTTCAGCCGTCTTGCAGTTCTAAATGCCATTAGTCCCTGATGAAATGCTACCAAGGCATGAAACGCGTCGGACACTTTTAGTGGCAGCAGTTTGCTTTCCTGTTTTCGGCAACTTTCAAATAAACATACTGGAGATATACCTACCTGTTGTGGGCGAGTTGTTTGGTGAAATAAATAAATAAATATATATATATATATATATATATACATACATATATATGATCTTCAGACCTCCACACGCAGCGGCGAAAGAAGAGGCAGACCCCACGTTATCCGGGCAAGATGTTATTTATTTCAAATGCCTTTCAAAACTGACATCCTCTTGTTCACACACCACATTTAAGTTTGGAAACTTCTTTTATCTATGCAGTTCTGACCCACCCTATAGGGCCACACCTACCACACGTGGGTCACATGGTTCTGCCTGCTGCTAGGTTCAAGCAATTTAAAGTCACAGTACATATATTAGCTATGTCTTTGATCTATTGTTACATCAAAAAGACCAAACAACTTGTTAAGAAATGCTTAATATCGATTTTGTCACAATCACTGACAATCCATGTCAATTACTGTATAAATACTCAAAAACTGTGTGAATATCATATAACTGCATGAATGCAATGATGTTGCTGTGCATCAACAAATAGCTAGAGTGATATGCATGAATGCATAATACAACTCTCAATTAATTGAAAAAACAGCACTGGACCGTTCACTAAATATAAACATAACAAGAAATGTTTTGATATTACAAATAATAGCAGTACCATTGTAAATTGCTACACCACTTGGCAGGACCTTATGAAAAGAAAAAAATATATATATATCACCCAAAAAAAGCACCTCAGTGTAAAAACCACGGTTTCGAGCTACAGTCCTGTATACTTATTTAAAATGTATACATTTCAAATTTTATATGTCATAAATATTAAGGACTATTTACAAAAAAGGTTATATATATCAAAAAAAGTGCTTAAGTAAATTCACAGTGCAACAAAACCACCTAAAGAAATTAATTCCCAATAATTATTTAAAAGACTGCGCTGCCCAGAAACCTGAACAGATAGCTTAGACTCGGAAATAGGACTACAGAATCCATAAAAAAGATGCTTAAATGTGAAATTCATATATTTACAAGACATGTGTGATTCATCATTTTAGCTAGATAGCCTACCAACAGAACCATGATTATAATGTGTGTATACTGAATACAGAGTGTGTAAACTAGATCAATACTCCTACAAAAAATTGTGCATGTCCTCTGTCGCGTTTAACCCATTAGGTTGTTTGCTGTCGAGCTTAATAATATACTGCATTTCTAATCGGCGTAATAATTTATCACGGTCTCCGCCACGCCTTAAGGGAGCAACAGCATCGATGACATAGTAAGTAAGACACGACAGATCCCTGTTGTGCCTGCTGTTGAAATGGCGTGCCACCGGGTACGCCCAGTCGTGATTAACAATGGCAGGAAGGTGCTGCAGTATTCTAACATGCACCTGTGCGCCGGTACTGCCCACATAGCGTAGACCGCAGGTGCATGTTGGGACGTAAACCGCGAACTCCGTGCGGCAGTTGTAATTGCCGCGAATCGGATATTCAGTTTCAGAAAACGGAGTGCGGTAATGGGTGGTGTTCTGTCCAAATTTACATGCTCGACACGAGGAGCATTTGTGGAAGCCTTTACCTCCAAACCATTGAGTGACTATGGATAATTCAGGGTTAGATTTTACTAGCTTACTGCGCATACTAAATGCACGCCTGAATGTGATCACGGGTCTATCGGGAGTCAGATCTCGTAAGACACCATCAGTTTTTAAGACTGCCCAATGTTTGTTAATTATGGATTTGATCTTGCAGTGCTGTCTACTGTACGTAGTTATTAGCCTGGTGGTGTCTGACAAGGCATCATTGTCGGGGGGTTTAGGTGCCAATAAAGAGTCTCTAGATCTTTCTTTACTCTTTTGCAGTGCATTGGCTAGACAGGTTTTGCTATATCCTCTTGCCTGTAATCTATCCAGCATTGCACTTGAAATCCTACAAAACAATATACTACTGGCCGGCAGCAATTTATACCAGGACAACGTCTGGATGGGCTGCTAGTATGTGTATATACATACATATATATATACACATATATATATACATACACACATATATATATATACATACATATGTATATATATATATATACATACATACACATATATACACACACACACATATATATACATACATACACATATATACAAACATATATATACATATATACACACATATATATACACACATATATACATATATACACACATATATATATATATATATACATACACATATATACACACACACATATATATATACATAAAAGAAGAACTCGCCAAACTATCCCAGCCCTGCCACGTTCCACCGGACTGGAAAGACGAAGAGATGAACCCGTTTACTTGGTGCCAAACAAAGTGAGTTTATTCAAGCATATTTTCGCTCAGCATGCCCGCCATTACGTGTTTTGACAGTATCCACTGTCTTGATCACATGATATAGATATATACATATATATACATATATATATATATATGTATATATATATATGTATACACATATATACATATATATACACACATACATACATATATATACATACATACATACATACATACACACATATATATATATACATACATATATATATATACATACATTTGTGTGAATAAACCGAAGAACTTATACTTTCTGGATTGTTGTGTGGTTCCTGAGAGCGCACGAATATCAATTTGTTTTGGGAGATATACATACATATATATATATATATACATACATATATATATATATATATATATATATATATATATATACATATATACACACACACACACACATATATATATGTATATATATACACACACGCATATATATACACACACACATACATATATATATTCACTGAAAAAACCATAGGTTATAGACCATATATAGTTAGGAATTAGCATTTACAAAACCTTGAAAATTCACTGAAAAAACCATAGGTTATAGACCATATATAGTTAGGAATTAGCATTTACAAAACCTTATTTTACTCACACAAAACCATTGAAATTCGCATATATAGTTAGTTGCACTAACTATATATCGCGCACCCGCAATCCACTGCTGATCATGTCACATATTACATCATTCATGACATGGTCAGTGACATCACTGATGACATCACTGATGGCATCTCAAATGACATCACTGATGACATCACTGATGACAACATCCAGTGACTGTATGTTTCTGTAAAGTTAAAATATGTCTTACATATTGAAGAATGAGTGGATGTATAAGTGTCTGGAAGAAGGATTTAGTAGGTGCATGACTGACTGTATGAGTGAGTGATTAAATGTGTCTCACTGAGTGCATGGGTTAGTGACTAAACTGTCTTAATTTGTGCATCATTATGTTTGTTGTTCTGTAAACTGCTGCATGTGTTGATCAGTAGCTATATGAATAACTATATGGGTTATTGATTGGTTGCCCAAGTATTTGTATGGGAGACTGAGTGTGTGTGGGGGTGGCTGGGAGGTGTATGACTCTGTGCATAGATGTGTGAGCAGTTGATTCACTAGATGTATGGGTTCAAAAGTGCATGTGGAAACAGCTGTATGTGTGGTTGACTGTGTGCATGAGTGTATTGGTGAGTGAATGGATATCTCAGTGCTACATGTCAAAGTAAGTACATATGTAAAACACAGTACATGTGAGAGTTGACATATATAAATTACTGTGTATATGAGCCAGTGAATGTGTGAGTGGCTGCATGGATCATTGAAAACTTGTATCAGTGATTGTATAATAGAGTAAATATGTGTTAGAATATGTTTGAATAATTAAGGTGTGTATAACTGTATAGTTGAGGAAATGGAGGTGTGATTGATTCTTTGCATGACTGACTAGGTGTATGAGTAACTCCATGGATGAGTGACAATCTGTGAGTGTCTGTTTACACTGAGTGTATCTAAGGTTATATTAGAGTCTGAAGAGGTTCATCGTATTATCACATGAATGATGCCATCAGTGATGTCACTGACCATGTCATGAATGATCTAATATGTGACATCATCAGCAGTGGATTGCGGGTGCGCGATATATAGTCAGTGAATTTCAATGGTTTTTTAATAGCAAATATCAAAAGCTCTAAAATGTATTCTTCTTTTAAAGGAAAAATATATTTTATATGTTTTTAATATAATTTTTGTATGCATCGACCAAACCCTGACCTCTTAATAGTGCACTGTGGTGGAAATGATTTGGGCACTATGACTGGGGTTGGTCTGGAAATGCTTTTAAAGGACACCTTTCATCAATTGATGACACTTTTTCCCCAAACTGCCTTGGTATATTCCAATATATGCCAAAGACAGAAAGGGAAGTGGTCCCACCAATTTGTTCCACAATTTGAGAAAGCACGGAAACATGTGAATAAATCTGTTTCTGCTTACATGAGAGACTTTAGAATGGGTTTAACATACAACAATAACTTGCGTTACAACATGCAAGACATCTACAGAGGAGATGGTGTGCACTTCTCCGATGAGGGGAATAGAATATTCCTCCTGAATTTAAAACTGTGCATTTGAACCTACTTGTAGGTACCTAAATTAGCCACAGAACCCAATAGCTCTTTTCGGAGCTACCCTACCTCTGATCATTCAAAACGTTCATCTTTTTCTAACTTTTTTCACTATTTTTCACCAAAGTACGCTCCCCGGTTCGCTTACCGGTGCGCGTACCGGGCGCTCCCCACGCGATTTTTTTTTTTTTGCCTATATGAGCGTCCTAAGCCCCCCTCAGAAAACCTAGAGGGTCAGAAAGTGTCTACCGTGCCCCCTTCTATCCATTCCGAACATTGTTTCCCCTCCATCTTGTGTCTCAATTCTACCGATACACAAAATGGAGGACTCCCGTAACGCTGCCGGTACGCTCGCTAAAAAAGGTGGGAAAGTAATTTACAGAAAAACCACTGGAGACACTTTCATCAAATATAGAATAGGCCCTACTACATAGCAGTCCCTACCATTTACCCAAATTTGATGGAATTCCATTGAGAAAATTATGCTGTAGGCCTGACTAAATATCCTGAGGTAAATTACATGACAAAAACACATATGAAGTGTTAGAATTGACAACCAATTAAAATGTTACTTTCATTTTCTACTATTATTTCAAGACATTTGATTGGTTATGTACCTGAACATATATAAAGAAAGAGAGAGAAACACAGCCATTTTGACTACTACTTCCTGAAGTACATTTCAAGAGCATTTTCATTGTCAACTTTAACTTCTTTTTCAAAGGTAAGATATAATTTACAAAATTTGAAAGGAGAACAATGTTATGCACTTTAAATTAATTTAGGAAAACGTTTTCAGATAGTTACATACTGTCCCTCTATAAGAGTTAGTCATTGAGAAAGACTTATTATTTAAATTATTGAATGAGTTAGGCTTCTGTGGTATAATTATGAATTTACTTAGGCTTCATCACAGGCACTTTTTAATAGTTCTACTTCCTGCCTGAAACCATGCACTGCCCAAAGATTACTTCACTGTTAAAAACTCAAGTATCTGTCTGAACTTAAACCCAACAGTGCCCTATCTCCACTGATATATTTATTTTTTATGCAATTTACAGCAAGAAAATGGAAGCACTGCAAAAAGAAAATACAATTTGATTTCAAATTAAGATTGAAAACAATCCAAACGAAGAAAAAGAAGAATAGACTTTATGGATGAAACAGTAGACCAAGAATTAATAAAATGTGCTGAAGAATGTGATTCTTGGAATGAAAAGGAGGACATACCTGATGATTTAATGTTACAAATTCTCTTAGATTTTGAAAAATCAGAACAATAAATTTAAATTTTAAAAGTTAAAATTGTTTGACATTATTCTTTTTAATATGAAAATTATGAAATAGTACCCAAAAAGATAAAATATAAAGTGAGACTTAAAATATACTGTGCAACTTTTTTGTGTTACATAGTAAGTTTGTTCATAGTTACTTCCATTCTCCCACTATATTATCTCCAATGTGTATTTAACATCTCTTTATTATCTCCTGCCTCCATGTTCTTTCTGCTTTCCTCACAGACTATGCTATGAATTCCATATACCACAATAACTTCTGAAACAACATGCAAGATATCTACAAAGGAAACTGTGTATATTTATTTTTAGACTCTGCATTGGTACCTACATGTTGGTACTTAAATAAAAAAAAAATACAACAAAAAGAACAATTAATAAACATACAATATTTGAACATTCTTTCATTCTTTTTTCCCTATATTCCGCTCCCCGGACCGCTTCCCGGTGCGCGTACCGGGCGCTCCCCCGCAAAAAAAACGGTAATAAAATTTTTTTCTTTCGCTCCGCGGGGCCCTTTTAAAGCCCCCTCATCAAACCTAGGGGGTCAGGGAGGATGTACTCTGCCCCCTTATGCTCATTTCCCCCTTTGTTTTTGCCACCTCTTGTGTCTCGATCCTATCGAGACACAAGATGGCGGCCGCTCCGGACTGTTTAGAATGTTCACAGTCACTGGGGAGCCAATCCGCTTCTCCTCGCGAAGTTCCGTTACGCGTCAGGTACGCGAACCAGAGCGCTAACCGGGACGCTGTCACAGATATGGAATATGCTACTTACCAGTATGCATCTGTTCTTGGCATAGAGGGCTGCAGAGTGGTACATTATGAATAGATCGCCATCTGGTGTTGGGCTCGGATGATTGCACTTTGTTTTTCTCTTGGAGAGTCTTTTGTATCTTGGTGACTCCTCCCTTGGTTGGTAGTGCGCATGGGCATCGGCTCCATCCTTAGATTGTTTTGCCATAGTAGGGTTAGATGGAGTAGTATAGTAGAATACAGATAAGAATGCCCATGTAAGTGTATCTAAATAAGATAATGTTGGAACAGACACAGGTTTCCGGGGAGGCTGGGAGGGCATGTACCACTCTGCAGCCCTCTATGCCAAGAACAGATGCATACTGGTAAGTAGCATATTCCGTTCGAGGCATATGGGCTGCAGATGGTACATTATGAATAGACTATACAGCAGTTCTCTCCCTAGCGGTGGTCGCCCGTGTCTGTTGCAACTGTCTGAAATAAAGTTTTTAATACTGCTTGTCCCACTCTAGCTTGTTGTGTTGTGTGCACATCTACACAATAGTGTTTTGTGAAGGTGTGCGGTGTAACCCAGGTAGCTGCTTTGCATATGTCATCTAGTGGAATGTTTCCCAAAAATGCCATAGATGCTCCTAGTTTACGTGTAGAGTGAGCTCTAGGAGGAACAGTTAATGTTCTCTTTGCTTTTAAGTAGCATATTTGAATGCATTTTACAATCCATCTGGCAATGCCCGCTTTGGAGATGGGATTGCCTTTATGTGTAGGAGAAAACGCAACAAATAGCTGTTTTGTCTTTCTGAAAGTTTGTGTTCTTTCTATATAGTACAATATGGCCCTTCTAACATCCAATGTATGTAGGGCTCTTTCTGCTACTGTTTGTGGTTTTGGAAAGAAAACCGGTAATTCCACTGACTGATTGATGTGGAATGCTGAAATTACCTTTGGTAAGAATTTTGGGTTTGTTCTAAGAACCACTTTATTTTGGTGTAACTGCATAAATGGTTCTTGAATCGTAAAAGCCTGCAGTTCACTTACTCTTCTAAGTGACGTGATAGCTATGAGGAAGGCCACCTTCCATGTGAGGAATTGTATTTCACACCTATGCATAGGTTCAAAGGGTGGCCCCATTAGTCTGGTAAGTACTATGTTGAGATTTCAGACTGGGGAAGGTGGTCTTCTTGGTGGAATGACTCTTTTGAGTCCTTCCATGAAAGCTTTAATTGCTGGTACTTTAAACAGGGAAAGATGTTGCCTGTTTTGTAGGTACGCCGCTATGGCTGCGAGATGAACTCTGATAGAGGTATATGCTAAGTTACATTGCTGCAAGTGTAGTAAATAGCAAATGATTTGTTTAGTGGATGCGTCCAGAGGGTTGATGTGCTTACTGTTACAGTGTATAGCAAACCTTTTCCATTTTGCTGCATAGCATGCCCTGGAGGTAGGACGTCTTGCTTGTTTAATGATTTCCATACATTCTGGTGGTAAATCTAAATATCCAAACTCTATGACCTCAGGAGCCAGATCGCTAGGTTCAGTTGTTTGGGATCTGGGTGCATTATTTCTCCATGGTTCTGTGTAAGATGCATGGGTAATAATTTTAGCTTTTGATGTGGTACTTGTGAGAGTTGTAGCAGCGTGGTGAACCACGGCTGTCTTGCCCACGTGGGTGCCACTAGTATCATTGTCATTGAGTGTTGCTGCAGTTTCCGAACCAGTAACGGAATTAGTGGTAGAGGAGGGAACGCGTAAGCAAATTTGTTGGACCAATTTATCCATAGTGCATTGCCCTGGGACCGTTGGTGTGGGTACCTGGATGCGAAGTTTTTGCATTTTGCGTTCTGATGATTGGCAAACAGATCTATCTCTGGTTGCCCCCATTTTTGGAAGAATGGCTGCAGTATTTGGTCGTGCAGCTCCCATTCGTGTACTTGTTCTGACTGTCTGCTTAGGATGTCTGCTATCTGATTTTGAACTCCTGGTAGGTGTTCTGCTAACAGATAGATCTTTTGAGGAATGGCCCATCTCCAGATGTTCTGTGCTAGTTTGGATAGTTGGAGAGAGTGTGTCCCCCCCCTGTTTTTGAATATAATACATTGCAGTCATGTTGTCTGTTTTGATCAGGACTGCTTTGCCTGTTATTTGCATTTGGAAAGCTTTTAGTGCTAGAAATACTGCTAATAGTTCTAGGTAGTTGATGTGCAGTTTCTTTTGCTGCACACTCCACTTCCCCTGCACTGTGTATTTGTCCATATGCGCTCCCCATCCGGAGAGCGATGCGTCCGCTGTTATTATCACTTGTGGAATTGGCTCTAGGAACGACCGTCCCTTGGAAATGTTTTTTGTGTTCCACCACTTCAGAGAGTGATACGTTCGGTCGTTTACCAACACCAGATCTGTTAATCTGACCTTGAGCCTGATTCCACTGTGTCGCTAGACACTCCTGTAGTGGACGCATTTGTAGCCTGGCATGTGGTATTAGCAGTATGCAGGAGGACATCATGCCTAATAGTTGCATAAACACTCGTGCTGGTAGTGAGTGTTGTGGTTGAAATCTTTGTATTAACCCGACCATTGTCTGTATCCTGATTGGGTTGGGGTATGCTATTGCCTTTTCTGTGTCTGTCGTAGCCCCCAGGTATTGCTGAATCTGGTTTGGTTGCAGGTGTGATTTCTTGTAGTTCACCGTAAACCCTAGGTGGTGCAGCAATTGAATTGTTTTCTGTGTGTTGTGAAGACATTCCTCTTTTGACTTGGCCTTTATTAGCCAATCGTCCAAGTATGGGAAGACATGTATTTGTTGTCTTCTTAGGTGTGCTGCCACCACAGCTAGGCATTTTGTGAACACTCTCGGTGCTGTTGTGACACCGAACGGAAGGACTTTGAACTGATAGTGTTGTCCTTCTAAAACAAACCTTAGGTATTTTCTGTGGGCTTTGTGAATTGGGATATGAAAGTAAGCGTCTTTTAGATCCAGTGTAGAAAGAAAGTCCCCTTTCTTCAGTAAAGGGAGTACTTGTTGGAGCGTGACCATGTGGAAATGCTCCGAATTTATGTAAGCATTGAGAGGTCTGAGGTCTAATATTGGTCTTAGGGACCCGTCTTTTTTGGGGATTAGGAAGTATAGAGAGTATACTCCTGTTCCTTGTTGATCTTTTGGGACCTTCTCTATTGCATGCTTTTGTAGAAGTGCTAGTACTTCTTCTCTTAATAATGTCAGATGATCTTGACTCATTGGACGCTGTTTGGGGGGGATGTTTGGTGGGGTAGCTGTGAGTTCCAGGCAATAACCATGTTGGATAATTTGTCTCACCCACTTGTCTGATGTGATGTGATGTTTTCCCAGACAGGTAGGAACTGTGCTAGACGTCCCCCGACCGGTGTTATGTGGTCTGGGGGGAGTTCTATGAAGTCACTGTTTTGGGGTTGAGGCGTTGCGGTTGTTACTATTTCCGCAGCCTCTACCCTTGTTGTTGTTACCTCTGTAACTTCCTCTTGAATTACCTCTGGGTGATGTTGGTGTGAAAGAGGTGGATTGCGGATTTGTTCCTGTATTCTTTGAGCCCCCTCTATAGGTGGATCTACGAAAGGAACCTCTGTGTTGGCTGTTGCAATGCTCCCATTGACTTAGCCGTCTCTGTATCTTTTTTCATTTTTTCTAAGGTCTCATCTGTGCTTGAACCAAACAGTGTTTTTTGATCAAATGGTTTGTTCAGTAGGGCCGTTTGTACTTCCTGTTTGAATCCTGAGATTCTAAGCCATGCATGTCTCCTCAACATGACACTGGTGTTTATGGATCATGCTGCAGTGTCTGCTGCGTCTAGGGCGCACTTAATGAAAGTATTAGTTATTATTTTACCTTCCTGTATTAACTGATCTGCCTTTTTCTGATGTTCTTTGGGGAGATGTGTGATGAGTTTTTCTAATTCATCATAATGTGCCCTGTCATAACGTGCGAGTAGTGCTTGTGTATTGGCTATACGCCAGCTATTTGCCGCCTGTGATGCTACTCTCTTGCCTGATGCATCTATTAATTTTGACTCTATCAGGTGGAGGAGCCTCTCCTGTAGATAATGAGTTTGCTCTTTTACGAGCGTTTGAGACCACCAGCGAGTCCAGGGGTACATGCCCTTTAATAAAGATTGGATCCTTTGGAGCCGCCTTATATTTTTTATCAATTCTTGGGTTTAACACCCTAGCCCTCACTGGGTCTTTGAATATTTCTTCTGTGTGACTGAGAAGACCCTTCAACATAGGAAGAGTACCTGATGTTCTTTGTGCATTAGGTAGCGTCTCTAACAGGAAATCCTCTATTTGAGGTTCTGTATGTATATCTACTTTATGATATTTTGCTGCCCTATTAATGAGCTGCGCAAACCCTGTGTTATCATCAGGTGGTGAAGGCTTTGAGGGATATAACTCTGGGTCGTTGTCCTCATCTGACCCTACGTCATAATTTTCCCATGGGTCATCCTCATCTGGGATGGTTTCGTCATCCCCTTGAGGTTCTCCCTCCCCTAGATCACTGTCTACATCAGACTGAGGTGTAGATGGTCTTGGTGTGGAAGGTGTAGGAATATTTGGCATAGTGTGAGGAATAGGAGAAGAGGGTGTGACTTTAGGTCTAGGAGAAGTAGAAGGAGTTGTATTTGTCCCCAGTGTTCTCTTTTTTGAAGGAAGAGATTTATCTTCTGTCTGTTCATTCTTTCTCTTCTTCGTCACTACTTTGCCAGTTTGCGGATCGATAAACAAGATCTTTTGTTTGGGATCTGTCTGTTGCTCCTGAATCGGTACCGAAGGCCCTGGTTCCGAAAGGTGCTTATGTTTTCGATCGTCAGTGTTCGGTGTTTTCGGCACCGAGTGTCTACTCGATTCCGACTTCCTGGGTATCGAGTGAATCTTGGACGACGAATCATGTTTATGTTTCGACATGGAATGTTTCGATACCGAGCTTTCCCTTGTATGTAGCTTCGGTGTCGAAGTCGATGTCGCCCTTTTCTCGGATCCGACATGGTGGGAGGCCGAGTGTTTCGGTTTCAGTTTCGGTTTCGTTGCCGGGCCCGAGGGCGGGGCGTCGGAAACTTTTTTCTGCGGTTTGACCGGGCTTGAAGGCGGGGTCGTTACCGCACGGGGTCGGTTTTTCGGTAAGGGGACGTCGTCACTCACGGTTTGTTGCTCGTTGAGTTCTTCAACCTCCGACTGGTCCCCTTCCGACCCCGACTGATCCTCTTCTTCCTCCATTTGCTCGTCTCTGAACAGCTCCGGGATCGCCTCCGACTGCATTCTGGAAACCTCGTGTCTTCGAGCTCGACGATTTCTAATCGTTAGCTTGGAGGAGAATGCTGCGCAGGCTTCGCAGTCCCTGGATTCGTGTTCAGGCGATAGACAGAGGTTGCACACCTCGTGTAGGTCCTTGTGTGGGAACTTAGCACCACACGTTGGACATTTCTTGAATGGAGTCCTTTCCATGGACTCCGGGCTTGACTGCGTCGAGAAAGGTCTCCTGTTCGTCGACGTAGATCCAAGTTTTTTCTTCGATTTTGAATTTGCAACGCGTCGGAATGGAAATGAAACGCGTTCGATAACAATACCGTCGAATTGGAAAGGGAATACGCGCCGATAAATCACTTTTCTCTGAAGTTGATCTGGAGCGTCTCGATCCTCATCCGAACCCGATGGCGGAAAAAAACAATCTAAGGATGGAGCCGATGCCCATGCGCACTACCAACCAAGGGAGGAGTCACCAAGATACAAAAGACTCTCCAAGAGAAAAACAAAGTGCAATCATCCGAGCCCAACACCAGATGGCGATCTATTCATAATGTACCATCTGCAGCCCATACGCCTCGAACATATATTTTTTTGAACGTTAGTTTCTCAAAATCCACTGGAGCACATATCTTGAGACCTAGCAAAGGCACATCGGGCTACCAGTCCCTACAATTTTGTCAAGTTTCATAGAAATCCATTCAGCCGTTCGAGCTAAAAGTGAGTCCAACCGCCCTATGGAAAACTCAATGTTAAAAACACGTTTTGGGACCCCCCTTTTTTCTCGGCCCCCACTTCACGAACCCCCCCCAAATTTTCATGGGCTGCTCAGAAACAAAAAGTGCCATTTTCCTGAAAATTTCAGCCAATTCCGTCCACAAAGTTATTTGACATAGAATTTTCAGAAATCCCATAGGAAAAAAATCCTAACTCTATATACCTACTGGCGACCGCCAGTAGGTAATATATATGTATATATATATATGTATATGTATATATATATATATATATATATAGCTTCCTCCCAGCGCCTCCTGCCGCAAATTCGGACACAGACCCAGATTTCGTGCTCAAGGTGATTTTATTTCTGGCACAGCCAAAGACGCGTTTCGCAGCTTGCACTGCTTGTTCACTTCGACACAGTACGGTGAAAGTGATTTGTTTTTAAAGTGACATACACCTAAGATTAGTGTGTCATGTGACACTCATCGGCTATGGAAATGAAAAAAATCCTCACACAATACACGTTAAATACTTACAATGCTGGGGTAAAATGAGTTAAACCGGTAAAATACTCTGTATGTGGGCATTTAAAACATACAAAAACGTAGTACTAAGACATAAAAAAAATGTACCCATATATGTACACTGTGGTTTTGCATACACTAATTGTAAGTCTCCATGATCTCATTGCTACTGCTGTTTGATGTCTCCTATGTACTGCACATGTGTCATGTATAATACCCATCCACTTGTATATTCCAACTAGCGGATTGACACCCATGTGTTCCGGTAACCCCTTATGTATCCATTTCTCCTTCTCCATGACCATATTGATCCGATATCACATGACAAGAACACAAATCCCCCTAGTGCTGATACACCCTTAAAGTGCGGTTTTGCATGTTTAAGTGTAATAATAAAAAATTGTAATGTTTGGTTTGTTTGTTGTGTGTGTAATAATGCAAATGCTACTTACCAGTATGCATCTGTTCTTGGCATGTAGGGCTGCTGACATTCATATCTGTGCATAGATCGCCGCCTAGTGTTGGGTCCGGATGATTGCACATTGTTGTCCTGGAAGAGTCTTCGAAGTATCACAAGATAGGTGGCTCCTCCCCTGGACTACAGTGCGCATGGGCATCGCCTCCATCCCCAGATTGTTTTCAGCCATTGGCAGAGATGGAGTGAAGTATGTGAGTGATGACCATGCTATGAGCATATATATATATGAAGACTGCAGCTGCTACAGGTGCCGGGGAGGAGGGCGGGCGATATGAATGTCAGCAGCCCTACATGCCAAGAACAGATGCATACTGGTAAGTAGCATTTGCATGTGGGCTGCTGAATTCATATCTATGCATAGAATACATAGCAGTCCCTCCATTAGCGGCGGTCGCCCGTGCCAGCTGCAGCAGTCTGAAAAAGTGTCTTGAGAACAGCCTGACCAACAGCTGCCTGCTGTTTGGAGTGCACGTCTACACAGTAATGTTTAGTGAAAGTATGTGTGGTAGACCATGTGGCTGCTCTACAAATATCTTCTAAGGGAATGTTACCTAGGAAAGCCATAGAGGCCCCCAACTTCCTGGTGGAGTGGGCTCTAGGCGGGATAGTGAGAGTGCGTTTAGCTTTAGCGTAACAGACTTGAATGCATTTCACAATCCACCTAGCGATCCCAGCTTTGGAGATAGCGTTTCCCTTGTGGTGTGAGGCAAAAGCAACGAAAAGTTGCTTGGTTTTGCGAAAATCTTTTGTCCTGTCCACATAGTACATCAAGGCTCTTTTAACATCAAGGGTGTGGAGCATCCGCTCCGCCAGCGTCTCTGGGTTTTGGAAAAACACCGGCAACTCAATTGTCTGGTTCATATGGAATTGAGACACAACCTTGGGTAAGAATTTAGGGTTAGTGCGGAGCACAACCCTGTTAGCATGCACTTGGAAGAAAGGTTCTTGGATGGTGAGCGCCTGCAACTCGCTAACCCTCCGTAGCGATGTAATTGCTACTAAGAAAGCAACCTTCCAAGTCAGAAATTGAAGCTCACAAGAGTGCAGTGGCTCGAAGGGAGGACCCATCAGTCTTGTAAGAACCACATTGAGGTTCCATTCCGGGGCTGGTGGGGTCCTTGGCGGAATGACTCTCTTGAGTCCTTCCAGAAAAGCCTTGATAGCAGGGACCTTAAAAAGTGACAGGTGTTGTCTGTTCTGGAGGTATGCTGCCATAGCAGACAGGTGAATGCGGATGGAAGAGTACGCCAAATTGCATTGATACAGGTGGAACAGGTAACAAATGATGTTTTGAATTGAAGCATCTAGCGGGTCAATACTGTGGTTAACACAGTAAATGACAAACCTCTTCCATTTAGCCGCATAACAAGCTCTAGTAGTGGGCTTTCTTGCCTCCCGAATGATGTTCATGCAATCGGGAGGAAGATTGAGGTAGCCAAACTCTAGGACTTCAGGAGCCAGATCGCCAGGTTGAGCTGTTGCGGATCTGGGTGCTGAATGTCGCCATGGCTCTGCGTCAGAAGGCTGGGAGTGAGATGAAGCCTTTGATGCGGTACCACGGAGAGTTCCAGAAACGTGGTGTACCACGGCTGGCGAGCCCACGTTGGAGCAACCAGGATGAGAGTCATCGAGTGCTGCCTGAGCTTGCGTGCCACCAGCGGTATCAGAGGTGCTGGGGGAAAAGCGTACGCAAATCTGCCTGACCAGTTCATCCACATCGCATTGCCCTGTGATTGCGGGTGTGGGAACCTGGCGGCGAAGCTTTGGCATTTTGCGTTCTCCTTTGTGGCGAACAGGTCTATCTCTGGATGACCCCACCTTTGGAAGTACGGTTGGAGTACTGATGGATGTATCTCCCACTCGTGCATTTGATGACTGTGCCTGCTGAGCAGGTCCGCCATCTGGTTGTCCTTGCCCGGGAGATGCTCCGCCATGAGGAAGATGTTCCTCTGAATGGCCCACTTCCACATGCTCTGAGCCAGATGAGACAGCTGCGGAGAGTGTGTGCCTCCCTGCTTCTGAATGTAGTACATGGCTGTCATGTTGTCCGTCCGGATCAACACGACCTTGTTGCACAGATGTACTTTGAACGCCTTTAAGGCCATGAAGATTGCCATCAGTTCCAACACATTGATGTGCATCTTCCTTTGCTGTAGTGTCCATAGTCCCTGCACCGTGTAGTGGAGTACATGCGCTCCCCATCCCTGGAGAGAAGCGTCCGTCGTCAGGATAATCTGTGGCACAGGCTCTTGGAATGGTCGGCCCTTGCAAAGGTTTTGTGGATTCCACCAATGCAGAGAGTTGTATGCCCGACCGCTCACCAACACTAGGTCTGTCAGCTGCCCATGAGCCTGAGTCCACTGACGTGCCAGGCACTCCTGAAGCGGACGCATATGTAGTCTCGCAAGCGGGACAATGGAGATGCAGGAGGCCATCATGCCTATCAACTGCATGAACACCTTCGCTGGAAGCGAGTGTTGAGGTCTGAATCGTTGGATCAGCGTTTGGATACTGGCGATTCTCACTGAAGTTGGCTGCGCAGTGGCCACCAGAGTGTTTATTGTCGCGCCCAGATACTGTCGTACATGGGCGGGCTGGAGATGGGATTTCGGGTAGTTCAGAGAGAATCCCAGATCGTGCAGGAGATGAATAGTGCGGGACACGTGGTCGGTGCACTGTTGTTCCGTTTTTGCTTGAATGAGCCAGTCGTCCAGGTAAGGGTAGACGTGGACGTTCTGGCGTCGCAGATGCGCCGCCACAGTCGCCAGGCACTTCGTAAAGACCCTTGGCGCTGTGGTGACCCCGAACGGCAGAACCCTGAACTGGTAGTGCTGGTCTTGGATCGTGAATCTGAGATACTTCCTGTGGGAAGGATGCAGGGGGACATGAAAGTATGCGTCTTTTAGATCCAACGTAGCCAGGAAGTCCCCCTGTTGAAGCAGAGGGAGTACCTGCTGCAACGTGAGCATATGGAAATGCTCCGAGAGAATGTACCAGTTGAGGGGCCTGAGGTCCAGGATGGGCCGCAGGGAACCCCTGTACCCCTTTCCTGCAGTGGGACGAGCTCTATTGCCCCTTTTTGCAGCATGACCTGAACTTCCTGCTGCAACAAGAGCAAGTGCTCGCCGGACATAGGACGGCTTCTTGGGGGTATGTTCGGTGGAGTGGAGGTAAGTTCCAGACAGTAACCGTACTGGATAAGAGACTTGACCCACCTGTCCGTGGTGATGGATTTCCACGCGGGCAGGAACTGCTGGAGTCTCCCCCCGACCGGTGTTGTGTGGTCGGAGGGCAGTGACAAGGCGTCACTGCTTGTTGGCGGCGGTGGACCTGGAGCTGTTGTTTCCACGTCCCCTGCCCTTGATGTTGTTGCCTCTGTAACCACCTCTACCCTTGTTGGTGTATGAGGTTTGGGAATTGCCCTTGTAGTACTGGGTGGATTGCGATGCCTGACCCCTTGAGGTGCCTCTGGTATTGGAGCGGCGAAAGGAACTGCCCGAAACTGCTGAGACTGGAGGGCCCCCATAGACTTAGCAGTGTCTGTATCTTTTTTCATTTTCTCAAGCGTCGCATCCACCTCAGGGCCAAACAAATGGTCAGGATTAACCGTCTGGTTCAGGATGGTCGTTTGTATATCAGGTTTAAACCCTGAAATCCTAAGCCATGCATGTCTTCTGAGCAACACACTAGTGTTGATTGCCCTGGAGGCTGTATCAGCCACATCTAGCGCACATTTGATGGAAGCGTTTGTGATGAGTTTGCCCTCTTGAATTAACATTTCCCCTGCCTCCTTGTACTGGTCAGGCAAGTGCTGCAGCAGTGCTTCTAGGGTGTCATAATGAGCCCTATCGTAGCGTGCAAGTAGGGCCTGCGTGTTTGAGATGCGCCAAATGTTAGCTGCCTGTGCAGCAATCCGTTTCCCTGAGGCTTCAAATATTTTTGACTCTTTGTCTGGGGGAGGAGCGTCACCAGTCGTCTGTGAGTTCGCCCTCTTGCGAGCATTGGACACAACCAAAGAGTCCAGTGGCTAGTGTCCCTTGATATATGTTGGATCCGAGGGCGCTGCCTTATATTTTTTATCAATGCGTGGATTGATGACACGCGCCCGAGTGGGCTCCTTGAAGACCTCCTGCGCGTGCTTGAGCACTCCCTTGAGCATTGGCAAAGTTTTGATTGACTTTTCGGCCACAGAGAAAGTGTCAAATAAAAAGTCTACATCCACAGGATCGGAGTGCAGCTCGACATCGTGATTAGCCGCAGCTCTCTCGATCAACGCGTTGAAGGCAGCAGAGTCCTCCGTTGGCGAAGTCTTCGCCGCAAAGAGTTGCGGTTCCTGACCCGACTGCGGGTCGTCAGGGTCGCCTCCGGCAGACCAAGGTTCATGTTCCTCCTCCGGATCCGAGTACGCGGATAGTTGTACTCGACCTCCTCCTCGTCGCCATCCCCCGCGTTGGAGTGAGTCGGGGAACGCGGAAGGTCACTCGGAGACGCCGGCGCCAAAGGTGCCAAAGTACTCGCAGAGTTCTTCTTGTTCTTGAGAGGAATGCGAAAGTGTTCCAACACCGGCACCGTGGTGATTTTCCTTTTGAGGAGGGACAGTTTCCCGGTATTGGCGTCGATGATGACTTCACGACGCTCTTCCTCCGCGAGTGGCTGGAGCCGAGGTTTAGCCACCACCGGAGACGCTTTGGGCGTCGACACCTCCTTCGAGGGCACCCCAGCTACCTGCTTCGAAGAGAAGGCCTTCGGCGTCGACTTCGACGGCAGGGTGAAGCGGATAGGCGCTTGTGCCTTCGACGGCTTCTGCGCGGGCTTCGACACCCCAGCTTCAGGGTGGGGAAGCTCCGCGACCTTCCGAATCCGCTGCAGGGACTCTTCGACTTTCTTCGAAAGGGCTGGAGAGGGAGTGACCGCCTCTCGTGATTTCCCTGACTTGGGAGTGGTGTCGGCGAGAGGCACCATCTTCGGAGTTGATGCGTGACCGTCTTTGGCTCCGACGGCCGGAGCCGGGGAAGCCAGAGCTTTGGGATCGCCTTGACGCTTCTTTGAAGCCTTCTTCGGGTCATCGACCGCGACCATCTTCGGCGCCGACGCAGCCGCGTCGGACGACTTCGCCTTCGGCACCGACCCTGAGGCCTTTGGGTCGGCCACCTTGGCGGGACTGTCCATGTCGGCCATTTTGAATTTCTTCGATTTTGACGCCTCCAGAGCCTTCAGCACTGCTTTCACTTTTGGTTTCGAAACCGGAGGTGTTGAACCCGAAGGCTTCACTTTCGTTTTTGGAACTGTGAGTGGCACCTCCAAAATGTCCGTGGCCGGGCCCGTAGGCGGGGCTGCTGGACTAATAACATGGTCTTGGGTAAGGCCCGAAGGCGATCCCTCGACCTGGGCCGCAGGAAGGGGGTCGACCCCCGAGTCAGTCCGGGGATGCTCCTCCTCCGAGCTATCCCCCACGGTGGCAATGGCCGTATCGTCGTCCCCTACCTCATCGCCGGCTTCGTCAAACTCCTCGTCTCCTGCGTCGTAGGCCTCCCCCTCGGACGCAGGGCTAGAGTCCGAAACCTGTTGGACATTGTCGCTGCCGACCTCTTCTTCGAAGATGTCGTCCGGCGGGGGCGCAGACAGTTTGGCCTGGAGTCTCGCAGCCCGACGAATCTTGAGGGTCTTCTTGCACCGGAACTTCGAGCAGGCCATACACCTGGCCTCGTCGTGGTCCGGCGACAGACAAGTGTTGCACACTGGGTGCACGTCGAGGTGCGAGTATTTCGCGTTGCACACCGGGCACCGTTTAAACGGAGTCAGTTCCATGTCTGGAGCGTCGTGTAGGCCCGTCCGCGCCGACAGCACGCGGAAGGGCAGCGAGAGTTCGGAGCTGAAGAAAACCGTAAACCCGAACGAAAACGATACCGGCGCCAAGCCTAAAGACCTTTTGGTCTCGAGTTAAGAGAGTTAACAACTATCGGTTCCGACAGAGGGAACCGACACACATCCGAACCCAATGGCGGAAAAAAACAATCTGGGGATGGAGGCGATGCCCATGCGCACTGTAGTCCAGGGGAGGAGCCACCTATCTCGTGATACTTCGAAGACTCTTCCAGGACAACAATGTGCAATCATCCGGACCCAACACTAGGCGGCGATCTATGCACAGATATGAATTCAGCAGCCCACATGCCTCGAACAAACCAGTGCAATGACATTTCTGAGAAAACTTATCATAGGTGCCCAATGCCTTAAATCAAAAAGTGGTGAGCACATATCAGCATAGTTCAAAGGTAAAATGCTGATCAGTTCTTTCGTTGTTATCTAATCTGTTTGATTTGATTCTTGTACTGTCAGTGATTAAATGTCCTATAGTGCCTGGCGGATACTTATGCAATTGATGGGACTTAATTTAACAAACTGCCTAATGTGGTTACATAATGTAGCCAGAAAGTGTCTGTTTTGCAAGTACAAAGTAATGCATTTGTAAACATATACTCATCAAATATATAAATAAATGTTACATTAAAAGAATATATATATATATATATATATATATATATATATATATATATATATATATATATATATATATATATATATATATATATATATATATATATATATATCACGCTCCAAAGGTGCCCACAGGCGAGAAGCACTCAAACAGCAGTGTTGCGCTGAAGCCTTTTATTAGGTATGGACAACACCAGCAAAGCAGTCCTTTTAACAGCTGTCCCGCCGTCAATGCCTGACGCGTTTCGAAGTGCTTGACTTCTTCCTCAGAGGCTCCGGCGGTAAAGAAGGGCGCAGTCTGGTCACGGCTCCTCCCTAATTATCCTCATTTGCACACCCTGGTTGGGTGTTGTCCATACCTAATAAAAGGCTTCAGCGCAACACTGCTGTTTGAGTGCTTCTCGCCTGTGGGCACCTTTGGAGCGTGATTTTTGAGCGGCAGCCCAGCCGCTGAGACGGCACCACCCCAGGAACGTGGGGCCTCGGGGGTTGGATTATACCGATTCCCGAACATGGAACAGCAGTGCAGGATTGAGGACACGCTTACAAGCAGCAGCCCCATCCAGGGACTGGAACAAACCAACAGGTTATAGCGCTATCAAAGACTCTGGCACTACGAATCCCACAACCCCATGCACAGTCTTAATGAAGCAGCCCAACCAGGGCGTGCAAATGAGGATAATTAGGGAGGAGCCGTGACCAGACTGCGCCCTTCTTTACCACCGGAGCCTCTATATATATATACACCTGCGAAGATATATGCAATAATAAATATATAAATATAAATATGTGTGTGTCAAAATATACATGGATACAAAAATATAAATATATCAGCATATACATCACTATATATACATGTACATATAAATACATTTCATATAGATATGGACTAAATAAATCCATCTAAGAACCGCATTTTGTCTTAGTACTTGTCCTTAAGTCCAAGATCGAATTGATGTGTCCCGCCTAATGTAAACAATAATTGTAGTTGACTTGCAAGAGTCTGGTGTACTATAGAATACTCTAAATCCTGTACGGGCACTGATGTCTACCTATTGTGGATAAGGGACAATGATGTCATCTAGTCATGGAAAGGCTGGCTACCTGTAAATGTTGATGTGCCTATGTACCACCAACTATCTTGGTTTTAAACTTGTAGCTATTCACTGAGTCTCGACTCTTATGGTTACAGGCACGTATACAAATCCTCCATAACATTAAGCCCGTTCGGTTGCTTAGTATCTAATTGTAATATGTACCTCGTTTCGAGCCTTCTGAGCTTTGTTTCGCGGTCTCCCCCTCTCCTGCTCGGTGGTATGGAGTCTATTAGGAAATAGCTCAGGCAACTGTTGTTTGATTTATGAAACTCTTTGAAGTGCCTGGCTACCAGGTAGGTATTATCTGAGTGTGTTATTGCTCTAAGATGCTGGAGGATTCTTTTGTGCCCTTGTAACTTCGTGCTGCCCACATATCGAAGTCAACACGGACAGGACAGCACGTAGACACAAAATTCAGTCTTGCATGTTAAGAGCTTGGTGACTTTGTGAGGGTAGTCGCTGAAAGGCGTGAGGTATGTGGTGGTATTCACCCCATGTGTACAGGCTTTACAGGTTTTGCACCGCATAAAGCCTTTATGGTTCTGTAACCAATCTGTCTTGACCAGGATTTCAGGATTAGTTCTGACTAAACTGTCACGCATGGATGGTGCCCGGCTATGAGTGATGGACACCCTCTGCGGTAGCAGGGGTCCAATTATGGGGTCACTCAAGACCATCGCCCAACAGGACTGAATGATCTTGTTAATTTCCTTGTGTTGGCTGCTGTAACTCACGATAATCCTGAACTCTGGTTGTGTATCTATTGAAACATCTGCTCTCAGCCCTCCAGTATCTGACACCACTGTTTTGTCCGCCAAAAGGATATTTCTGTCAAGCCGCTTGGTTTTACTAATGGCCTGCTCCAAGCATTTGACTGAGTATCCTCTCTCTCGAGGAAACGTTGTCTATCTGTTCCTGTGCTAGTTGCAGGTCTGACTCTGTGCTGCATATGCGTTTCATTCTGAGCATCTCCCCATAGGGGATGCTCAGGATCAAGTGACGAGGATGGGCACTTGAGGCATGCAGGATTGAATTCCCAGCAGTTTCTTTGCGGTGCAGATGGGTCTCAAGCTTGTGGTTTTGAATAAAGACCTCAGTGTCTAGAAAATTAACAGTTGTGTCACTGATTGAGGCTGTGAAGTGGAGGTTGAGAGTGTTAGTGTTGATGGTGTTAATGAAATCCTCTACTTCCCTCTGTGTGCCTCTCCAGATTATAAACAGGTCGTCTATAAATCTGAGTCAAATCACTGCGTTGTTACTCATGATGTCTGCATGGTGGGTTCTGAGGACCAGCTCCTCCCACCAGCCAAGGTGCAAGCACGCATAGCTTGGGGAAAAGCTGGCCCCCATTGCTACTCCCTGAGTCTGTCTATACATGAGATTGTCGAACATGAACACGTTATTGTTAAGACAAAATTCTATCATATTCAGCAACATGCTGTTGTGCTTTGAGTGTACATTAGGTCTTTGGTCAAGATAGAATTGAACCGCATTTAAACCATCCTTGTGCACAATGCTCGTGTACAAGGAAGTAACGTCCTATGCTACAAGTAAGAAATCATCATCCCACACAAAATTCCTAATCTTGTTGATGAAGTCAGATGTATCCCGAACATATGACGGGAGTGACTTAACAAATCCCTGGAGGAAGAAATCAACATAGATTGAAGTGTTCTCCAACAGGCTTTCCCTGGCAGTGATTATGGGCCGGCCCGGGGGTTTCTTGGCATGTTTGTGGATTTTAGGGATGAAGTAAATGGTGGGAACCGTTGGACTTTCTTTGCGAAGGAACTTAAATTCATCTTCACTAATTAGTTCCTTTTTCCACCATTTTTGTAGCATGCTGTTGTAAGTGGCATACATAGCTTTAAGTAGAGTACTGTTGCTGCGCTCATAGCAATTCCTGTTGTTGAGCTGGCTTAATGCCTCAGCCCTGTACTCCTCCTGGGACCACAAAACGATGTTGCCGCCCTTGTCACTGTTGCGTATGACCACTTGTTTGTTAGCCTTTAGTTTGGTCATAAGTTGTCAGTATTTCCTGTCTTGTACACTTGGGTATTTTTTTTGTCATATTGATACGTTTGTTCAACTTTTTAATTTTGTTTGTCACAAGCTCATGAAAGGTGTCAATGGAGTCATGCACCGCGATGGGTGAGAAGGTAGATTTCGGTTTAAAGGTCGTTAACCCCTTGGATTTTTTCTGTGTCATAGCAGGATTAATTGAGTCGCTGATGTTCGGTGATGTTGCATCATCCCAGTTTTGGGATACTGAGTTCACCCACATCTCTTCCAGTGTGCTGGCCAAACCGGAACTCGTGAAGGATTGTGATTCCTGGCTAGGTAACTCAGAAGTTGGCATGAGGTTTGCCTTCGTGCTGTTGGTCTTTCTCAACTGATGGTATTTTTTCAGTTTAAGTTTGTGCACTCCTTTATAAACATCCATCCGCGCATCAGCGTAATCAAAGTTAGTTTCAGGGCAGTATGTCAAGCCTAGGCTCAGAGTACACGTCTCCTCTTGGGTTAATGGTATAGATGAGAGATTGATAACCGTTTGATTTATCGTTTTTTCCAATACCCTCGTGCCTTCGGCTTGGTGTTCTTTCCTGTGATTCCTGCTGGCTTTGCGCCTTTGGCTTCGTTTGAAGTTGACCCGCTTGCACTTTTGTTCAGCGGTACTCTTGGTCCGAGTGTTGCCAAACGCGCTTGGCATAAAAAATTCATCTCATCTCCTGGTGATGGCTTTTCTTTCATGGCTCCTCCACTTGGGTTCCTCATCTCTGACTCAGATTCGCTGCCCCCCGAGGAGAGTTGGCCAGTTGATGACGAATCACTGTTCGTTTCATTCCTTCTTGCTTTGTTGAAAGTGCTGGTGGATGCACCTTTTTGGGAGTGTGTTTTTCGCACGGCATCATACTTTTTTGCAAAAGTAAAGATCTGTCCCATATCATAATCCTCTTTGTGTATATATCTATCAACATAAAACCTGAAATATGTACCAGAAAAAGGCATAACCTGCCTACACATAATTCCACATAGGAATGCATGGGAAAGGAAAAAATCATATGCAGTCTATCCTTGTCATTATGTTGGTCCAAACTGCAGCCAATCAGGCGACAGCACCCCTCTAGAACCTTCTCCTCAGAGCTCAGCACCTCAGATTTACGAGCACAAGAGTGACCAAAGAGTCTGTGAGGAGAAGAGAGCCTCTGAGGGGAGGAGGGAGGGTCGCATGTGAATCTATGAAAGACACAAATACTGGAGAACCACCTGTTTACAGGTAAGTAACAATTGTTCTTCTCCAGTATTAGGGTGTCTTTCATAGATTCACATGCTTGAATATTGAATAGATAGCAGTCAGCACCAAAGAAAAGTTTCCATAGTTACAAAGCATATGAAGAGACTGAGGATCATATGTATGGAGTACATATATATAGCCAACAGTCAATAAATACTTGGAAACCAATAAGAGGAGGGTAGAACAGGGGCTCACCTTATTGAAAAAGATTACGAAGCACAGCTTGTCCAACTGCGGTATCCGCTTCATTCATGGCACCCAGACAGTAGTGTTTCGTAAACGTGTGCCTGCTGGACCACGTGGCTGCTCTACAAATTTGATGCAGCGGGACACCGGCAAATAAGGCAGTAGAGGACGCCATTGATCTGGCAGAATGGGCTCTCACCGAAAACTGCAGAGGCTTACTTGCCTTTTGATGGCAGAAAGTAATGGCCGAAGACACCCAACGGGCTATAGTCTGATTGAAACTGAAGAAACAGAGGATTGATCCTAAATGCATGAATGTCACTTACTCGACGAGAAGACGTTAATACAAGGAGAAGAGCAGCCTTCCAGGTGAGATACTTTAGGTCAGCTCTATGTATTGGCTCAAATGGCGCCGAATCGGTGGAAATTTACGAAATAGTCCTTTGAAAACTTGGCGTATTATCCTACAGGAACAGAGGGTAGATGGAGCCATCGTGGCGAAAGCGTGAAATTGCCACCAGAAAAACTCTTAAAGTGGCATGAGACAATCCTGACTGAGCCAATTGAAAGAAGAAAGGGAGGAGCTGTGCAGGCGTTGCACGTATGGGATGAACACCGGCAGCAGCACACCAATGGCAGAATCTTTTCCATTTCAACTTGTAAGTCTTTATAGTTGAAGGAGCTCTGGCCTGAGCAAGGACGTCTCGACATTCTTGTGGAATGGCTAGATGGGCAAATTTGCAGTGTTCAGGTTCCAGGCTGATAAGCTCAGAGAAGAGGGGTCCGGATGGTAAATTAGACCCCTGTCCATGGAAAGAAGATCCATCCGAGGATGTAGAAGGATGGGCTCGCACTGGGACAGTAGAAGCAACTCCGAGAACCATACATGTCGTGGCCACCTGGGAGCAATGAGAAGGATGTGGCAGGGTTATCTCCGTATCTTCCAGAGCACCAGAGGCACTAGAGGGATCGGAGGAAATGCGTTAGCAAACAGACTGGACCAGTTCATCAAAAGGGCATTGCCCTGTGACCCTTTGTGGGGATGCCAACTTGCGTAAGCTGGGCATTTCTGGTTCTCTGGTGTGGCAAAGAGATCCAGTGTCGGGCGACCCCAGCGACGAAAGATCATTTTGAGTGTTGGATGATTTAGCTCCCACTCGTGGGTTGATGATCAGGATCTGCTGAGGGAATCCGCCAGTAGGTTGGATATCCCTGGGAGATGAACTGCGGTGATTGTGATTTGGTGCTTGAGTGACCAGTCCCAAATTGACTGTGCCAGTCGAGACAGTACCGGAGATTTTGTTCCGCCCTGCTTGTTTATGTAATGCATGCAGGTTGTGTTGTCTGTTTGTATAAGGACAGACTCTCCTTGAAGCACGGGTTGAAAAGACTTGAGCACTAGAAATATAGCCATGAGCTCCAACTTGTTGATGTGCCAGGCTTTCTGAGGCAGAGTCCATTTTCCTTTAATGGACAGGTCTTGGAGGTGTGCTCCCCATCCCTCCAAAGATGCATCCGTCGTGAGTGTGAGATCTGGAGTGACAGATAGGAATGACGTCCCTGCTGCAAGTTTTACTGGCTGTGTCCACCATTTGAGCACTGTTTTCATGCGAGTCGTGACACAAATTAGATCGCCACGGTCCGTCTAATTCGTCTTGAATGGGACGTGTCCACAGTCTGCAATGTGGGATGAGTGCGATGCACGATGACGCCCTTCCTCAGAAATGACTTCAGCAGCCGAACTGAAACGTACTGCTTTGATAGTAGAAGAGATACTAGACGAAGAATCCTTTGTTGACGTTCCAGGTACACAAATGCTTTTGCCAGCGTGGTATCCAATGTGGCCCCTAGAAAATCCTTGCAAGGAGTTGGCCGTAATTGGGACTTTTCCAGGTTGAGAGACAGTCCAAAGGAGCGAAACACCCTCAGACAAATGGATGTATGGTGAAGCAGCTGTGCGCGAGACTGCGATTTCAGGAGGTGCAGAACCGGGTTTTAAACCCAGCAGCGCCAGGGGCACGTCCAAAGTCTTCGGATTCACCTGTCTTGGTATACAGAGACACGGAATACTTCTGGGTGGCGTCAAAGACCAAATTTAATAGCTGCAGCTAGTAACAGAAGTCCTAGAAATACAACACGGTGTACAACTCAGGAAACTGTTCAATTTTGTAAGGCGAAACATCCCTTTTTATGCCCAATATTCACATTACAAATGGACACCCACTGCGCAAAATTCTAGCCAATAAGGTACATTTTCAAACAAAGTATCACATAGCAAAAACCTCAATTTACATCGTCCCAACCCACAAGTTAATTATTAGGAATGTCCCAAATTTAATCTCCACAAGCCGGACAAACCCATAATTGAAAGCACAATGCATGTAATGAAGAAACATAGAAAGGAAACAATGACAGATAACGAGCAAGATAAGGCATGTGTAAAGAACCTAAAAGTTAACGATGTCCTGAACATTGATTGGCAATCTCAGACAACGATCAACCAAGGAAATTGGCTTAGCGAGGTCAGTTTCTTACAGTTTACCTTAGAGTCAAGAAAAGGCCTAGTTAATAGGTGCATGAACAACGAAGCCCATGCAACTTTGTTCGTTCGGCTACCTCCACGGGCCTACGGGCCTACGTGATGGCAACACTAAATGGAGGCACGGACAAAATGGAACCCATATTCGAGACAAAGTCTCTGAATACATAATGAACTCGCTAGTTAACATGACGAATTCACTCCATATTAGCCGCACTTACTGAATACGGTACAGCATCACCAAAATCGTGACGGAACCATAACCTCATGGGACAAAACAGAATTTTACAGTACCTCAGACCCTCCTTTTGCCATTCATAGGTAATACCCCAAACTCACGTTAATCTGAATCTAGGTCTATATCAATATTCATCAGATCATCAAGGTGTTGCTGAAGCATCATCCTACTACTCTCCACTTCTCTCGAGACAGGTCTCAGCACACACAATGTAGCACAAAGACTACAAATGGCGGGACCACACTGGATGCAAAGACAACAGGAGAAGAGGATAGCTAAGACCATACCAAAGACCATCAGAATCTTCCATCCCCATTTGGACAGTAGTCCCCAAAACTATCCAGTCAATGACCAGTCTCCTTCGTCCACATGAACAGACTCAGAAGTCTTATGCAATCTAGAGATGGCTTGGTATACTGTAGGGGCATTGTCTGGTATAAAAACACAGCAACTAGATTGGATCAATTTGCATACCCCTCCTCGATCTGCAAGTATAATGTCTAAAACCATACGGTTTTGTAACGTCTTAAGACGATCCGCTTAAAGCTCAGCGGTAACATTATTAAGGGCTCCTGCAGTTTCATTTATAGTGGCCTCAACCACTCTCGTAAGTCGTCGTATATTCCTGCTATTGGCCATAGGACCCCAAAACGGCAGGAAACCCTTGAAAAAGTCTCCTACTTCCTGTGCTGCGGTATCTTCCTGATCGAAGACACCTCTACAATATCTGGTCCTATGATAGTCCGAAGTTGTAGTGTATGTAGGGGGAAGCAAAAACGCCACATAACAAGTTCCTGAAAAATCAGGCGGCAACCATGTGTAGGCTCTGTCGTGACAAACAAAATACGTGCCTTTAGCTGGCACGAACGGAGGAGAAGTCTGAGATGAATAGACATAGGCTTGAGCACACACTCTTACCTAGCTGAGCTCTCGGATTTCGACCACTACCTTGCAAACAAAAGTGGCCTTGATGTGGTACAATCCAAATCGGGGGAGATCTTTTTCGTCTCTCCTTCTCTGTCAAGCTAGTACTGTATCCAGTCACGTTCCAACCAAAATAAGCCTGCACCTCATCCTTAGGGATAGCATTATATGCATCAATATCTCGGATCATATCTACTATTCCCTTTATCAAGGCACTATTGCTCGGATTGTCTTTCACGGAACGTAAGGGATATACCTCATTCGCATAGTTGAACATAGTCTGAAAAGCCCAAACAGACCCATTGAAAGAAAAAGGCAAAACCAGACACATACGACACATACCTCTATGTGTCGTATGAGGCATAAGACCACAAACCCAGCAATTAGTGGTATTTACTACCAACTGATGCTGATACAACAGCTGTATAAACGAATTGTTAACAAATTCTGACCTCCTTGTCTGTTCATGTTCAGGCAACGTATAAAATTGGTGCAAAGAAACAGTAGTAGAAGAAAGCCTAGGTTGGGAGGTGGGTGCAGATTTCAGTTGTGTAGCATAAACAATCCAACCCACACAAGCTAATGTGATACTTAAAAACATAGAAGAACACAATATGATAAAAAAATTGCTAGCAGCGACCGCGCCGGCGGCGCGCCGAAGGCGCGCCAAAGGCAAGCCCGTCTTCGCCCGTCCGCGCCCGCCCGGGCCCAGGAGCCAGGACCCCTGGCCAACTTATCACCTACTCCGCACCTGCACTCAGGGAACTACAGTTTCCCACTCCTCCGGTCCCACCAGATGCAGCCGAACGCGCAGCGTTCCTCGAGATTTCTAAACATCCCCTCCCGCCCTCACACCCGACCTGACCATAGTACCGGTCACCCCCATCCCACATCACATCCACGGGTGCTCAGTTCTGACACCCACCTCCGAGTACTCTATCTAAACACTCGCTCCATGGTGAAACATCAGCTCGACTTATTCCTTCTGCTTACCATGGATAGACCTGATGTATTACTACTCACCGAAACTTGGCTTACCCCAGACTCCCATCCTGACATCCTAGCTGCCCTCCCTCCAGATTACTATATTCTTAATGTCAACCGCCCTTTGAATCGCTCTGGAGGCGGAGTAGCGGCTATTATCCGCAAAGAGTTTAGATTTCTCACTTCTGCTTCACTCACTCTACCTGGGACCGACAACATAGTCATTAAACTGGAAACTACTGGTGGTGCACTTGCACTAGTACTACTCTATCGTCCCCCTCTGCCGATGCCATCTTTTCCTCTCTCTTTGAGTGAACAGGTAGCTGACCTGCTCACGCATAATTCTAGAATCGCCATATTTGGGGATTTTAACTATTGGTACGACAGTGATCTTGCAGGGCCTCATGCTATGGAGCTGTTTGAAACACTGACCAGCTTGAATCTTATCCAGCACATCACCTCACCGACGCACTCCAAAGGCCACATTTTAGACCATGTATGGACCCATAACCTCGCCTTGTCGTCTCTTGTCTGTCTCTGGTCAGATCACTATCTGATAGAGGTTACCATCACTATCATAGGGAGCTTTAAGGCCCCTATCCTTCCTGGAGGACAATGCTGCAAATGGAATGCCTATAACGCCCAGGGCTTCCTCGACTTTGCATCCAACACCTGCCCTACCATCGACCCATCTTCCGGTACCGACTCTATGGAGGGCGCAATCTCCACCTGGTTGCGAACGGCCAGCGACAAATTCGCCCCTCTTACCAGCTTCGCTCACACGAGGTGTGGCAACTCCCACCGCTGGTTTTCTGAGGAATTAAAAACCCTTAAATCAAAGCTGCGCCTCCTCGAACGCAAATGGAGACGGGGTTACTCCACAGAGAACCGCGCAGAGTATGTGTCAGCCCGTAACGAATACAAAAGTGCTATCATAAAAGCTAAGGCCTCACATATCTCCGAAAGAATCAACTCAGCCTCTAACAAATCTAAAGAAATCTTTAAAATCATGAATGACTTTTCCTCTGACCAGAGAATCCTTCCCACTCAGGCTCCCACCCTAGATACTTGTATTGCGCTCAACACCTATTTCGTTCAGAAAATCGTTGACATCAAGAACGCCATCTCCTCGTCTATTCCCCCTAGTTGCCCTGACCCCTCCCCCCTCAACTCATCTGTCTTCACCCAGTTCCCAGCTATCACTTCTAGCACTCTTACTGAGCTTACAACCCGCATCAAATCTGGCTCTCCCGAGGACTGCTGTCCCCCCTCGGTCCTCAGAGCAATCTTCTCAGCTCTACCAGACAGTATTCTTCCTCTCTTAAACACCTCCCTCAGTACTGGCACGGTCCCCTCCGCGTTCAAACAGGCCATACTGGTTCCCCTTCTAAAAAAAGCCGGAGCTGACCCTGCCAATCCAGCCAATTATAGGCCTATCTCCCTCTTACCCTATTCTTCTAAACTATTGGAGGCCCATGTCACAACCTGTCTGTCAGCGTTCATTGAGAGCTCTGGCTTCCTGGAACCTAACCAGGCAGGTTTCAGGCCAGCCCATTCTACCGAGGCAGTCATTGTAAAAGTCTTTGATACTCTTCGGGAGAATGCCGATAGAGGGTCACCCCAGGCACTAATCCTTCTGGACCTCTCGGCCGCGTTCGACACGGTGGATCATGACATCTTACTCCACCGTGTCGGACAAGCTGGCATCCAGGGCCCTGCACAGGATTGGATTAAGTCCTTCCTTTCTGGCAGAGTGCAAACAGTCCACCTAGGCCCCTTCACTGCAACCCAGGTACCCACCACCTGTGGAGTCCCTCAGGGATCCTCCCTTTCTCCTCTACTTTTCAATCTGTATCTTTGCCCGCTAATTCAGTCACTTAACAACTGGAACTGCACTGTCCTCAACTATGCAGATGATATGCAGATCATCTTTCCCTTAGACACCCCGGATGCGACATCTAATTTCCAGGCTGTAATGCTGCACATCCAACAATGGATGATGTCTAATCAACTAAAACTAAACCCGGAAAAAACAGAACTCCTCCTGCCTTGTTCTAGCTCTGCCCACTGGGGACCCCAATTCTGGCCAGCTGAACTGGGCACCGCCCCTACTCCATCGAATTCAGTAAAAAGTCTGGGTGTCACCATTGATAAAGATCTCTCCCTGAAAACTCATGTTGGAGCCATTATCTCTGCTAGTATGTTCCAGCTCCGCAAAATCCGGAAAATTACTCATCTGCTCTCTCACGAGGCCTTGGTGCAAATTGTCATCTCCCTCGTTCTCTCCCGCCTCGACTTTTCCAACGCCCTTTACTGGGGCCTCTCCAGGTCCCTGCTCCACCGCCTCCAGATGGTGCAGAACCAGGCTGCAAGGCTTATATGTAAAGTCCCTAAATGGCAATCTGCTAGACCTCTTCTGGCCAAGCTGCACTGGCTTCCCATTGAGCAAAGGGCCGCCTTCAAGATTGGATGCATAACCTACAAAGCACAGCATACCAAATGCCCGACCTTCCTGAAATCCCTCATCAATCCCCATCGCCCAACCCGCAATCTCCGCTCTGCTCACCTTCATCTTCTCACCTCCCCAGTGTTCAAGCTAAAAAAATTGGGTGGCCGGAGATTCAGCTCCCTGGCACCCAAGCTGTGGAACTCCATCCCCCTACACATTAAAACCTCTGACACCTTGCTGAGCTTCAGAAAAGGCTTAAAGACCTGGCTCTTTTCAAACTCTCACTAGCCCTTTTCTCCTGCCGTATTTTCAATCTCAGCGCCAGGAAACCTCCGGTGTCAGGGTGCTTTATAAATGCAGCCTAACATTAACATTAACATTAACGTATTAATGTACAAAATCTCGTCTTAAAATCCATTTAATCAACAACTCTTTCAGTTACAAAAAACTCCATCCTCTAATGTGCTGCTCACAGCATTTTCCTTCTTCACTTAAGTGTGCGTCCAGGCATCCTAGACGTCCTTAAAACCGCAGACCTTGTGTCAATATGCGGGTCACCCCTTAAGAACTTATACCGTGACCCTGCAGCTGAGCTCGGATGGTAGCTCAAAAAAGAAAAATAGAACAAAAAAGTTTCTTGTCTGAAAGAGTATAGTTCTCAAAAACACTCGAATTTTATTTGTCCTTTTTAGACCGCAGATTATAGCGTTCTTTACCAGACACCGTCTGATACTCAAAAAGCGTCTCTGGTTGCGTAGTATCAAGTCTCAAATGCAATGGCACAGCTTCTTGCAGAACTTCGTCATCCGCACGTTCCGACTAAGTCCATTTCATACATGCATCACTAAAAGGCACAAATCTCGGAACCCTTTCAGTCTCGGAATCAGCAATACCATCGCTGACCCATTGGTCATATGGTAAGGGCAAGGGTATCCTTTTACAATGGGTGGCGTGCACCCAATTTTTTTTTCTTGCCGCAAACCTTGACGGTTCCAGATTCTTTGTCCTTTGGAAATTTCTTACGAGAGTCCAATCTCCAGGTTGAATCGAGTGACCTGCATCCACAGAAGCTGAAGGTAAAGTATTGTGCACCTGTTGCTGAAGAACACGCAATTTAGCAGTCAAGTCATGTAAGTAATCAACCAACATAGGATACTCGATGTCGCTATATTCATTCAGCCTCGGCACACCTTAAACATTCGCCGGGCGACCAAAAACATTTTTCGTATGGGCTAAGTCCCACACGAGAATGTACTGTCGTCCTCGTTGACAAAAGTGCCAACGGCAAAGCATCGGGTCATGTAAGGCCAGTGCTTGCTTGTATCTTGGCCAATTTAAGCTTAAGAGTGCCATTGTAGCACTCGACCAAACCAGCTGACTGGGGGTGATTCGCAGCATGAAATTTCTGTTTGATTCCCAAACCCGCACACACTTTCTTCATAATCTGACCCACAAATTCACTTCCGTTGTCACTCCATACCATTCTCGGCAAACCATACCTAGGGAAATATTCTTTGAGCAAAACCTTGGCTGTAGATAAAGCAGTATTATCCTTGAGGGGGTAGGCCTCTATCCATCTGGAGAAGGCACAAACAACCACAAGGACCTACTTTAGGTTATTGCATCTTTACATGTGAATAAAATCCAGCTGTAGCACCTCAAACGGATACGTTGGAGGAGCAAAATGACCCGCTCGCGTTGGGGTTCCCTTGCCAGGATTATGCATCAAGCAAATCATGCAATTTTTAACCAGATTCTCAGCATATTTAGGAATTCCAGCATTCTGCCATACCGGAGCCAAGCACTTACATATCCCTTTTGAACTGATATGAGCCAATCCATGAGCCATCGTAACCACTGGGAGCACATACGCATCAGGCAACAACCATCGCTGGTGCTCCGACAACTCAACCCAACAGCCAGTCGAATCCAACATTCCCGTAGTCTCTTTCCACACACTCAATTCTTTCTCAGTAGCCTCTGCCTGAATCGATTTCACACTTTCTATTGTGTCTTCACACATTCCTCCTGCCATAACCCATCTAGCAGGACCTGCAACATACATACGACTCGTCGCATCTTTCGCCGTTTCTCTCGCTACTTCATCCGCAAACGCATTGCCACGACCAACATCATCCGTAACTTTCCTATGTGCACTGCATTTCACAATCGCAACTTGTGTCGGCAAAGTAAGTGACTCAAGAAGTTCATTCACTAATGTCCATGCTGAATTTTCGTACCATGGGAAGTAAGAAATCCTCTCTCTCTCTCCACAAACGTCCAAAGCTATGAGCCACGCCAAATACATATTGGCTATCAGTATACACAATCACTCCCTTTCCTTTCGACAACACACACACTCTCGTCAATGCAATCAACTCTGCTGCTTGAGCTGAATTCTGTGCAATACGTGCAGTTTCAACAATCGTGTGCAAAGTTGTAACAGCATACGCTGCAGTCATATCACCATTCGGAAGCTTAAAGCATGAACCATCTACCCGTAGGGTACCATCTGGATTCGTAAGAAGAGTATCTTTCAGATCAACTCTACCCTTCGTTTCCTCCTCTGTCCGGAGAAAACAATCATGCTGTTCCTGAGCATCTGTCTCTACAGAAATCGGCAACAGTGTAGCTGGATTCAATGTGTTGCACCGCTTAATGTGCACATGACTAGCCAAAAGCGTCAACTCATAACCTGACAAACGTGCACTAGTAAGGTGCTAAGTCCTTGTTTTATTCAATAAGGTATCCACTGCATGTGGGACCATCACAATCAACGTATTATCCAATACCAAACCAGCAGACTGTCGGATAGAAACAGCTGCTGCCACTGTAGCTCTCAAACAACTAGGCAACACCCTAGCTACCGGATCTAAAGTAGCTGAAAAATACGCACATGGGCGCTGCTTGTCTCCAAATTGTTGCGTCAACACTGACAACGCACAACCTTCTCTCTCATGTACGTAGAGTGTAAAAGGCTTACTGTAGTCGGGAGTACACAACACCGGAGCAGAACACAATGCATCACTCAATTCAGAAAAACTCTTCTGACATTCGTCAGACCAAGGAAGAGGGTTTGGTGTGTCCTTAAGAGTAAGTGCCAACAAAGGTTTTGCTAGCAAAGAGAAATTCGGAATCGACTGCCTACAATACGAGGTGATACCCAGAAAGGCACGCACCTCTCTCTGTGTGGATGGCACAGTCATTTCAGCAATCGCTTGAATATGCTCTGGGGTTAATCGTCTTCCCTCCTTCGACAAGAGATGACCTAAGTAGGTCACTTCTTGGCGGCAATACTGCAACTTCGAAGGTGACACTTTATGGTGAAGGTCAGACAAATGTCGCAACAAAGAAAGCGTAACTGCTTTACAAATCTCTTCATCATCAGCAGCTACCAACAAATCATCCACATACTGAACAACAGTAGCACCAGGAGGCAAGACAAAAGCATCAAGCTGAGTTTTCAGAGCCTGACTATAGATGGAGGGACTCTCACAATAACATTGAGGAGCGCGCTTAAACCGGAAACTTCGGCCTCCTAAAGAGAAGCCAAAAATATCCCTACTTTCTTCAGCAATCGGAATACTAAAGAAAGCATTCTTCAGATCGATAACAGAAAACCAAGCAGCTGAAGCAGGGATCATAGTCAGTAAGGCAGTAATGTCAGCAGGAAACTGTGTCACAACAGTTTTATTGACCTCTCGAAGGTCGATCACAAACCGATACACAGGTGGCTGGGAAGAATCAGTACGCTTAAGGACAGGCAGAACAAGACTGTTACACACATTACCTCTCGTTTCTTCAATCACACCTTTCCAACTAAAATCATAGATAACCGCTAAAAGAGCTCTCTCACCATCACTAGAGATCTTGTATTGGGGAATGCGAGGTAGCTTAGCATTCGACTTGAGGGTAACAACATAGGGTGGAATCTGCAAAAGGCCAACATCATTCGGACCTGTAGCCCAAAGAGTATCAGGGAGAGAACGCAATTCCAGTGGTTGCCCATCTTCTGACAAATACATCGGAGAGATCACTCTCTTACCCAACATAAGATGTACTCCCGAAGGAGAACAATGTAATGTTGCATACAATATTTTCAACAAATACAAACCCAACAAATTCTCACCACAACTGGTCGTTAGAATAAGGGGTTCTTCCAATTCACAAGACCCAATAGAAAGAGGCAAAGGACTAGAAACCGGATTACGAACTGGGGCGCCAGAAAATCCTACCGAGACATTCATCAAGCCAGACAAAGGTGCGCCAGGGAGTTTAGAGTGCATGATAGAACTCTTAGCCGCACCAGTATCCAAAAGAAAAGGTTCTTTCACACCTGATGTAATTACTTCAACATAAGGTCCACTCTGGTCTACTGGAACTGACACTACTCCCTCCCTCTGTCCATGGCTGTCCTATCTATCATTAAAACCAGCACTCTCACTTTCAATATAATAGTCATCCGTGTAGTACTGGGCAGACTGATCAGACGGAACATTCTGTTGATCAAAATAATTAATAGAAATCTTAGGGGGAAAGGAACGTTCATTCTGAGGAAACGCACCACGTCCTCTACCCCTAGACACTTGTTGAAAACCACCACGACCTCTCTGACCAGACACATCATTCGTACGCTGTAGCAAAACCGGACAACTATTCTTGAAGTGACCTTCTTCCCTACAGTAAGCACACTGATTAGGGCCTAGCGGAAGTCGCGGAGGAAAAGACTCAGGGTTCTGCAACAATCTCTGAAACTGTGGAGGCTGCTGAAACTGGGAAAGTTGCTGAAGCTGACGCTGATTAGGGCGAGGCGGATACGCCTGCTGTAGAAGAACCTTCGTTTATAATTCTTTAGTCTTTTTCTCTGCTTTATACTTCTCATCTTTATCTCTGTTCTCATATGATTGTGCAATAGCCAATATCTGGGCCGAGGAAGAAACAGCCCATGAACTCTCAGAGTCCTTCAACTTATTACAAAGCTCAGGGAGCAAATTAAAAACAAATTTATCTACAAACAACCTTTGACCACCTTCTGTACTCATGTCCTGACCACTGTGATCAATGAATGTTTCCTTAAACCTAGTGTAGAAATCAGACACACTCTCGTCTTTCTTTTGTTTGCATGCTGCTAACTTGTCCCAATTCACCCGCATAGGAGGCATCAATGTTTTCATTAAATTAATAATCCTACCAGGTAATTCTGAAACTAAGGGCTCAGGTTTGGCACCTCCTACCTGTCGACCATCTGCAGCAACAATATTAACCCACGTATCTCCTAACTCTACCGCATGATCCTCGTAACGGATCTTCGCCCACAAAGGTTGAGGAACTACGTTACCCAACAACATATCCACGTCAGCTAAATTCATAACACACGCATCAACTGTCTGAAACAACTCCTTGTAGTAACCAGCAGGATTTTTACGGGGTTCAGGCAAAGTTTGTTTAAGAGCCAGGACCTCAGCCCTCTTCCAAGGAACATGTACCCATACTCGCTGAAAATGAGCTGGTACTCCCTGAATACCATTAATGGCATCAGCAACAACTTCCTCTCTCCATACAGGGGGAACCTCTCTCATAGGATACTGCTTCACCTTCCTCCTAACAGAAGGATCAGGTTCAAACAACGACTGAGAAGGAAGTCTACACCTAAACGCAAGAAGCGTCTCTACCGCTTCCTCAACATCGGGACCCACTATCGTCCCTTTAGCAAATTCAGACTGGACATCAAGCACTTTCTACGGAATCAGACCCAACATTATTTTCCCATTCTTCACGAAGGAAAGTACACATTACATCAAAAACATACATTTGCTTAGGCGGATCCCACTGTATGAAAACATCCATAACTGCTTGTAAATCATACCTAGAAACATTTAAAATCCATCCGTAGCCAAAAGATCCAACACTGCTGGCTCTTCGGGACCAGGAAGCTGACTACGACTCTGCTTATGTTCCGAAACCGCGGTCATACTTAGTGACCCAAAGAGTGGAGACAAAAGACTAGCAACAGTCTCAGTCATTCGTTTTCGAGAAGAAGTTGACATAAGGACAGGAGACAAAGTGTTTTAAGGTGACAAAGACGTAGGGTCAGTAGAAAAGGAAGTCAAAGGTAAAGGAGAGGAAGGCAAAGGAGTTTGAGACAGAACTGTTAGCAAAGTTGGCGGCCCTAAAGGAGGCCGCGCCAATGGAGGAAGAACCAACTGTGGAAGAACAACTGTCGGGACAACAACAGGGTGTTGAGCAACTGGGAGTCGCGGAGGTGCCGTAGCACTCTGCACATAAGGGGGTGGTAATCTCAATAAATGCGACATCAAAGGATCCTTTTCAGGGTCATTTGTCGCATTCGGAAGAAGAGGTGGCAAAGCCGGATAACATTTGTCAATGGCCATGCAATGTTGTCTATCTGACACCTCAATCGCACGATCTTATTCATCTTCTTTAAACTGCCTAGCAGCTTGTAGTATCGATATATTCTTTGCTTTCCTATCTCTCTTAGCTTGCTTAATATCTCGCTGTTTGTCTTCCTTACGCCAGAGGCGGAAAGAGTCAAACATCGCCGGCCGGGCTTTCTTCCTAAATAGCGCAACTTCTAGGTTATCTAAAATCTCTGATTCGAAACTACCATGTTGGGGCCATCGTAAGACACCATCGTTCTTTGTATAGCGGATCCAGACTTCATTAAACGTAATTGGACCCATGCCAGGCTTTGAATAGAGCTCATAAGTTGGAGTTCCAACCGGAGGTATTGGACACGAGTCCTCCAATCGGGAATCCCTGTTACAACTACAGCAAAACCATTTCCTAAACTGCTAAGACCAGGCATCTTATAGCTCACTAATCTAGCTTCAAACTTCAAGGGGTTATCAAAAACGATATACTCACAAATATACGAGCCCCTCGGCTTTGGTAATTGCAATAACCAAATCAAAGAAACCCAAGAAACCAAACAAAGTTGTGGGAGCGACCCACTTATACTTAACCAAACTGTCTGTCACGCCACCAGAAGACCGTCTAACGTCTCGCCTTACAAATCATCACAAGAGGGTCCAAGACAGGGCGACAGTCAGGGCAGCAGTCCTTCGTAGCAGTCGGAAAGGGGGAAGCCTCGCAGTAAAAACCTTTGGTCCACAGTCGACATGCAGGGGTCGATGAAGTGGGGGCCCTCCTCCAGAATTTCCTCACAAAGCTCCTCATAATCTTCGGGCTTGGACCGGTATCGCTGAAGTCGCCCCACGTTGGGTGCCAGTTGAAGAACCGGGTTTTAAACCCAGCGGCGCCAGAGGCACGCCCAAAGTCTTCGGATTCACCTGTCTTGGTATACAGAGACACGGAATACTTCTGGGTGGCGTCAAAGACCAAATTTATTAGCTGCAGCTAGTAAAAGAAGTCCTAGAAATACAACACGGTGTACAACTCAGGAAACTGTTCAATTTTGTAAGGCGAAACATCCCTTTTTATGCCCAATATTCACATTACAAATGGACACCCACTGCGCAGAATTCTAGCCAATAAGGTACCTTTTCAAACAAAGTATCACATAGCAAAAACCTCAATTTACATCGTCCCAACCCACAAGTTAATTATTAGGAATGTCCCAAATCCAATCTCCACAAGCCGGACAAACCCATAATTGAAAGCACAATGCATGTAATGAAGTAACATAGAAAGGAAACAATGACAGATAACGAGCAAGATAAGGCATGTGTAAAGAACCTAAAAGTTAACGATGTCCTGAACATTGATTGGCAATCTCAGACAACGATCAACCAAGGAAATTGGCTTAGCGAGGTTAGTTTCTTACAGTTCACCTTAGAGTCAAGAAAAGGCCTAGTTAATAAGTGCATGAACAACGAAGCCCATGCAACTTTGTTCGTTCGGTTACCTCCACGGGCCAACGAGCCTACGTGATGGCAACACAAAATGGAGGCACGGACAAAATGGAACCCATCTTCGAGACGAAGTCTCTGAATACGTAATTAACTCGCAGGTTAACATGACGAATTCACTCCATATTAGCCGCACTTACTGAATACGGTACAACATCACCAAAATCGTGATGGAACCATAACCTCATGAGACAAAACAGAATTTTACAGAACCTTAGAGGCAATCGTCGAGATATGGGAATATCTGGACACCTTGGAGACGTAGATAGGCCATTACAGGAGCCAATATCTTGGTAAAGACTCGAGGGGCGGAACGAAGGCCAAATGGCAATACTTTGAACTGGAAATGTTTCTGCCCCACCTGAAATCGCAGAAACCTCCGATGACATAGGAGTATTGGAACATGGAAGTAGGCGTCTCGGAGGTCGATAGTAGCCATGAAATCTCCGACTAAGAGCAAACGCAAGATCTCTGTAAGCGTTAGCATGTGGAAGGATTGACTCTTGAGATAGTGGTTGAGCGCTCTCAAGTCCAATATTGGTCTCCATTCCCCGTTCTTCTTGACGATTAGGAAAAAACGGGAATAAAACCCCTTCCCTCTTTGAGACTTTGGCACTACCTCTACTGCACCCTTCTGAATCAGAAGTTGAACTTGATGGAAAAGTTCCTTGATGTGAGGAGGTGGCGGCCCGGAAGGTGGAGTTGGAGGAGGGATTTTGACGAATTCCAATGCATGGCCCTTTTCTACAATGTCTAGCACCTAACGGTCTAAAAAGAGACTTCTTAATTGTAGACATGTTGAAGACCCAGGAAAAAACCTGAAGAAAAGAGAAAACTGAGCAGAGCTCAGGGAGACTCCCTTACACACAACGTGCGGTAGAAAATCTGAGGTGCTGAGCTCTGAGGAGAAGGTTCTAGAGGGTTGCTGTCGCCTGATTGACTGCAGTTTGGACCAACATAATGACAAGGATAGACTGCATATGATTTTTTTCTTTCCCATGCATTCCTATGTAGAAATATGTGTAGGCAGGTTATGCCTTTTTCTGGTACATATTTCAGGTTTTATGGTGTTGAGCGCCCTGGATACAGCCTCCTTTGCGACACGAGGAAGGAGGGGGAAGAACTTCCTGAGGGCTTTCAGGGTACCAAAGCAGGCTCCTGAGAGTCTCATGATCTGTTCGCAGAAGCTCAGATCGGCTCCGAACCAGAACCCCAGGTTCTTGGCTACCCCACAGTCCCCCTTGGGACAGGGAAATCCCTTGGGCCAAAGGGATTCCCTGAAGGCCATTGGAAATTGACCATAAAGGAGCACTTCTGATTTGTCCTCGTTGCATTTCAGGTTAGCCAGGCAAAAACCGAGGATAGACAACGCTGGGCCTCAGCCGTCTGGAGGTTGTCACCCTTCCAGGTGAAGAGAAGTTGGGTGTCATCGGCATAAGCCATAATTTTGGCCCCCATTCTCTCCGCCAGGTAAATAAGGGGGTCAGATAAATGTTGAATAGCAAGGGACTCAACGTTGACCCTTGAGGGACCCCTGTGGCCACTTTACTGTCAGTTGAGTTAAAGGGGGGCATCCATACTTGTTGAGACCGATCTTCCAAGAATGCCTTAAGCAGGCAAGGGCTCTGCCCGTAATACCAATGTCTGACAGCCTGGCGAGAAGCTGGAGGTGGGGTACCGTGTCAAACGCGGCAGAGAGATCCAACAGAATCAATGCCGCTCTGTCGCCCCCGTCCAGACACACTCTAACTGCTTCGTAACCTCCACCAACGCTGTCTCGGTGCTGAAGGATGTTCGGAAGCCCGATTGAGCAGGGTGCAGGGTGCAATGCACCCGAAGATTCCACAAATTTATCCAACTGTCTGAACGCCACCTTTTCACACACCTTGACAAGGGCTGGAAGAAGGGAAATGGGGCGGTAGTTGGACAATATGAGCGGATCCGCCGCAGGTTTTTTAATAAGGGGCAGAAGTTTGGGGTGTTTCCATTGAGGGGGCACCATGCCTGTTTGAAGTGACTCATTAATCAAGGCCCCCACCACAGGTGCAATTATTTCTGCCACCCCGCTCAGGACCCTCGCAGGGCAAGGGTATGGTATAGGGGTATGTGTTTTGGGGTACTGAGGTATATGTTTTGGGGTGTTTGGGTATTTTAAGGGTTCAGATATAGTTTTGGGTTATGGGGTACAGGGGTAGTTTTAGGGTTTAGGGATAGGTATGGGTTTTGGGGTATAGGGGTATTTTTAGGGTTCAGGGCAACGCATATGACTTTATCACGCATGCCATTATAACGCAATTGCGTTATAAGAGAGAGAGAGAGAGAGAGAGAGAGAGAGAGAGAGAGAGAGAGAGAGAGAGAGAGAGAGAGAGAGAGAATGAGAATGGGCGGGAATATTCTAGTGCTTATGACTATTGATGAGGATCCCCTGGAAGAGAACTAAGATTACAGGTAAGTAACTAATTCTTCCGGTGCTATCTTTGCAACTTTCAGAAAAGTTTCAAAGTCTTAATGGAAAAAGAGTGAGACCAACCAACAACTTGAATGAGCCTTGAGATTACCCAGTAAAGGCAATGTTTGCCTTTTCATAGCATGCAAACATGCAAGATACTATCCATCTAGCTATAGTTTGCTTTGAGGAAAGACATTCCAGTGCACAATTTTCCACAGTTAACAACTGATTTGACTGTGTATTATTTCTCTATTATTTCACAGCCCTTCCAATGTTTAATACATAAAAAAAGACCTTCCTGATAAAAAACAAGGATCCACAAAGAAAGCTGGAAGAGACATTTTCAATTGACATGGCAACCCAGACTTACTTTAGGGGAGGAAAAACAGAAGAGAAAGTAAGGATTTGTTTGCTGCTGTGGATTATCACATGCTTCTTCAGTAGTATTTACCAACCCTTCTTGATGATTGGAAACAAGAAATGCTACTTTCATTGACATATGCCGAAGATCTATTTTGTGCACATGTTCATAGGGAAGCCCCATTAATTTACAAACAAAGTTTAGCCCCAATGCAGAAGAAGGTCTACTATTCATGGAATTAAATTCTTAAGGCGTTCTACGAAATAGTAAAGAAAGATACAAAAATGTACTTCTATGCTGTGTTATAGTGTTTATAGAGCAGTGTGCTGCCCTGAGAAGGGTGTCCTGGGGCTAAGGTGCAGTAATTTATATAAGCCATGGAAGAAGAAGAATAAACAGTAAGGCTGTTGGAAAAGTAAGGCCTTTAGTTTTGTCTAAAAAAGAGAAACACATGCATCCTGTTTGATAGCAATGGGCAGTTCATACTACTGTTTAGGTGCCAGGAAAGAAAAGGCGTGGCCAAACTCATGGTGGCCAAATTGATTTTTATTAGAGGAAATATGAAGAACAAAATTGGCAAAATAAAGAAATTCAGGCAGCTCCTTTGCGTTTTGGCATTTTAATGGGTCCTCCTGGTTCTGAATGCTCAAGTACAGAATCTGTTTCACCTGCAGGTATTACAAATATAGGGTGGGAGGGCCCTAGGACTCCTTCAAGATGTTTATACAGTTCAGGTTCAAGAGGCCATATTTCTAGCACTTCAGAGCCCAAGCTCAGACAACAGTCTGGAATAGAAGATATTGTCTAACACTATGGTGAGAACATTCGGCTTCTTTGGAAGCAAAGAAAAAATGTGAATCAAGCAAAAAAGTTGAAAGGTTATTGTGATGTCAAAAGATGCCGAATGAAGGTTAAAGCGATACAAAAGGGGATGATGGACGGAGCGTTTGAGCAAATCAAACACTCAACCCCAATCAACTGATCTGGGTTTAATCCATCACCATTCTTTAGCTCACTCCACCACCCCAGTTCAGACATGGCCATATGCAAATCAGTCTGACCCTGTGCCTCATGGGAACAGTCTAGCCCGAACTGCCAAGCCATGTCTTTCCTGGACCGGAAACAAGCATCCTGAGACCGGTTTCGGATTCATAAATCTCATCAGCCAGGCTATCTTGAATCCAGTGGCAAAGTGAGCAAGGGATTCACGTCTGAGCATACCCTGCCAACTTAGGGCGAACAAAGCGATACAAAAGGGGATGATGGACGGAGCGTTTGAGCAAATCAAACACTCAACCCCAGTCAACTGAATGAAGGTTAAAAGCACTCAAATAAAGGTGTTACCAGACATGAAAAACCCCGGAGAAACCAACAGTATTTTAGATTCTTCTCAGTGTGCCTGTGTATATCAGTGTATGCGTCTGCTAGTTTAGCTATATTCTCATTATTTTTTTGTTTGTTTAAAAAGGGGTTAAAATACTGTTGTTTTCAGCAATGAGTTGTTTGATAAATAATATTTAAAGCTAAAATAAGATCGAAGACGACATGGAAGAATAAACTGTGAATCCTGCACGTGAGCAGAAATATAGTACTGCTCAGAAATATTTTCCCTGAAAGAGAAACAAATTTACCTTAGTGGTGCAGACTGTTAGGGCCTTGTTGGAGATCAGTCAAAGCTCACATCAAGGCGGTTGCTTCACCCGCTCATGGCCTACTACTCTAAGTGTCAAAGTGGTACAATTCGATCCAAACATTATCTAAATATTTTTTCAATACTCACATTTGCGTTGACAGCATCTATGTTTCCCAAGTGTGCAAATGCCATTCTACCACCTGAAAATTAGGAACCGGTCACCACTTGCACAGTAAACGGGATCAAACACTTTAGATTCTACTTCTAAATGCATGATTCCAAAAGGCCAAACTTACAGCAAGGCGAAACACTTTCAATATTTTTTGTCGAATTTCTTTAAGTAGCAATAATTTCTTTCTCATTAATTGGTCAGTTTCGCACATTAACGGAGATTTAGTGACAAAACACACTTCCTGATAGATTTGCCTTCTATGTAGGATCTTATTGTATTCCATCTAATAACAAGTCACAGTGTAGGGTAACGTGAAGAGTATGGAAATGATTTCCCAATGGAAGAGAAGCAGAATAAGAGACATTTAAATTCTCAGAAGAAAGTGGACCTACCGTAACCGCTTCATATCCTGCCACTCTCCTTTAATTTGGCTACCAGATCTTGCACTGACTCCACTTTTACACCGGACTGCCTCTGCGGTGGTTCTTCTACACTCAGGATCGTCAGGCGGGATGTTAGGTCAACTCCCAGGTCAGAAGGCTTCACTGCCTCAATCTTTTTTTTCTTTGCTTTCTGATTTGTTTCGATTAAAACAGAGAGAACATGTTTTATTCTTGTTTTAAATGTGTGCGATTTTCATATTAAGTTTTAAAATATTTTATACAAGAATTTTACGTTTACAAATTAAATTATGCACAATTGTTGATCTTGTAAGAGATCAATATCAATAAAATTAAATTGACAGAGAGAAAATGCTAAGAGACCGAAAGGTTCAATGTATTCTAACATTCATGCATGGTCATTTACAGAGGAGCATAAGGGATTAGGAGGTGCCACACGTTTAATTCATGTACATATCACATCATAAAGTAAACCATTGTTGTCAATCTCAAGAGAAGTAGAGGACAGACTTGGAGCTGAAAGCTGGACTGCTCCCTCTATAACCACCTTCACTCATAAGAGGAAGGCAATGGACAGATCATTGACTGCCAATTCACTTTCAGATCTTTAAGAGACATCTACCTGGGTCCTCTTAATGCCCTGCCCTTTTGCTGGGTAAAGTGCTTTGCTCCTAGGTCCCTTCGTTGTTGTTCCACAGTAATCAGAGGACCAATCGCTCTCTTTAAGAACTAAGTTGCAATCTAAACCACAACAATGCAAATTATAGAACAAGCATTTACAATGCAATGGTCTCGCCTTTGCAAAAGTTAGAGCTATTGGCATTGTAAATGACAAACTTTTTATTTATGTGTTGCTTTTGAAAACTGATAAATAAATGGCGTTGTCATTTACAATGCCAATAGCTTAATCTCTCGGAAATACTAGACTTATTGCATTTGGTCTAGTCTTTATTAAAGTTTAAGCAATTCTGTTTGTAATTAGGTGGCTTTTTAGTTTTTCTTTTATTAATGTTTTTGTCATGAACAATGGAGTTCAAGGGATGTCTGCACTCTGGGGGAATTGCCTTAGCATTGAAGGTGTTAAACACCAAAAGCATGATGATGATAAATATGTCCCATGTACATAGCATGCATATGTGTGCATCTATGTATATGTAAGTATGCATTAATATTGGTATTGATATAGATATGCAGATGTTTATATGTTTATATATGTATGTATATATACATATATATACACATACATATATCTACGCATATATATGCATGTTATGTTCATGAAAGTTTGAAAAAAAAACCACAAATAAAGCTAAAAAGCCACCTGATTACAAACAGAATTGCTTTATGTGTAATAAAGATGAGACCTATGGCATTTTGTTTACTAGTGCCTTTAGGCAAAGAGTAAAGGTTTGAAGTAAGGTTAGGCTGTTTTTGCAGATTGAGTAGTAGAGAGTGAGTAGTACATAGTGAGTAGAGAGTACCAGAGAGTAATAGAGAGTGAGTAATAGAGATTTAGTAGTGTGATTAGTAGAGTGAGCAGTAGAGAGTCGTAGTAGGGAGTAGTAGTTAGTAGAGAGTGAGTATAAGACTAATAGAGAGTAGTTGTGTAGAGTAATAATGAGTTGTAGGCAGTAATAGAGAGTGATTAGTAGAGCGTAGTATAGAGTGAGTAGGAGATAATGTGTAGGAGATAGCGAGTAGTAGAGAGAGACAGTGTCTCACACAGTCTCTCTCACACAGTCTCTCACACACAGTCTCTCTCATACAAACACAGTCTCTCTCATACACACACAGTCTCTCACATACACAGTCTTTCTCACACACACACCGTCTCTCACACACACACTGTCTCACACACACACACTGTCTCACACACACACACTGTCTCACACACACACAGTGTCTCACACACACACACACACAGTGTCACACACACACACAGTGTCTCACACACACACACACACAGTGTCTCACACACACACACACACAGTGTCTCACACACACACACACACAGTGTCTCACACACACACACAGTGTCTCACTCACACACAGTGTCTCACTCACACACAGTGTCTCACTCACACACAGTGTCTCACTCACACACAGTGTCTCACTCACACACAGTGTCTCACTCACACACAGTGTCTCACTCACACACAGTGTCTCACTTACACAGTGTCTCACTCGCACACAGTCACACACACAGTCACACAGAACACAGTGTCTTACACAGTCTCACAGACACAGTGTCACAGACACAAATGCAGAGGTTGCCATACGCCAGGGGTCTGGCTCCTGTCTTGATTCTCGCTTATGCCTTTTTCTTTAAACACCAAAAGCATGATGATGATAAATAAGTCACATTCTCTAAACATGAGTGTGGTGCCTACAACCGGCACAAATTAAGCCCTGGCTGGCAGGACGTGAACACAATCGCGTTCCACTTGATGCCTTACCAAGTGTGGACTGCATGCCTCCTTCAATTCTGTAACTGTGTGTGTTTAATGTTTTATCTCATGAGCCCGGTTGGGTTGAAATGCAATACAGTTTGTTTATAAAAAATATATATATACTCTTCTCGCTTTGTAGCTCTTGACATCTATAATTCTCTTTCCTAAGCATGGTCTTTAAAGGGGTCCATAGTTTAGTCCCTCCTTCCCTCTCCTCTCCTGATCAACACTACACACTCTCATACCCCCTGCTTACCGCGAAGATATCACCAAATGGAATTCCGAGTCCTGGACCACACCGGGTGAGGGGGAAAGAGGACGGAGTTCAGTTGTTGGAGCTTCGTTGATTTGCAGAAGGCTCTGGTGAGTGGGGGACCCACACGCATTGCAAAGTTACTTTATTTACACCTGTGTTTCGGCTGGTGAATATTTGAGTGAATACTGATGCGCATCACTGACGAATGCGCATATCGCCTCACGGTTTATCAGGTTTGCAGTGTAGGTGGTCTAAATCACACAGAAGGAGTCTGTTGGCAACGTTTTCTTCAACGTGTGTACCTTCGAGTGCTTTGTAGTTTCATCAGCTGATCTAGGATCCTTCTCCGACGGCTGCGTGTACTGGTATTCCTTGAACCTGATTTTCTTTACTATCTGGCACAATTTATTACCGCAACTTCAAGCACTCATCAGTTTCCTAAATGACTATAGGTGTGTTTGGAATTGGACCGTCCTTCATTGCATTGCTACAATTACAAGAGACCGTGACCCCTTCTTATACAGCGTTTTCTACGTGTAAGGAGTGGTACCACAAGCCAGTCTACAGCATGTCTTGCTCACGCAGCCCCCACACGCCAGTAGGCTCTCTGATTGGTTGAGAGGTCCACCAATCAGAAAGCTTATTTGGTAGTTGCTAACCAATTACAGCAGACAGCGTGAGCAAGACACTCCGTGCCTTTTGTCTGTAAGTCCTGTCCTCATCAGACTGGGGGGCGTGTTTAAAGAATGTAGAAAGAAACAAAAAAAACAAGCCCCTCAATCTGAAAGAGAACGTCACAGAGACCTCTTCTCCAATGGCTGGCCGCTGTTTGGGAGGCCAGCCAATGGAGAAGAGGGGCAGAGTTTACCCTTGCTACTCTGAGACAAAGTTTTGCGGCGAGACTGCGCAAGCGCAGCCTATGCCAGTCTATACCTAAAAAGCATGCATGACCGATTTTTATTAGTTATGCTAAATTCGTAATGCGTGATGGTCAATGGTAAGCGTTTCGGACTTGGTTTGCAGTTCACAAAACTACATACACAGAAAAAAACCAAGCATTGACAAAGTTAATAAATCTGGCTTTGGCACGCTAGTGCAATGCTTACTTTTTTTTTTATTGCAAGTGTATTCCACAACAATAAAAGAGAATAAATGAACCAGGCTAAACGTGGGAGGCATATGGAAAGGGGCGACCACTCGGTCCCCCCGAACGTATGGCAGAGTGCCTCGATCCCCCCGGGAAGCCATTTTGGGCGGGAGGCGCGTCTCGGCTGGTATGCCCGAAGTGGCGTAGCCGGGGCGCGCTTTTTCCCGCCCTAGAGTGGGCTGGCCTAGACACTGACACGGCCGGCCACGCCCTCGGGGCAGGCAGGGGCGGGTTTACGCCCGCCCTGAAGATGGATAAAAAGGGACGCAAGACCAGAAGACATCCTCTTGTTCCTGTGCTCTGAAGCTGCACCTCCTCGCTGCCCGTGAGCTCGAGACGGAACGAAGAGCCAATTTTGAGCGTTTTAATCGTTCTTGTTTGTTTTACAGTTACTCTGTTGGAGAATGCCGAAGAAGGTGGGAAAACGCATGACTACTGAACAGATGCTGCGTGTTCTCATGAAGGAGATGTCCGAACTAAAGAAGCGGGTGGATAAGAACGAGGAAGGGGGGCCAAAACGTCCTTAGGCGGGAGCAGCCCCGGGAGGGAAAAACAAGAGGCCCAGGAGGGGAGCAGCGGGAGAAGACATCCCGGGTCCCAGTGCCCCGCTCGAGGCACCAACTCCTGTGCCGGAGGAGGGGAATCCGATTCCCGTTGTGGTCACCCCCGTGTCCGAGGACGATATGCCGCCCGAGCTGGCAGCACAATTGGCAGCGTGGTTGGGTAAAGGTAACGAGGGCGCCACGGCTGTCGACGCGCAGGCGCTGATAAAGCAATTGCGTGAGAAACGGGAGGCAGCCAAGGTGTCCGTGCCGGCTGCAGTAGTGGACAAGACACCAGGGACGATTGCGACCACAGAGGCAGCGTCCGGTGCAGGTAAGCGGCCATTGCCGATTGCGAGGGATGAGTCAACACCCTCTCGTAGAGAAAAGTTGGGTCAACATGTTCCTTTGGCAATTAAGGAAAAGATTTGGGCGGGGGAGTATGTGAACATTTTCTCATTGCTTGTTGATCATTATGAGGTAGAGCATGTTAAGAGTAAGAAGAATCTCATGCATCCGAGTGTTTGGCGCGCAAAAATGGCCGCCTTTAAAGTGAATGAGAATATTGGCAATTGGGGCAATGCTTGGGGAATTTTTACGTCAATCTTGGGGGAACGTAGGCCTGAGTTGCTTTCCGAGTTTCCAATCTATCAATCGCGAATCATGGGGTACTCGACATCGCACCAGGGTAACCATTGGTTCTGTTACGATAATCTTTTCAGAAAGGCAAAGGAGCATAATAAAAGTTTAACCTGGGATTGTTATGATTCTTTGACTTGGGATAAAATGAAGGAGACAGGAATGTTAAAAGTGCCGTTGGTAGGAAGTAATGTTGGCGAATCCTCCCGGCAATATGCGGGGACGCCCTTTCGATCAGGTACGGGTACCGACGATTACTCGAAACCTGCCGGCAATACTGGAAAAAGGGGTTTCTGCTTTAATTTCAACAGAGGTAAATGTACTAGACCCCAGGGATCGTGTAAATTCAAACATGAATGTAGTGGTTGCGGGTCGTCCCATCCTGAGTCCACGTGCAGAGCCAGAACGGGTGATAATGGGGGAGAGGAGGCGCCAAACAGGTCTAACGTAGTCCGAGGGGCGCCTTTACCAACCCCGATTGATACCCTGGCGATGATTCCCTGGCTCAGTGAATACCCGGATCGTACTTCTGCTGGGGTGCTGCGGAACGGTTTTTCGTATGGTTTCCGCATCCCGGTAGGGGACTTTCAGGGTGTGGAGAAGTGCAAAAATCAACTTTCCGTCCTGCAGCATACGCCCGTAGTACAGGATAAGATCCGTAAAGAGGTTGCTCGAGGTCGGGTCGCCGGCCCGTTTGGTGTACCCCCGGTTCAGAATTTTGTTTGTTCTCCCTTAGGGGTAGTCCCCAAGAAAGACCCAGGTGAGTTCCGACTGATTCATAATTTGTCAGCTCCACGAGGTCTTTCTGTAAACGATGCAATCGATCCAGAAGTGTGTTCGGTGCGGTACGCATCCTTCGATGAGGCCGTAGCCATTTTGAATCGCCTGGGGCCCGGGGCGCTGATGGCGAAGTCAGATATCGAGTCAGCGTTCCGATTGCTCCCGGTACACCCAGACGACCAGCGTCTCCTGGGATTCATGTTTCAGGGTTGTTATTACATGGATAGGTGTATGCCGATGGGGTGCTCTATATCCTGTGCCTATTTCGAGAAATTCAGTAGTTTTCTACAATGGGTCTTCACAAAGAAAACGGGTTTCCAATATGTAATGCACTACCTTGATGATTTTCTGTTTCTTGGGGCAGCCGGGGATCTTGAATGTGGCCGGGCCTTGGCCGAATTTTGTGTGTTAATGAACCAGTTTGGTGTGCCATTGGCGCCGGGTAAAACAGTGGGTCCTACGACTTGCCTCGAGTTTCTGGGGATCGAGTTGGACTCCAGTGAGGGTTGTTTCCGTTTGCCAGCTGACAAAGTGTTGAAGTTCAGGGCTGCACTGCAAGTGTGTATAAATGCATCTAAAGTTACGCTGCAACAATTACAGCAGTTGGTGGGACAGTTGAATTTTGCCCTGAGGGTGATACCAATGGCCCGCCCCTTTTCCCGTTCAATTGCCCAAGCGATGGTCGGCCTAAAAGAGGGCCATCATCGCACGAGACTATCGGCTGAGGTCCGCCAGGACATGCGTATTTGGTTAGCATTTCTGGCGGACTTTAATGGTCGAATCGTCTGGAATAAACCAGCCGTGTCCTCTGAAGAGCTGGGGCTATGGACAGATTCAGCAGGAAGCATAGGTTTTGGCGCCATCTTCGGCACAAAATGGTCGGCACAAAAATGGCCGACATGGTGGCATGAGAATGGTCTGACGAGTAATATTGCTTTCCTGGAACTGTTTCCCATCTTGGTGGCCTTGAGAACATGGCCCGATGGGTTCAAAGATCACTCTGTCATATTTTGGTCTGACAATATGACCGTGGTCGAGTGTATCAATAGTCAGGCAGCACGTTGTAAATTGATTTTAAGACTGCTCAAGGAAATTGTTTTACTGTGTATGCAATTGAACGTGCTATTCAGAGCAAAGCATGTCCCAGGGGTGATGAATCAGGCGGCTGACGCACTGTCTCGTTTTCAAATGCAGGCTTTCTCGGGTTTCCTCCCCTCAGCGGACCCAGAGCCGGCACCCTTTCCCGAAGCTCTCTGGTCTCTCGGTGCCCCGAACTTCGTCACCTCGTGGGAGAGAGTCTAGCACCAAGGACGAGGAAGGCATACGAAGGGGCGTTTCGGGCCTATTTAGCCTTTTTGGGGACTGATAGAGAGGGGCTTTGGGGCCACGAGGAATGGGTGGTGCATTTTCTGATGTCCTTGCGTAGGGCTGGGAAGTCGGTGGCTACGGCCCAGAGGCATCGTGCTGCCATTTCCTTTGTTGCCAGGGCTCATAATATCCAGGACCCGACAGCGTCTTTCGTGGTACAGAAAGCGCTGCGAGGGTGGCAACGCCTTGAGGGTCGCAGAGTAGACGAGAGGCGCCCGATAGGTTTGGATAGGTTGGCCCAGTTGTTGGCCACACTCCCTGCCACATGCTCATCTCAGTTTGAGACAGCATTGTTCCGAGCCGCTTTCACGCTTGCATTTCACGGGGCGATGAGGGTGAGCGAACTGGTAGCAAGGAACAAACTGGATGTGGCGGGGGGTTTGTGCCAGGAACACGTTCAGATCAGAGGAGAGACGATGACTGTCTCCTTTGTCAGGTCCAAGACCGATCAAGATGGGATGGGTGACTGCATAATCATACGCAGGATTCCCGGGTCCTCCATGTGTCCGGTAAAGTGTTTAGAAGACTACCTAGCACGAAGGGTGGCATCATGGGGGGGGACGTTGTTGAGACAAGCGGACGCCACCCCACTGACGAAATTTCAGTTTCAGCGGGTGCTTGCGATGTCAATTGCCGCTGCGGGCTTGAACCCGGGCGAATTTGGGACCCATTCCTTTCGTATAGGGGCTGCTACAGAAGCTACAGCCAGGGGTCTTAATGTAGAACAAGTGAAACGAGTGGGGCGTTGGTCCTCTAATTGTTATAAGAGATATGTGTGGTTGCACATGTTGTGAAGCTGTCATAATGTACTCACGCTTCTTGTTTTTCTTTGGTTTTCAGTTTCGCAAGCCTACGAGGCGGGGCGGACTATGCAGTCGACCCAACACCGGGCCAGCGGTCAGACATCACCGACTGTGAAAAAGGAGGTGTGGGTCGTGGGCCACTCATACGTGAGGCGCGCCGCGGACGTATTCAAAGCAGGTGACATGATTCACGTAGCTGGGGAATACGGGTACAGGGTGTCCTTCTACGGAAGAGGCGGTCTCTGTATTGACCAGTTTCAAACATTTTTCGAGGGTTTGTTAGGGCGGACGAGGTCACCGCCGTCTATAGTTATAGTACATGTAGGGGGCAATGATTTGGTCACCACCGGTAGACGACTTTTCCTGGAGGCAATGCTTTCCACTGTAAATTGGTTGGCGAGGAGAGTTCCGGGGTGCACAATTGCGTGGTCCCATTTGATTCCACGAAAGGTGTGGCGGGGGGCTATTTCTATTCCTGCTTTGAATCATTCTGTTAGAAAGCTTAACAACAAAGTGAGTAGGTTGTTCCGTTCCAGGACATTGCATTCTATTTCTCATGGCTGTATTAATGATGACAGTATGTATTTGGGGGATGGTGTGCATTTGTCTTGGGTGGGGAATGAGTTACTCATAGGAGACTTCTTAGCATGGTTGAAAACGTTGAAACATGACCTTTAGGTAGGAGTTTTGTGGGGGGTCCGGATAGCCGGTCAACTATCCGGCCTGTGGCGGTAAGGTCATGATCGGTGAGCACTAATTGGAAGATCCCTATGAGTGGGCGTCACCCAACACGGATGGGAGCGCTCGGGAGAGGTGGCCTTTGGCCCCTCAACGGGGAGGCGGTCCCTTCTAAGGATGGGTCGCCGAAAGAAAAGGAAAGGCGGTCAAGGCCCCTTCCTGTGTAGGAGGGGTTACAGCCCCCTCCTGGGGAATTTCCCGGGGCCAGTGACATCTGCCACGGCAGATGCGGTAAGTTGTGTGGGGTTGGGGGGAGGTCTACGATACCTTCTAGATACCTCACACGAGTCTTCGAACGACCTTTAACTGGCGTCGAGTTTATAGGTGCCCCCGTCAAGTCAAGGGAAATTGGTAGTAGTTGCACTTGAGTACGCCTCAGTGCTGTCGCCCCTCCCAAGTGGGGGGGGTATGTCTGGTTAGGGATCTTGACACCGGTTACGACCTTGCCGTTGGCCCTTAAACGTTAGGATGTACAATTTCAATATTTCAAGAAAATGTTTTGTAGGATGTTAGTTCGGCTAGGAGAACCTCTGTATTAGAGAATCTGTTAAGGTTAGCCAAACATCGCAATGTGGTAATGAAATTGTACATTAATATGAAACTGTTTAATGTTTTTAAATTTTGTTTTAATAAATACGGCCGGGAGGGTCACTCCCTCCCACTTCCAAAAACTTCAAGAACTGTTTCCGGTTTCCCTCCTTTGGGGATTGTGTTGAGAGGGGGTGGCGGGTATCTCAGCCATATGGAAAGGGGCGACCACTCGGTCCCCCCGAACGTATGGCAGAGTGCCTCGATCCCCCCGGGAAGCCATTTTGGGCGGGAGGCGCGTCTCGGCTGGTATGCCCGAAGTGGCGTAGCCGGGGCGCGCTTTTTCCCGCCCTAGAGTGGGCTGGCCTAGACACTGACGCGGCCGGCCACGCCCTCGGGGCAGGCAGGGGCGGGTTTACGCCCGCCCTGAAGATGGATAAAAAGGGACGCAAGACCAGAAGACATCCTCTTGTTCCTGTGCTCTGAAGCTGCACCTCCTCGCTGCCCGTGAGCTTGAGACGGAACGAAGAGCCAATTTTGACCCACCCACCAGCCCCTGAAGACAGCCAGTTGTTTTAATAAAATTGATCGATAATTCTATTTCGTTTACAGGTTGTGTTAGTATCGTGTTGATGTTGAATGTGTAATAAAGATTGGTCTAATTTTGTAAGTTTGGTGATTAAAGAAATTCGGATTTAACGTCCATTTATAAATGTGCTTTTCGGTCATAGTGGCCAATGTTTTGTTTTTTAGTTTAGTTAGCATTTGTCGTATTTATTTTGGTCGGGCGGTAAGGTCATGATCGGTGAGCACTAATTGGAAGATCCCTATGAGTGGGCGTCACCCAACACGGATGGGAGCGCTCGGGAGAGGTGGCCTTTGGCCCCTCAACGGGAGGCGGTCCCTTCTAAGGATGGGTCGCCGAAAGAAAAGGAAAGGCGGTCAAGGCCCCTTCCTGTGTAGGAGGGGTTACAGCCCCCTCCTGGGGAATTTCCCGGGGCCAGTGACATCTGCGACGGCAGATGCGGTAAGTTGTGTGGGGTTGGGGGGAGGTCTACGATACCTTCTAGATACCTCACACGAGTCTTCGAACGACCTTTAACTGGCGTCGAGTTTATAGGTGCCCCCGTCAAGTCAAGGGAAATTGGTAGTAGTTGCACTTGAGTACGCCTCAGTGCTGTCGCCCCTCCCAAGTGGGGGGGGTATGTCTGGTTAGGGATCTTGACACCGGTTACGACCTTGCCGTTGGCCCTTAAACGTTAGGATGTACAATTTCAATATTTCAAGAAAATGTTTTGTAGGATGTTAGTTCGGCTAGGAGAACCTCTGTATTAGAGAATCTGTTAAGGTTAGCCAAACATCGCAATGTGGTAATGAAATTGTACATTAATATGAAACTGTTTAATGTTTTTAAATTTTGTTTTAATAAATACGGCCGGGAGGGTCACTCCCTCCCACTTCCAAAAACTTCAAGAACTGTTTCCGGTTTCCCTCCTTTGGGGATTGTGTTGAGAGGGGGTGGCGGGTATCTCAGCCATATAATTGTAATAACAATTTAAAAAAAACATTCAGTGGTGTGGTCGCTTCACTGTATTCGTTTTTTTATTTTAAGTAACAGGCCTTTTTAGAATGCTAAGCATTTTATTATTTGCGATGGAGAAAATAATAAAACACCACCTTACCAATCAATCAAACTGCAGACAGCTACAATATAACAATGCCACTCAAACACTTCAAAACAGCAACTTTAAAAGGAAATGAAAAAATCATCATCTAACTGGGCACTAGAAGTGAAGACAAAACAAATTGGGAGTATTTAAAGTTAATAAAAACACTCTTTGAACCAGATGTCACCAAAGAGCGACACTCTAATTTTAAAAGGATTTGAACAGTGTGCACAGGCTTTAGACAGTCACTCTCAATAAAAGGATCCAATGACTAGTGGTCCGACCTATTCTGTATGCTGTGAAGGGTGGAAGCAAAATGTGAATGACAACTATAAGAGACCAACAGATAAAGGAATCTGACCCAAAGCTTTGTATGTATGAATATTGTGTATTGTTTTTAAACTATACTCTGGAAAAACAGTAAAAGCTGTCTCAAAGGCCAATCGTAAACAACAGTTCAAAATTATTCAGTCACTTCATGTGCTGGACACTAAGCTCCAGTTCAGCTATGGTTTCATCTCACTTGGATGGGAGTGCTAAAAGGTCCTCCATCAGACGGATTTCAACAGGCAGGGAGTTCCATGCTGACGCGGCCATTACCCTAAACGAGCAGCCTCCCATGCGACTGAGCCTGAATCTGGGGACCACCGCGAGGGCCAAACCCTGGGAACGGATGAGATCTCTTTGATGTTTCCCCTTGAAGGCTTGATAGACCTGGTGACTCCATTGGGCTCAACGCTCTGCATTAAAACATGATACTTGACTGATTTCGTCTGGTGGTTCAGGAGCAGCCTGCAATCAGGTGGCATTGCTTCAGAAATATTAAGGGTTAAAAAAGAAAAACCCAATCAGGCCTTCTAAATCGATCGCCTTCTTGGGATCTGATACAGGAACTCCTTTACAGGTGACTTCATTTTTGTTGACACTTCAAAAGAATCTTTAAACATTTCTATTTAAAGTATATTTTTCCCATCATAGATCATCTTGGCACTGTCCTAGTTTTCTTTGAAATTCTATTGTACAGAAAGAATTATGCTACTTACCCACTGAGCATCTGTTCCTGGCACGTAGAGCTGTAGATTCACATGCTTTGCATATTCCTGTCATCTAGTGTTGGGTCCGGATGTTTGCAAGTTGTTTTTCTTCATAGAAGTCTTTTCCTAGTCACGAGGAAGGGGGACTCCTCCTTTCGGTGATAGTGCACATGGGCATTGACTCCATTGTTAGATTGTTTTCCCACAACAGAACTTTGGTTCCCCAGTATTGGTAACTTTCATAGATTCCCATGCTTTGTATCATTCCCCGTCGTCGGAATGGGAGCCTCGGTAAATAGAAAATACCTTAGTAGTAAGCACAAAGGAAAAAAGTAGGCCTAGGCCTCATCTCATTTTGTAGCTTATCCACCTCTTTTTGTAAAAGATACCAAATTCTTGCAGTAGCCAATCAGAGCAGCCTCACCCCATAGAACCTTCATGAGAGAGCCTCAGATTTTTGTAGCCGTTGTGAACAGCAACATCATTGGATAATGAGGCTGAGCTTTTCCAGGGGAGGAGGGTGGGCGCATGGGAATCTATGAAAGTTACCAATACTGGGGAACCAAAGTTACAGGTAAGTAACTTGTTTTCTTGCCCCAGTATTGGAACTTTCATAGATTCCCATGCTTTGTATCAGAATAGCTAGCAGTAAAGAGAAAAGCATATTTTGTAATATGTGTACCTGTAAATGTCATACATAATCCTGATAAGAAAAACAGATACACATTTGCATCACAAAGCAGAACAATCACAAGTAATACAAAATATGCAAACAGGAAGGCGGGATAGTAAGGAAAGCTCACCGACTTATTGGAAAAGGTTCCTCAAAACCGCCTGGACCACTGCCTCATCCTCTTTCACAGAAGAATCCAAGCAGTAGTGGCGAGTGAAGGTGTGGACGCTGCTCCATGTCGCCGCTCTACATATGTCCTTGATCGGGACACCTGAGAATAGTGCCACCGATGAAGCCATTGATCTCGTAGAATGAGCACGAACTGCTCGCTGAAGTGGTTTCCCGCTTCTTGATGGCAAAAGTGTATTGCACTGGATATCCAGCGGGAAATGCAGGGTTTAGAAATTGGACACCCCTTTCGTGGAGCACTGAATGAAACAAAAAGCTGGGAAGATTTTCTGAACAGACTTGTGCGCTCCAAGTAGAACTTGAGACATCTGTGAATGTGCAAAGCCCTCTCTGCTGGCGTCGAGGGCCGCGGAATGAAGGATTTTAAGACCACCGGTTCTTTCAGATGAAATTCTGAATAAATTTAGGATTTGTTCGTAGGATGAGAACATCATTCTTGAATTGCAGAAAAGGTTCCTCAATTGTGAAAGCCTGGAGCTCACTAACTCTTCTAGCCGATGTCAGGGCCAAGAGAAGAGCCAGTTTCCATGAGACAAACTTCAGGTTAGCCCTATGAATAGGTTCAAATGGGGCCTTCATAAGATGTGACAGGACCAAATTAAGATGCCAGGCTGGTGGTGGAGGCCGGACGGGTGGAAAAACCCTAAACAAACCTTTCAAGAATTGTTTAATGATCCTCGCAGACCAAAGGGAAGGACCTGAAGATGATCGTCTAAATCTAGAAATGGCCGCTAGATGTACCTTCATAGAAGAAGGAGCCAATCCAGATTTCGCAAGAGAAAGGATGTAAGGCAAGAGTTGGTGCGGTGCAGAAGTATATGGATGTAGACCTTCTCTCCGACACCAAAGGCAGAATCTCTTCCACTTAGCCCAATAGGTTTTATTCGTACTAGGCGCTCGGGCCTGGGCCAAATGTCTTTACATTCTCCTGAAAGATTTAAACCCTGGAACTCTCTGAACTCAGGAGCCACGCTGTCAATTGTAGTGACTTGAGGTCTGGATGCAGAACCTGTCCGTGAGCCATTGTTAACAGTGATGGAACAGGACGCAGGAGAATCGGTTGATCTTGGGAGAGGAGAAGAAGTTCTGTGTACCAAAACTGCCTGGGCCATGCTGGTGCGATCAGAATCATTCTGCACGGTTCCACCTTGAGCTTGCGGATCAGTCTCGGGATCAGCGGAATAGGAGGAAAGGCGTAAACAAATGCGCCGTACCAGGCAATCAAAAGCGCATTCCCCAAGGATCCCCGATGGTGAACCCTGCTTGCGTAGGACTGGCGTTTTGGGGAGTTGCAAACAGATCGATGGTTGGGGTCCCGCAATGTGCAAACAGTTCGTTCAGAATGGTCCGATCCAGTTCCCATTCGTGGCTGATAGTCTTTTGGCGACTCAAAGCATCCGCTGTGGCATTGAGTGTGCCCGCCAGATGTTCAGGTAAAAGGGTGATATTGTGTTGGATCACCCAATTCCAAAGCCTCTGTGCTTCCTTCGAAAGGGTGCAAGATCTCGTTCCGCCCTGCTTGTTTATGTAGTGCATGGCTGTGGTATTGTCTGTACGAACCAGCACTGAACGGTTGCAGATCCTTGGAAGGAAAGCCTGCAAGGCTAGACGAATGGCCATACGTTCCAGTAGATTGATGTAGAACTTGACTTGGATTGAGCTCCAATGACCACTGACTTTCAGTTCTTGGAGGACCGCTCCCCATCCCTCCATGGAAGCATCTGTTGTCAATACCATGGGAGATGGTGGAAGTTGGAATGGTAAACCTACTGAAAGATTGTCTTTTAGCAACCACCAGCTGCCTGCCTTCCGCATTTCCGGAGTGATTACAATCCTGTCGTCGAAGGAGCCCGTCACCTGACGCCATTGTTTGTCCAACTGTTCCTGCAGTGGACGCATTCGCATCCTGCAGTGTGGTACCAATGGTATGCAGGATGATATCGATCCGAGAAGCGATTTGTATTTGCGAACTGACAGAAACTTCTGTGTCCGTAGAAGGCGAGCTGAAAGAATCAGCTTGGTTTGGTGCTCTTCTGAAGGAAAAGCCAGGCAGCACTCCGTGTCTAGGATCGCACCCAAAAACTTCGCTGTTTTGGAGGGACGCAAAATCGATTTTTCCCTGTTGAGCCGAAGGCCTAGCTGCTGGAACAGTTGTCTGCAGCTCGTGACTGCCCTGGACGCCTCTTGGAACGAAGGAGCCTTTAGCACCCAATCGTTCAGATATGGGAAGACTTCGAAAGACTGCTTTCTGAGAAAGGCTGCCACAGGAACCAGTACCTTTGTAAAGATCCGCGGAGCGGACCGGAGACCAAAAGGCAGTACTTTGAATTGAAAATGGCTCTTGCCTACTGTAAATCAAAGACTTTGCCTGTGAGCTGGATGAATGGGTACATGGAAGCAAGCATCTTCCAAATCTAGGGTTGCTATGTAGTCCCCTGGATTGAGAAGGCGGAGGATGTCCTGAAGAGTGACCATCCTGAAGGACAACTTGATGAGATAAGTGTTGAGCTGTCGTGGATCTAAGATCGGACGCCACTTGTCCTTCGTCTTCCGAACCAGGAAGAACCTGGAATAGAACCCTTTCCCCTTTTGGGAGAGAGGTACAGGTTCTATTGCCACCTTGGTGAAGAGTTGGTGGGCCTCGAGATGAAGGAGTTTCAGATGTTTGGGTGTTAAGGCATCTGGAGCTCTCGTTGGAGGAAGATCTTGGAACTCCAACGTGTGTCCTTTCTTGATGATGTTTAGGACCCACTGGTCTGTTATTATGACCATCCAGTTGTTGAGGCAATGGGCAATCCTGCCCACCACTGGTGTTAACGAGGGTACAGGAACAGTAGAAAGAGCCACCTGGCCGCTATTGTCTCTTGGTATTATCTCTCCTCTGCTGCCCTTGTCGTCCTCTCGGCGGCTGGCGAGAGAAAGAACCCCTCTGTGAATACTGGGGTTTGTATGTTTGGCCAGGTTGGGAGTTGGAAGAATAGCGGTCCTGATTGCCGCCTCTATAGGAGGAGAATCCTCTTCCTCTTGCTCCCCTAAAGGGCACTTTGCGGTATTGTAAAGTTCCTAAGGACTTGGCCGTATCTGTATCTTTCTTTATGCCCTGTAGGGCGTCATCCACGTGTTTGCCAAATAACATCTCCCCATCGTAAGGCAGATCCAGAATTTTATTTTGTACCTCCTGTCTAAACCACGTGGCTCGCAACCAACCCTGGCGTCTCAGAACTGCCGAGCCGGCTAGCGCTCGGAAGGCCGTAGTTGCTATATCCATAGCGCAGTCGATTACCTCAGAAGAGGCTTGCTCTCCTTCCAGTAAGATCTTTTTGATCTCATCCTTAGATGCATCCTGAAGTTCTTCCACAAACGGGGAGAGGTCACACCACATCTGGCGATCGTATCTCCCTAGAATCGCCAAAGCCTTAGCCGCCCTAACGAGGAGGCTGGCCATTGTGGAGAATCTTTTTCCAACATTGTTCAAACGCCAGCCCTCTTTATCTGGTGGCGTCGTTAGCGGCGTGGATGGGTTCTTAGATTTACTCTGTCCGGCCTGGGAAATAACCGAGTCCGGTTTTGGTTGACCTAGTAGACATGCCGGGCTGCCCTCTGGCGCCTTATATTTTTTCTCCAGTCTGGGGAGCACTGGGAGGACCGTGCCGGATTCTGCATAGCTTTTAGGCCTTCAGACCAAACATGTTCAATGATGGGGATTGAACGTACGGATTTCTGGAATGGTTCTTTGAAATCATACAAAAAACATTCGGATTGAACTGTGGTAACTGGAAGACCAAATCTCTTGGAAGCTCGTTCCATCAAGTTGTGAAAACCTCAGATATCTGCTGGAGGAGAGATTGCGGTATCAGGCCCTGTGACGTCTGGATCTCGAAGGTCATCCTGATTCCAGTCTATATTCTGATCTTGGTCAGGGTCCACTTGCTGATCTACATCAGATGAGGCATTATCATCATCCGTATCATCCCGAATGGGCACCACCTCTTGTTGGATGTTCTACAGGCTCTGGGTCACGCCCTCTTGAAGGTAAAGAGTATTCTGCCACTGGTTGAGATATCTGATAACTGAGGCGGAGGTGTAGGGGGGCGTACGCCTCCGATAGTCCTGCAACATTAATTGTAGATCAGAGATGAGAGTGGATGGCATCGCCACCATCTCCTGCTGAGACTGACGTGGAGGTTTCTGCAAAGGAACCTGCATGCGTGGCCTCTCATGTTGGTCATAATAATCTTGTGGAACATAGTGTTGTTGCTCCATTTCACCTTCCTCAGAACTGATGTCTTGTAATTTGACTTATAAGTCAGAAGGGCTATAAGCCGACCCGATATCGCTATAAGGCTCTTCTTCAGAGTCCTCATCCAGCAATAGGGTAGGAGGAAACCGTTGAACTTGCCTTGGAGATGTCATTTCAGGTGTTATTTGTCTTTTCCTGTGAGAAAAAGCAAGTGTTCCAGACGACGACGTTGACGGAATTGTCGTCGATGGTTGAATCTTCAAAGACTGTTTACTTTGCTCGTCGTTGAGGACTGAATCGTCGACGGGGAGATGGTCATCGTCGACGATGGCTGGATCGACGACGGAACCGTCGACGAACTCGTCGTCAGCAGTAAGGTCACAGGTGTCGTCGACATGGTCGTCGACGACGTTGTCCTCGTCGTTGATGCGACTCTCGTCGTCATCGACGTGGAAAAAGTAATTTTCGGCGACGACGAACAGGCATCAGGCGTCTTAAACATCGTCGATGGTGCAGGTGCCGTCGTCGTAGCCATCGTCGACTAGCCCGTCGACGAGGCCGATTTTAAAGACAAGTCTTTCTTGACCGAAATCGTCGACGTACCTGTGGTTTTCACCGTCGTCGAACGCTGTTTCTTGTCTGAAACAGTCTCCTGAGTCGCAGTAGAAGGCTTTTTCACCCCTCTATCCTTGTCAGAGGGTGGTGAAGTCACAGGGACGATCTTTTTTGCCTTTTTTGAAGGTTGCGACTCCTCAGGCTGTCCCTGCCTCTCCTTTTCACCGTGGTGAGGAATTTCTTGGGAAGCAGACCTATCAGAGGTCCCAGGCAAGGCCTTGACATGGGACTCATCAGATGTAGTAGGGGGGAGACCTACGTTTTTCTTGATGACACCATCGAAGAGGAGCCCTCACTGTCAGAAGACATAACTTCCTTGCGGTCCTTCTTTTTCTGCAGCCAAGTCAGGAGACGTCCCTCTCTGTCCCTCAAGGTCTTGGTGGAGAAGGTTCTGCAAATCTTGCAGTCCGTGGCCTTGTGATCCGGATATAAGCAGTATATGCAGTCTTCATGTTTGTCCTCAACAAACAACCTCTTTTTTGAGCAAGTAGCACAGGCTCTAAAAAGTGCTTTCTTCTCTTTGTCAGACATGACGAAAAAATAGGCAAAAATTGAAGAAAAATACTCAGATGTGTAGAAAATTGAGCAGAGCTCAACGGAGACTCCCTTGCACAACGTGCGGTAGAAAATCTGAGGCTCTTAGGCTCTCTCAGGAAGGTTCTATGGGGTGAGACTGCTCTGATTGGCTACTGCAAGAATTTGGTCTCTTTTACAAAAAGAGGTGGATAAGCTACAAAATGAGATGAGGCCTAGGCCTACTTTTTCACTTTGTGCTTACTACTAAGGTATTTTCTATTTACAGAGGCTCCCATTCCGACGACGGGGAATGATACAAAGCATGGGAATCTATGAAAGTTCCAATACTGGGGTAAGTAAGTGTAGTACAGAGATGTCCACGAGTATGTAATGTAAATAATGCAAAACAGCAACAGGTGCCCGGATGCATGTGAATCTACAGCTCTACATGCCAAGAAGAGAGGACTACTGGGTTAGTAGCATAATCCATTCGAGGACGTTGCAGGGGTTTGAAAAAGTGTTTTTAGCACTACCTGGCCTACATTGGCATGTTGATGTGCTAAAAGTGTGTGGTGTGGACCATTTTGCTGCTTTACAACTGTCAGCTATAGGGATGTTACCTAAAAAGGCCATAGAAGCTCCTATTTTACGAGTTTAATCCGCTCTAGAAGGTAAAGATAAAGTTGGTTTAGTTTTAGCATAGCAGGTTTGAATTAAGGGTGGGCGTAGTTCGCGAAGTAGCGCTACGCGAAGCTACGCGAAGTGCACTTCGCAATACGCGAACTTCATGTAGCACTACGCAAGCTGCATAGTAGCATGTTCGCACTGTGCAAGATGCGTTTTTTTTATTTTTTTTATTTTTGTAGCAATATTCAGTCAAACAATATAGTAACACAAAATTAACCGACATATTTAACATATTTCAGAAATATTAAGAATCAGAGCAAGGTAATAATGCCTATTAATCAATATCTACTTCAGCTGTTAGGAGAAAATAGAAAAAAACAAAACAGAAAAATCAACATATCCAAGATTATATACTCAATACCGTATTTTCTACAATATTATCTTAACAAATCAAGATATCGTAATCAGAGTAGGAGACTTCACATTAGAATACCAGTTAGAAATTGGGGCCCAAATCTGGTTCCCGAAAAGTCTAGTTTTTTTACCCCTAGTATTATAAATTGAAATCTCTTGTTTATATGTGGCGAGGAAACGACCAAGCCACATCTGAAATGTGGGTGGCTCCAGATCTTTCCACCGGGCAGCAAGAATGATTCGTAAGATTGCAGTTGCTAAGAACATGGATCTTTGCTCCTCGATGCTATGGCCCAGAGAATCATCATGGCCCATCACATAGAGGGTTACTGAGTCTTTTATATTCCGACCAAAAACCTGGGCCCAAAATTTCATTATCATCGTTTTTAATAGATCTAATTTGGGGCATTCGGCAAACATATGGATTAAATTTGCTTGAGGTTGTTTACATCTTGGGCAATGATCATCGGCTCGTAGGCCCCATGAGAATAATTTGGCTGGTGTATAATACAGGTCATATATAACTCTATAATATTGAGCTTTAAGGTTGGAGGCGATAAACAATTTTGATGATTACGCTAATGAAAGATCAATGTCTATATTTGGATTAGCCAACCTTAGAGCCCAGGCTTGCTCTACTCGCTCCAAATCATCTTTAACATTTTCCATAAGCATTTGATATAGGATGCCTATACTGGTAGATTGTTTCCCAACAATAGAAAAAAAATGAAAGTGGTTTAGTTCAATTTTGGGAGTGCAGTTACGAATATATGTAGAAATTTGAAAATATTTAAGAAAGTCAGTGGCTGGAATGGTGTATTTCTGTTGAAGCCATTCAAAGGTAGTAATACCAACTGGATTTAAGAAATCTGCCACTGTCTGAATACCTATATTCGCCCATCTCCGGGAGGTACTATCGTTAAGGCAAGCCGGAATAATTGAACTATCCCACAAGGGAGTATATTTAGTAAACTTAGGGATCTTCAGTTGTTTTGATGTAAATTTCCAGACCTTCCAGGCATCAACAACCACTTTGAACTTAATTTTTTTTTAAATAAGATGGTTCAATCTGCCTCAGAAATAACCCCTGACATTTAGTCCCCAGGCTAAGCTCATAAATAGAAGGGATATTGTAATGTTCATTATTACGTATAGTACGTGAATTTAACAGAGGGCCCATGTGTTGGATCAGTGTTGCCCATAAGTATAATGTTAAGTTAGGGATAGCCAATCCCCCCCTTTCTAAAGGTAGAGTTAGGTATGGTAGAGCCCTTCTAATTTTACCGTAACTCCAAATAAATTTAGACATGGAGGAGTCAAGAGTCTTTATATAGTTACCTCCGGCCAAGAGTGGTATTGTTCGAAATAGATAGAGTATTTTTGGGAAGATGTTCATTTTTAAGTAGTTGGCCCTTCCGATAATAGACAGATGTAAGTTGTCCACTCTTCTAAGATCTTCTTTAATCTTCTTATTCAGGGGGGTATAGTTAAGGTGATTAATTTCGCTCACGTTGGAGGATATAATGACCCCTAAATATGTGGCAAGATGCGTTTTCAATGATTGCACAGTGCGGACAAGCATCCGGCACTGTGCAATCATTGAAAACGGCTTCTTGCACAGTGCAAGCTGTAGTTTTTTGCTGCTCGAGTAGATTTTTACTCGAGCGGCAGCTTTCTCAACGCAAACTGGTAGTTTCTCATTGCGAGCGGTCGCGAGCATGCGCAACCACTCGCAATGAGAAACCTGACCTCCCCACGTTGAGAATCTCGCCGGGATGTCATTTTGCTTGCTCGCGGTCGCAAACATGACGTTGAGGACCGCGAACAAGCAAAAAATGACCGCTGCACTACGCTTCGATGCACTACGCATGTTTGCACTGTGCTTCGTGCAGCTCGCGTAGTGCGAAGTTTGCGCAAACTTTGCAAACTACGCGAGCGTAGCGTTGTGCTCCGCCCTGGGTTAGTTTGAATGCAGTTAACAATCATTCTTGCAATACCAGATTTAGAATTGGGATTGCCTTTGTGAGGTGTAGTAAATGCAATGAAGACAAACATTCTTTTCAATTCCACAACTATGTTAGTTATGTCCCAATGCACAAATATGTACGTATACCCGAAATATCTTAATAAAATCAGGTCACATACATTTAAAAATATTTTTATATTACATAAAGACTGTATCTTCCGAAGATCTACACCTTTTTCTACTGATTGCTTTACTATTTGTTGTCATTGAACTAATTTTACCTGCTCACTTTTAAAGCAGACTGAAAACATCCTAAATAGCCAGTCAAAGTTCAAAGACGACATCTACGATAAACAATTTCTATGTCTCATCCAGAAACTGTCCGTCATTAAGTGCAGTAATGTTAGGGCTTCAAGCATTGTTCAAACACCTCTGTACTCAGAGTGAAGCAGAACTGGAGTGCTTGGAGAACCTTAACAGAAATAGCACCCAAGCATGCACTAAAAAAGTCTCATGTTGATAGTCTAATATTAATTACCAGGGGGATGAGAGAGATCACTCTAATAGCAGAGTGTATCCTTTTGCTAGAAAGTTTGATAATGTAAAATCAAAAACACCCATGGATACATTAGAGCGCACTTCACATATATCTATCACTACTAGTGCATCAGATATCGCTAGTATTAATAGTGAAACAAGTGGTGAGTCTACTGTACCAGAAATGCCAAAAACCACTACCTTTTCAGATCCCTTTTTCTTTAGGTCGAGGGACCGTAGGCTTGGCCATAGGCCAAGCCGGAAGTCCGGAGAATTATTGTTTCTTAGAGTGGCTGCTTTATCCCACCTCTCTTTTCGTCTCTCATTCATTGGCTGGCTTCCTAAACGGAGGCCAGCCATTGGAGGAGAGAGCCATCACTCCAATTTAGCCCCGTCTCTTTCAGATTCGGGGGCGTACATTTTGCTGTTCTTTCGCCAGTGACGTCATCCGTCACTCAAAACAACAAATACACGCCCCCGAATCCGAAAATGTTTCGAGCTTTGCGGCCGCCATTTTGCTGTTTGTTAAAGATGAGGTAGGTCTCCCCCTCCCGCTGTCCTCGTTCCCACCCCCTCCCGCTGTTCGCTGCTCCCGCCCCGAATCCGAAAATCGTTGCGGCCGCCATTTTGTTTTTGCCGTTTCTTTCTTGTTCCCTTCTGCTCGTCACTCCGCATGAGCATTTTGCTTTCCAGATACTTTGCATACTCAGGCACACCCGCCTTGCCATACGCGCACTAGCTCCAGCAACCACAGTATCCTCACCCCGTACTTAGGAAAATAATTCACCGCCGGCCCCGGGGATCGTGGAGGAGACGCTGCGGCCCAACGAGACAGGAAGCCAGGCAGACTCCGTGAAGACGTGGGCGGAGCCTGGTCGTTTTCCGGTGTCCGGAGAGAAGAAGCGTGCTGGCTCCCCTGCGGGGCTCTCCCGAGGAAAAGAGCCCCGCCCGCCGCCACTACCAGCAACCAGCCCCCAGGAGCAGGACCGGGTGAAGAGGAGGGCGCCGCCCTCGCGGAAGAGCAGCGCTAAAGAGAGCCCGGTGAGTAAGGGCCCCCCCCTCCTTGTTATTATTTATTTTCATGCCGCCTTTCTTTTCCCTTCTTGTCATGTTAGTCAGTCCTGCAAGTTTTTGCTGTTTCTGACGGGCCTGCCCATTGTTTAATTTTCTTACTGTCTTTGCCTCTTTTTAGTTTTTACCATCCTTATCCCCTTAACTTCTTTTATTCAGATTTCTTTGTTGTCTTTGCCTCTATTTCTGTCCCTGAAGCCTTATCCACCTTTTTGGTTTCCTTGCACCTTTTTGCCGTGCCTGTCACACTGTCCGTCTTCAGCCTTTTTGCCAGGTATGTGCATGTCAGCCTTCCACCTTGTTTAATGCCTTTCGGGGAAACACCTTTTCAATCTATCATAGGCTTAGTTTTTCTTTAACTGTACCTGATTTGTATTTATGTATTTAGTTGTGCGTTTTTATATTGCGCGGACATTACCCAGAGGTGTCAGAAGGTTTCATAATAGAGCAAAAGAACGTTACATGAGGAATTTAGCGAAACAAGGTAGTATGTGACAATATGTATAACTACTACGGTTACTCATGTTGAGAGTTACATACCTACAAATTCCATATTCAATGCAAATTACATATTTAGAAACGTTAAATCGATCAGGGATACATTAATATATATTACAAATTTACATAGTTGAAGAAGAAAGGTCGTTATAGCTCTATAGGGTGTCTTGTAACTGTCAGGGTAACATCATTAAATAGGAGAGCGTGTGCCTGGTGGGGAGCTTAACGAGGAGTCTTATTTTGAAAAAATTATTTGGAAGAGGTTTTAAGGTCCTTTTTGAAGATCCGGAAAGAGGTGGTGGTGTGAAGGTATGGCTGTATAGAGTTCCAATCTCTAGTCGCACTACTGAGGATGGATGTGGCGTAACAGCTAGATTGGCTGTCTTTGAAGCTGGGAAACCCGGTTTGAGTCTGATGGGAGACTGAAGCATCCTGTGATTCCGGGTAGATTACTGAATCTCTCCGTGCCAAAAAGTGAATGTGTTTGTCTTTAATGCAACTGGTGCTCATGTAAAGCGCTGTGTTACCTTTGGTTCGAGATCACGCTATATAAAACTGCAACAAAAAAAAACATGCGCCGTAAGTAACTTTTGAAAGTTGGAGGTTCGAGCAGCAAGATTTTCAGCATTTTTGCCTTTAACTTTCACCCATAATACTCAAAGCCATCGCCTGCTATCACACACCCCTGTCACTGCCTATCCCTCCCTCTTCCATCAACCCCGGCAGCCACTACCCCATACCCTACCTTCACCCCACTGACTGCCCCAGCACCCTCAGTCTGGGATGTCAGACCCGCTTTCGTCACGCCCACTGCCGCCACCTTCGCGTCTCCCTGCTAAGCACCCTCTACTTTATTCACTCGTAGGCCAATACCATCCTCTCTCTGGGGGCTCGAGAGCACTCTCTTGCACTTGGGTGCGCTGTGCGTTGAGGCCTGGACGCCTCATAGCGCTTCTGTGCGCCTCGTAGGATCACAGGCACAGGAGCCTACCGAGTCTCACGCATCACTGCAGGCTGGTGCGAGGCGTACTGCCAAAGGACCAGGGCGCCGCTCCCTCCAAACAGAGCCCATAACCCTCGCACCTCGCAGCCCTGTTTTAACCATGTGTATGGTTTGAGTCGCCTGTTATGGTAATCAGTGCGCATAGGATTCAAAATGCCTTTACCAAGTTAATCAGCACCTCGAAAAGCCCCAGGCGATCTTTGGTAGAGTGAACGGCAACTGTAGCAGCTCTGTGGTGAAACAAGATACTGTGTCAGGTAGGATAAATCGTTTATTATTGCTCTTACTACCGTGTGGTGCAATAACCCTGAGATACTAAGGAGGATGAGTGGCTGAATGCTGCAGGGACTGCTCTTTGGTATAATCATCATCTTAGGGAGTACGCATGCTTGAATGTGAGTTGCCTCTCACTGATCCAAGGTCTAATTACCCTGAGATGTTACCCTGATTGAACTCGTTTTTTTCTTGCCTCTGACCCCGTGATTGTGCTCGTTTTTCTTGCCTTCTTCCCCCTGATTGCACTAGTTTTTCTTGCCTCTGCTCTCCTGATTGTGCCATTTTTCTTGCCTCTGCTCCCCTAATTGTGCCATTTTTCTTGCCTCTGCCCCCCTGATTGTGCTATTGGCAATGTAAATGACGATGCCATTTTTTTTTTGTAGGTGGCTCTATGTGTGGGTGGCTCTGTCTGTGTGAGGGTGGCTCTGTGTAGGGTGTAGCTATTGGCATTGTAAATGACAATGCAATTTATTGATAAAAAAAAAGAAATATCATGAGCAATGCCAATAGCTCTACCTTTAATGATGCCGAGACCATTGCATTGTAAATGCTTGTTTTTTACAGTTACAAAGATTCCGCAAAGGGAACAAACAACAATACTGGAAGGAAAACGCTTCAGGAAAACCAAGAGGGGGAAATTCAAACATAGACAAAAGACAAAAGGAAAGTGAGGGTGTAATGCAAATGCTACTTACCAGTATGCATCTGTTCTTGGCATGTAGGGCTGCTGACATTCATATCTGTGCATAGATCGCCACCTAGTGTTGGGTCCGGATGATTGCACATTGTTGTCCTGGAAGAGTCTTCGAAGTATCACGAGATAGGTGGCTCCTCCCCTGGACTACAGTGCGCATGGGCATCGCCTCCATCCCCAGATTGTTTTTAGCCATTGGCAGAGATGGAGTGAAGTATGTGAGTGATGACCATGCTATGAGCATATACATATATACATATGAATGAAATACTGCAGCTGCTACAGGCGCCGGGGAGGAGGGTGGGCGATATGAATGTCAGCAGCCCTACATGCCAAGAACAGATGCATACTGGTAAGTAGCATTTGCAGTTCGAGGCATGTGGGCTGCTGAATTCATATCTGTGCATAGAATACATAGCAGTCCCTCCATTAGCGGCGGCCGCCCGTGCCAGCTGCAGCAGTCTGAAAAAGTGTTTTGAGAACAGCCTGACCAACAGCTGCCTGCTGTTTGGAATGCACGTCTACACAGTAGTGTTTAGTGAAAGTATGTGTGGTAGACCATGTGGCTGCTCTACAGATATCTTCTAAGGGAATGTTACCTAGGAAAGCCATAGAGGCCCCCAACTTCCTGGTGGAGTGGGCCCTTGGTGGGATAGTGAGAGTGCGCTTAGCTTTAGCGTAACAGATTTGAATGCATTTCACTATCCACCTAGCGATCCCAGCTTTGGAGATAGCGTTTCCCTTGTGGTGTGTGGCAAAAGCAACAAAAAGCTGCTTGGTTTTGCGAAAATCTTTTGTCCTATCTACATAGTACATCAAGGCTCTCTTAACATCAAGGGTGTGGAGCATCCGCTCCGCCAGCGTCTCTGGGTTTTGGAAAAACACTGGCAACTCAATTGTCTGGTTTATGTGGAATTGAGATACCACCTTGGGTAGGAATTTAGGGTTAGTGCGGAGCACCACCCTGTTAGCATGTACTTGGAAGAAAGGTTCTTGGATGGTGAGCGCCTGCAGCTCGCTAACCCTCCGTAGCGATGTAATTGCTACTAAGAACGCAACCTTCCAAGTCAAAAACTGAAGCTCACAAGAGTGCAGTGGCTCGAAGGGAGGACCCATCAGCCTTGTAAGAACCACATTGAGGTTCCATTCCGGAGCTGGTGGGGTCCTTGGTGGAATGACTCTTTTGAGTCCTTCCAGAAAGGCCTTGATAGCAGGGACCTTAAAGAGTGATAGGTGTTGCCTATTCTGGAGGTATGCTGCCATAGCAGACAGGTGAATGCGGATGGAAGAGTACGCCAGATTGCATTGATACAAGTGGAACAGGTAACAAATGATGTTTTGAATGGAAGCATCCAGCGGGTCAATATCGTGGTTAACACAGTAGATGACAAACCTCTTCCATTTAGCCGCATAACAAGCTCTCGTAGTGGGCTTCCTTGCCTCCCGAATGATGTCCATGCAATCGGGAGGAAGATTGAGGTAGCCAAACTCTAGGACTTCAGGAGCCAGATCGCCAGGTTGAGCTGTTGCGGATCTGGGTGCTGAATGTCGCCATGGCTCTGCGTCAGAAGGCTGGGAGTGAGATGAAGCCTTTGATGCGGTACCACGGACAGTTCTAGAAACGTGGTGTACCATGGTTGGCGAGCCCACGTCGGAGCAACCAGGATGAGAGTCATCGAGTGCTGCCTGAGCTTGCGTGCCACCAGCGGTATCAGAGGTGCTGGGGGAAAAGCGTACGCAAATCTGCCTGACCAGTTCATCCACATCGCATTGCCTTGTGATTGCGGGTGTGAGAACCTGGCGGCGAAGCTTTGGCATTTTGCGTTCTCCTTTGTGGCGAACAGGTCTATCTCTGGATGACCCCACTTTTGGAAGTACGGTTGGAGTACTGATGGATGTATCTCCCACTCGTGCATTTGATGGCTGTGCCTGCTGAGCAGATCCGCCATCTGATTGTCCTTGCCCGGGAGATGCTCTGCCATGAGGAAGATGTTCCTCTGAATGGCCCACTTCCACATGCTCTGAGCCAGATGAGACAGCTGTGGAGAGTGTGTGCCTCCCTGCTTCTGAATGTAGTACATGGCCGTCATGTTGTCCGTCCGGATCAACATGACTTCGTTGCACAGATGTACTCTGAACGCCTTTAAGGCCATGAAGACTGCCATCAGTTCCAACACATTGATGTGCATCTTCCTTTGCTGTAGTGTCCATAGTCTGTGCACTGTGTACTGGAGTACATGCGCTCCCCATCCCTGGATAGAGGCATCCGTCGTCAGGATAATCTGTGGCACAGGCTCTTGGAATGGTCGGCCCTTGCAAAGGTTTTGTGGATTCCACCAATGCAGAGAGTTGTATGCCCGACCGCTCACCAACACTAGGTCTGTCAGTTGCCCATGAGCCTGAGTCCACTGACGTGCTAGGCACTCCTGAAGCGGACGCATATGTAGTCTCGCGTGCGGGACAATGGAGATGCAGGAGGCCATCATGCTTATCAACTGCATGAACACTTTCGCTGGAAGCGAGTGCTGAGGTCTGAATCGTTGGATCAGCGTCTGGATACTGGCGATTCTCACTGAATTTGGCTGCGCAGTGGCTGCCAGAGTGTTGATTGTCGCGCCCAGATACTGTCGCACGTGGGCGGGCTGGAGATGGGACTTTGGGTAGTTCAGAGAAAATCCCAGATCGTGCAGGAGATGAATGGTGCGTGACACGTGGTCGACGCACTGCTGTTCTGTCTTTGCTTGAATGAGCCAGTCGTCCAAGTAGGGGTAGACGTGGACGTTCTGGCGACGGAGATGCGCCGCCACAGTCGCTAGGCACTTTGTAAATACCCTTGGCGCCGTGGTGACCCCGAACGGCAGGACCCTGAACTGGTAATGCTGGTCTAGAATCGTGAATCTGAGATACTTCCTGTGGGAAGGATGCAGGGGGATATGAAAATAGGCATCTTTCAGATCCAGCGTAGCCAGGAAGTCCCCTTGCTGAAGCAGGGGAAGCACTTGCTGTAACGTGAGCATATGGAAGTGCTCCGAGAGGATGTACCAGTTTAGGGGCCTGAGGTCCAGGATGGGCCTGAGGGATCCGTCCTTTTTGGGGATCAGAAAATACAGGGAGTAAACCCCTGTTCCCCGCTCTTGCAATGGAACGAGCTCTATTGCCCCTTTTTGCAGCATGACTAGAACTTCTTGCTGCAACAAGGTCAAGTGCTCGCCGGACATAGGACGGCTCCTTGGGGGTATGTTTGGTGGAATGGAAGTAAGTTCCAGACAGTACCCGTACTGGATAAGTGACTTGACCCACCTGTCCGTGGTGATGGATTTCCACGCTGGCAGGAACTGCTGGAGTCTCCCCCCGACCGGTGTTGTATGGTCGGGGGGCAGTGACAAGGCGTCACTGCTTGTTTGCGGTGGTGGACCTGGAGCTGTTGTTTCCACGTCCCCTGCCCTTGACGTTATTGCCTCTGCAACCACCTCTACCCTTGTTGTTGTACGAGGTTTGGGTGTTACTTTTGTAATACTGTGTGGACTGCGATGCCTGACCCCTTGAGGTGCCTCTGGAAGTGGAGCGGCGAAAGGAACCACCCCGAAACTGCTGACTTTGTAGGGCCCCCATAGACTTGGCAGTTTCCGTATCTTTTTTCATTTTTTCCAGTGTCGCATCCACCTCAGGGCCAAACAGGTGGTCAGGATTAACTGTTTGATTCAGTATTGTAGTTTGGATGTCGGGTTTGAACCCTGAAATTCGAAGCCAGGCATGCCGTCTAAGCAACACACTGGTATTGATCGCCCTGGAGGCTGTTTCTGCCACATCTAGTGCACATTTTATGGATGCATTTGTAATGAGCTTCCCTTCCTGAATCAGCATTTCTCCTGCCTCCTTGTACTGGTCAGGTAAGTGTTGCAGTATTGCCTCTAAGGTGTCATAATGAGCCCTATCATAGCGTGCAAGTAGGGCTTGTGTGTTAGATATTCTCCAGATATTAGCTGCCTGTGCAGCAATCCGTTTGCCTGAGGCCTCACAGATCTTGGACTCTTTGTCTGGGGGAGGAGCTTCACCAGTAGTTTGCAAGTTCGCCCTCTTCCGAGCGTTGGAAACAACCAATGAGTCCAATGGCAAGTGTCCCTTGATATATGTTGGATCCGAGGGCGCTGCCTTATATTTCCTGTCGATGCGAGGGTTGACCACACGCGCCCGGGTGGGCTCCTTGAAGACCTCCGTTGCATGCTTAAGCACCCCTTTAAGCATCGGCAGCGTTTTGACTGACTTTTCATCTACTGAGAAAGTGTCAAATAAGAAGTCCACATCCACGGGGTCCGAGTGCAGCTCGACGTCGTGGTTAGCCGCAGCTCTCTCGATCAGAGCGTTAAAGGCCGCCGAGTCCTCCGTCGGGGACGTCTTGGCCGCAAAAAGTTGCGCGTCCTGGCCTGACTGCGGGTCCTCTGGGTCGCCTCCGGCGGACCAAGGTTCGTGCTCCTCCTCCGGATCAGAGTACGCCGGATAGTTGTACTCGGCGTCTTCCTCGTCCGCATCGCCTGCGGCTGAATGCGTTGGCGAGTGTCCTAGGGCTTGTGGGGACACAGGTTCCACCAGAGCCGAAGAGTCCGCAGAGTCCCTTTTGTTTTTGAGAGGGATCTTAAAATGCTCCAACGCCGGCTCCGTAGTGATCTTCCTCTTGAGGAGAGACAGTTTCCCGGTGTTGGCGTCGATGATTACCTCACGACGTTCCTCTTCAGCAAGCGGCTGGAGCCGAAGCTTCGACACCACCAAGGCAGCTTTCGGCGTCAATACCTCCCTCGAGGGTCCGCCCTGTTTCGGCGCGAAGGCCTTCGGCGCCGACTTGGGCGGTAGGGTAAAACGGATAGGCGTTTGCTCCTTCGCAGGCTTAGGCGTGAGCTTAGGCGTCACAGTGTCCTGAGCGGGAACCACACTGTCCTTTCGTATCCGCTGCAGGGATTCCGCTACCTTCTTCTTCAAGGCCGGAGAGGGCTTGACCGGCTCGAGCGACCTCTCTGCGTCGAGAGCCTGATCGCCTGCAGGCACTGTCTTCGAGGCCGACGCCCCATGCCTATGCGCGTCGTCGCCCTGACGCTTCTTCGGAGCAGTCTTCGGGTCCACGACCCCTTTCGGAACCGACGCAGCCGCGTCGGACGACTTCGCCTTCTGCGCCGACCCGGAGGGTTTCGGGTCTGCCATCTTGGCGTGGCTCTTCAAGTCGGCCATCTTGAATTTCTTGGAAGTTGACGCCTCCAGAACCTTCTGCACCAGCGTAACTTTCACTTTCGGTTTCGCATCCGAGGGTGCGTGACCAGACGGCTTCACTTTCGTTTTCTTCAACGTTAGTGGCTTCTCATAAATGTCCGTGACCGGGCCCGGAGGCGGGGACGTAGGACTCATAAGTAGATCTTGGGTAAGGCCCGAAGGCGATCCCTCGACCTGGGCCGTATGAAGGGGAATAACCCCTGAGTCTGGCTGGGGATGCTCCTCCTCTGAGCTATCCCCCACAGTGGCAAAAGCCCGATCGTCGTCCCCTACCTCGTCGGCGACTTCGTCAAAGTTCTCCTCACCCGCGTCGTAGGTCTCCCCCTCGGACGCGGGACTAGAGTCCGAACCTTGCACGTCGTCTTCGCCTTCAACAGATTCCTGGAATATGTCGTCTGGTGGGGGCGCCGCAGTAGCCGATAGCTTAGCCTGGAGCCTATTGGCCCGACGAATCTTCAGAGTCTTCTTGCACCGGAATTTCGAACACGCCATGCAGCTGTCTTCGTTGTGGTCCGGTGACAAGCATGTATTGCACACAGGGTGCACGTCGAGGTGTGAATATTTGGAGTTACACACCGGGCACTTCTTAAACGGTGTTCGCTCCATAGCCGAAGTGTAGTGTAGGCCCGTCCGCGCCGAAAGCACGTGGAAGGGCAGCAAGAGATCGGAGCTGAGAGTCAGACAAGAAACCTGTACGCAACTATACCGACGCTCAGCCTAAAGACCTTTTGGTCTCGAGTAGAAGTTGAACAACTATCGGTTCCGACAGAGGGAACCGAAACACATCCGAACCCAATGGCGGAAAAAAACAATCTGGGGATGGAGGCGATGCCCATGCGCACTGTAGTCCAGGGGAGGAGCCACCTATCTCGTGATACTTCGAAGACTCTTCCAGGACAACAATGTGCAATCATCCGGACCCAACACTAGGCGGCGATCTATGCACAGATATGAATTCAGCAGCCCACATGCCTCGAACCAACAGGTCAATCTCCAGGAATCAGAAGTGATACAGTAAGTGTACCCCTTACTATGGAAATCAATGACGCTATAAATGATGTGAATTTGTCAGATCACAAATTGAATGAACTAGAAATAAAATTACTTAGCAAAGGTTTAAGTTTTTGTCCAAATGCTTTACCAATGTTTTAAATTCACAAGAAAACTCAAACTGCAGACTAGTATTTTAAGAACAAATACACGTATGAACATACCATACAATCACCCTCAGTGGGCTCACAAAGCACCACAGTGGGTGATATTAGGGTTTTGAAATTTTTGTTATCTTTGAATGATCAAGATGATCCCCCATCCCACACAGACACTCCGTGAAGATTTAGAGATTACCAATCTACCAAGTCAAGACAGTGGCTTAAAAAATAAGTCCAGGTTTACTCCTCACTTCACGGGTAGGAACCACATTGACACATTTTCAACATTGGTCACTCAGGAAGTTTACAACCTAGAGGATGAATTAACTATGGGCACTAAATACAACAAACAATCTTACTTTAAGTGAAAGAAAAGCACAGGATACTTTAAAGAACAATGATTCTCTAGTCATCAGAGAAGCTGACAAAGAAGGGAACGTGGTCCTGATTAATAAAATAGACTAGCCAGGGGAGATTGACAGACAACTATCCGATCTGACAGCTTACACAAAACTAGAAGTTAATCCTCTCTCACTCACAAATTCAAAAATAGAACACAAACTCAAGAGACAAGTGTCTGAATACAGTTGTGGAATACAAGTAGCTCTACAACAGCAATCCAGTGTGTCCGTGCATCTACATTCTGCCCAAAATGTTTAAAAAGTGTTTTTCCACCGGGTAGGCCTATTATTTCTGAAATAGGCTCTCCCAAGGATAGACTTTCAGTATACATTGATTTACTTCTCCAACCTTAGTGAGAAATCTACCCTCTTGCATACAGGACACAAGGGATTTGCTGAGTAAATTGGCGGATGTGGAATGGGTGAATGGACACCTGCTAGTGATTATGGATGTTTGTTCCCTATGCATATGCATCACCACAGACCAAGGCATGAAGGCTATAAGCACTATCCCTGGATTTGTTCCAGCAATGCATGCGGCAGACGACTGACTGGCTCAGAAGGAATTCATTGCAATTTAACAGTGGAAAGACTGAGGTAGTGTACTGCTCTGTGGGTAGAATGTCTAGACAAATTCCTTCTGATTTTAGACTTACACCAGAGGAGGCACCTTTAATCACGGTTAGGAAGGTTCGTAATCTGGGGGTAATGTTTGATGACGACCTCCAGATGGAATCACAGCCAAGTAAGACCGCCAGCGTCTGCTTCGCCCTAACCCGCATGCTACGGAAAATACTTCCCTTACTACCAAAGAGGCTCGTTCTCTGGTGGTAAGCAGCATTGTGGAAAGCAGGCTGGATTATTGCAATTCCCTATATTTGGGGGCCCCTGCATACATTTTCCAAGGACTGCAAAGAATCCAGTCAGCAGCAGCCAAATTGGCCCTTGGCAGGTCACTGAGTTTCTCCACCACCTTGGCTTTGAGAGAGCTGCACTGGCTGCCCATTAGGGAGAGGGTCCATTCCAAAACTCGGTGTATGGTTTTCAGAGCAGTGCATGAGCTAGGTCCCATTCCCCTTCAGGAAAGGTTTACATGGTATCACCCCACAAGGCAGCTCCGCTCTTCCAGTCCTTGCCTGCTGAAGATTCCTTTATTAAACGGTCAAGGTTAGGAGGAAGGGCTTTTAGCGTAGCTGGCTCACGTTTATGTAATGCTCCATGCAAGCTCAGGCCCAGATATCGCCACAGCCCTTCCACCTGGATAAGTCCGTTAGGAAAGACCGGGACACAGGCAAAGGCTGGGGGGGGGGGGGGTTGCTATCATTTTTAAATCTATTTATTTCTGTAAATTTTAAGTCCTTTCAATCATAGATTGTGAAGCTGCCTTGTTCAAACTTTCTGTATCTCCTCAACTGACCCAGTCTGGTATTTTAATTTATCGCCCTCCGGGGAACCCAGGTCCCTGGGTTTCCACTTTTTCTGAGTTCATTGCACCCTTCATTTTGAAGGCAGTAAACTTAACAATTCGTGGTGATTTGAACCTTCACTTAGAGGACGATCAGAATAACATCTGCCGTACCTTTTTGTCTGAATTGGAGGTTTTAAGTTTACAGCTATGTAACCTGGGCCCTTCTCACAGGGCGGGACATTTTTTTGAATCAATTTTGTCTAATCTCAGTTATGATTGCAGTATTCCTGCGTCTCCGTTAGACTGGTCCGACCATTTTTTAATCTCATTTAATTTGCAGTGTCCTACATCTAGGGTAGTAGCTTCTGTGACTAACTCAGGTAATTTCAGACTCTGGGATAAGCTGAACATGGAGTCTCTTAACACCCTCCTGGTCCCTAGCATACCAGATACCACTTTATCCGTGCTCTCATTAAATGCTTCTGTTTCGGACTGGCTAACCACGGACATTGATACTTGTTTGCTCCTTGTGTCAAAACGTAGTTTCACACTCCTGCCCCATGGCTTACAAACGATCTCAAAATCACCAGGTCTAAGTGTAAAGCTCTAGAGAGAAGATGGAGGAGATTGTACTCTCCTACTCCTTTCAAAACTGCTTAAATAGCGTCAAGTCTGGCTCTCTCCTCGACCCTTTGCCCATTAATATCCTACGCCAGCTCTCTTTAACATCTAAAGGCGCTGTTATAGAACTTCTCAATGCCTCTATCTGAGAGGCTTCGGTTCCCCCCAAGTGGAAGCGGGCCATGGTCGTCCCTTTACTGAAAAAGGCCGAAGCAGATTCTTCTGTACTATCTAATTTCAGGCCTATATCTCTGCTACCTGTATTTTCCAAAATTTTGGAAAAACATATTTATACGCAACTGACTGAGCACATAGAAAAAGTGGGTTATCTCCATTACTCTCAATCTGGGTTCAGAGCCAATTTCTCTACCGAAACTGCTCTGCTTGGGGTCACTGAGAAGTTGCGCCAACATCTTGACCGAGGGGAAACAGCGGCACTCATTCTATTAGACCGGAGTGCCGCTTTCGATACTGTGTCATAACATCTTGCTTAATGCCCTCAGGTCACTTGGGCTCGATAGCATCGCCTTATCTTGGTTTGCCTTATTTTGCAGTGGTCGCATCTTTCAGGTCTTTTCTGCCAAGTCATCATCTAAGATCTGCGCATCAGCACACGGAGTCCCACAGGGGTCCATTTTAAGCCCCTTGCTTTTTAACATCTACGTTAGACCCCTGGCTAAAATCGTGGAAGAGGCAGGAATATCCCTCTATTCTTATGCTGATGATACGCAGATTGTTTTTTCATTGTACACCACCAAAGACGCTACAACATGTGCCCTTCAGTGTGGCCTAATCGATCAAAGAATTACAGTTAAAACTTTGTGTTACATCTTTAAAATCAAACAAGGGGTTGTACCACCGTATCTGCAAGAGCTCATCCATCCCTACATTCCTTCTCGTCCCCTGCGCTCTACAGCTCATGGGGACTTTGTTATCCCCAGATTCAAATTAACAAGAATGGGAGGTTGTTCCTTCTCTTGTCTCGGCCCCAAAATCTGGAATTCTCTTCCCGTGTCTTTGTCATGATTCACGAAGCATAGGAGCCGCAAAACGGAAGAACAACAACATCGCGATCGAACAAACAAAGAACTACAGTGTCGGGCAGTCGGAACCTGAAGGGACTACAGGTCCCGTGAGGCAATGCGCACCATTTGCAGCGGTATATATACAATGGCGGCACCCGCGGAACCCGTCGGATATTATCGTGAAGAACCAGAGGGCTACGGATTCACCGCAAGGTAAGGGACATCGACCCCTTCTGGAGTATACGCCTAGGAGCCCAGAGCGAGTGCGTCGAGAGCTAGTAGTGCGGCCACTTTGCATATCATCCCGAGCGTGCATGCTAGCCGGAGTCCAATTGTTTGTGGACGGACATCCTCCCCTTGCCTTAGTTACTAATACGAAGTGAGTGCTCGGCTGTTCCTGTGCTTCTCCACATCCGGCAGCGCTCATTTACGTGTGGCTGTTCATACTCAGTGGAGCAAGTCACGTTACTTCTCACCCTGTGGTTATTGACTAAACCCTAAGTAGACGCTGGGAGAGAGACTACACTCACATTAACACCCATACCCCTAGAGGTCTCAGGAGTAGCTCACCCAGGCTAACTGTACCCCTTGTTGGTGAGTGTCGGGACCGGCACTCGTGCAGGGGACGGTTAAGACGGCTGGCTAGACCGTCTGTTGATAGGAGAAGGCTCGAGTGGCATTGTCGGCCACTACTTAGCACTGTGCCCTCCGTTGGGGAGTGTCTGGACTGGCACTCATTTGGAGGACGGTCTGAAAGCCTAAAGGACATCTAGGGTGGTGTTAACCCTTGTTGTTCTTACTGGATTGTGAAGTACCATTCCAGAAAGTATATATATATATATATCTATAACAAAACGCTACGGTAAAGGAGGACCAAGGGGAAGTTTAAATACCTCCCCAGACGGCCAGGACGCCGGCCAGGAGTACAGACGGTTAGAGCGGTGCTTCATTTTCCCCTGAGCCTCTGCCAGGTGGGGTGAGGCCAGCCAACCTTACAGATTTAGTGACTTGCACAGACTGTAAGGGCACCCGGAGCATTCAGGTGACCATGTGCACTTGTTTATGTTTCTTTGGTGTCTCTTTTTGCTTTTGATTTACTTCTTCACCTGGTGTAGTAGCATTTGTTTTAATTCTGGTCCTGATGAAAGCAAGGACAAAAATAGTCCTTTAATTGCTGAAACTAGTCGACCATATTGACCTGAGGCTGTCTACATAAACAGACAGTTTGCGGGTGCACTGTTTTTAACATTGGTATGTTAAGCACACCTGGAATAAATCTTTGTCTAGTGCTTTTTCTAAACCAATTTTAAACACACCTTTTCTTGGTTTCTTCCTTTTCACACCTTCTTTTGCACTGCACACCCCAGTCCCACTTTTTCTGCCACTCACCTACATCGAGTGGTATACCACACTGTCGTCTCTTATACTCATTGAGGATACCCCCTACCACCGGGTTGACCTCCGAGGAGAGTACTAGTAACCTCTGACGGGTGGTACGGATAAAATCCCAAATGATGAAGGGCGGATCCGAATGGTGACTGATGGGTATTTTTCCTCATCCATGGAGAGCTCTCTGTGACATAACCTGTGAGCAAGGGTGAGTTCTCGGTTGGTTTTCTTTATTTGTGGGCACATTAATCTGAGACCCTCTGGTACCTTTGTTGTTTATATATATATATATACCCATAAAGTCCTATTCCACTTACCTTGAGTTCGGTTGCGTCATTCCTGTGTTTTTTGGGTCAAGGTTTAGAAGTAGGTTAACACACCCAATCCCGAGGGCAATCAGGGATTACAAAATATCCGACCCTATACATCTTAATCAGCCTCCCGGTTGGGTTGTTGAACATGGCTGACATGGACGATGTGTTAGCCGCCCTCGCTGCGGTGCAGAACGAACTAGCGGCCTCCAGGTTGGAAACCGCAGACATACGGGCCAGGTTGGAACACCTCCAGAGGAACCCGTTTGATGCTGGTACGCCAGTGTTGGCTCAGCCGGCTGCGGTGGTTGTGGAGTTGCCAGTGTCAATACCGCTAGCTACACCCGAACGTTATAGCGGTGATCCCAGCACAGTAGAAGTATTCCTAACGCAAGTAGCCCTTCATTTTTCATGCAAGCCCAGGTCATTTCCCACGAACCAGGCGAGAGTCGCCTTTCTGATTTTATATCTGTCCGGAAACGCAGCCCAGTGGGCAGTACCACTAGTGAGCAGAGACGACCCTCTTATACATGATTGGGACAATTTCCAGGAGGAATTCATCAAGGTGTTTGATAGGAGAGCTGATTCTTATACGGCGGATAGTGAGCAGCTAGAATTACACCAAGGTAACAACGGGCTGGTGCAGTACATGAACTCATTCTGACGGCTGGTGTCGGAAACCAAGTGGCCTACGGCAAAAAGGGCAGCGCTCTTCCATCAAGGCTTAAGCGAAGAACTAAAGGACGTAATAGCCCAAATCGACCCCCAACCGGCCACGTGTGAGGATCTCATCAGCCTGGTTCTTCGCCTTGATCACAGACTGGGGGAACGACGAGGGGATCCTAAGAAAAAGGATAAAACCCTACCAGTCCACGGGGGAGACACCCCCTACAGCAAGATTAGAGCCTATGGATGTAGGGGCAATGCGGGCCAGCTTAACATCCACGGAAAAGTAATCACCCCGCAAACAGGGCCTATGCCTTTATTGTGGCAAGAAAGGCCACTTTGTGAGAGAGTGTCCGGTCAAGCCAAAGACTGGTCGCTTCAAGAACCCCAGGATGACAACCGCAGCCGTTGACAACCCTGCAGAAACCTGAAGGACTCCAGGAAAAGAGAAGGGGATTCTGGGAGTCTTTGTTTGATCCCTTCCGTACAGTTGAAAACGCCGCCAAGCCAAAGACATTTGTTCATAACCATCCACCTTCATGTCAGGGAGGAGTGGTTTCCAGTAGAAGCCATGGTAGACTCAGGTGCCACGGGTCTCTTCATGGATGTGGAGAAGGCCAAAAACGTATCCATTGTGCTTACATCCAAGGACGTGGCAAAGGATGTCTTTGCGGTGGATGGGCGACGTCTTGCCTGAGGGCCCATCAGTCAACGCACCGGGAACGTTCAAGTAAGATACGGAAAGGAGCATTCGGAGGACATCGATTTCAACATCATCCAAGCACCCCAATACGGAGTGATATTGGGGTTACCTTGGCTCCAGAAACACAACCCCTCGATCGATTGGGCCTCTCTCGAAGTAACCATGACGTCTGGTTACTGTGCCCGCAACTGCGCGGTGACCATTTCTCAACGGGAGGCGGAGTGCAAGGTGCTGCATTCCATTGCCACTGCGGCGGAGAAAAGCGTTGAACTCCCCGACTTATATCAGGAGTACGCTGACGTATTCGATGACGCACAAGCCAAAGAGCTACCCCCGCATCGGATCTACGATTGCCAGATAGACTTGGTCCCTGGGGCGAGCGTACCAAGTGGACGGCTATACGCATTGTCAGAACCGGAGAACCTGCATTTGCGCGCATACCTAGACAACGTGCTACGCCTTGGATTCATACGCCCATCGAAATCCCCGGCCGCTTCTCCCCTGTTCTTCATCCCCAAAGCCAATGGGGAACTCCGCGCCTGTGTGGACTTCAGGGCACTCAACGCCATAACAGTAAAAAACCATTATCCACTGCCCCTTATAAACATCTTGTTGGAGCAAGTGAAAACGGCCAAGATTTAAACCAAACTCGACTTAAAAGGGGCCTACCACCTAGTGCGTATGAGAACAGGCGACGAATGGAAGACAGCGTTTAAGACACAATTCGGGCTGTACGAATACATGGTGATGCCGTACGGCCTTTGTAACGCCCCTGTGGCGTTTCAGTTCTTTCTGCACGATGTGCTACGAGAACTACTGGACGTGTACGTCATAGTATACATCGACGATATCTTGGTGTACTCCAACAACGAAACCTAACCACGTACAGCATGTTTCTAGGGTTCTGCAGATACTACGAGAACACCTATTGTTCTGTAAACTCAGCAAGTGTGACTTCCTTGTCACGTCCGTGGAATTCCTGGGAGTGATGTTGAGCCCTGACAGCCAGACGATGGCTGACCGAAAGGAAAAGGCCATAAGAGAATGGCGATCGCCTTGGAACGTCAAGGAGGTGCAAAGCTTCATTGGCTTTGCCAACCTTTATAGACTATTTATAGATGGGTTTTCAGGACTGGTAGTCCCTATCACGCACTTATTGAGGAAATCGCAAACCTTTCTCTGGACCCCTGAGGCGGAAGTAGCCTTTTCTGCCCTGAAGAAGGCATTCGGATCGGCACCTGTGTTGGCTCACCCGAATACGGACCTTCCGTTTATAGTAGAGGCAGATGCATCGGACGTGGCCCTGGGAGCCATTCTGTCGCAGCGACACCCAAGTACCGGAGTGCTCCACCCTGTGGCCTTCATGTCCAGGAAGCTGAACGAGGCCGAGTGCAACTACCATATTGCCGAGAAGGTGCGTCTGGCTATCAAGGACGCATTCTCGGAGTGGAGACATCTTCTAATGGGGGCTAATCATGTTTCTGTTTTCACAGAATACAGAAACCTCCAATTCATGACAGCGGCCAGTCATCTCTCTCCTAGGCAGATGCTCTTCTTCTCGGGCTTCAATTTTGTCATCACCTATAGACCCAGAGCAGAGAACCGCAAGGCTGATGCTCTTTCCCGCCAGTCATCGAAACCAACGAAACTCCCGACGCCGGTTACCTGCATCATCCAACCCGAAAAGGTAATCGGGGCGATACAACCCGACAAATTCCTGAAAGGGGTTCAGAAGGGGGTGCGTACGCACGAGTGGAAGACCTGGCTGCATCACCACCCGGAGTGGCAAATGAAGGATGGCATTCTTCTGAACGGGAGTCGCATTCTGCTGCCTTCCCCGCAACTAAGGAAACAGGCGTTCCGATGGTGTCATGATTCGCCAAGTGCGGGTCATCTAGGGTCGGAGAAAACCGGGGAGTACATCCTGAGAAAATTCTGGTGGCCTAGCCTAAGACCGGACGTGGCGGGATGGGTCGCTTCCTGCGAAGTATGCGCCTCCATGAAATCCGATCATCGAAAACCCCAAGGGTTGCTGCAACCCCTTCCAACACCCTCTAGGCCCTGGGAAAACATATCCTTGGATTTCATAGTTGGACTGCCGGTGGATCAAGGGATGACTGCTGTTCTGGTAGTGTTCGATTACCTTACCAATAAGGGACAGCCTGTAAGGGGGTGTCTTCGGCGGGGAGGCTGGCCTGTATGCTGTTGAAAGAAGTGGTGCGTATCCATGGGTTACCCAGTGTGATAGTATCGGACAGGGGGTCGCAGTTCACTGCGAGGTTCTGAAAGACCTGGTGCTCCTCCTTGCACGTCAAATCTGCTCTGTCAACCAGCTACCACCCGCAGACGGACGGCCAAACGGAGAGGCTCAACCAAACCCTTAAGCAGTACCTACGATGCTTCATCGACCAGGGTAAAGAGGAATGGTTGGAACAACTATAGATTGCTTAAATAGCGTATAATAACGCCACGCACAGTTCCACGAAGGTGTCACCATTCTACGGCAACTACGGGCACCATCTCAGGTTTCTACCATTGGCAAACCTGGCAGGGAATCAGGGCTTGCCAGAAACAACCAGGAGAACCGCCCGACTGAAGGAACTGGTGGTGCGTACCCAAAAGTGTTTGGCCAAGGCCAAGTACAAGTCACAGGCGGATCGACACAGAAGACCAGGTCCCTTGTACAAGGTGGGTGATTATGTATGGGTTTCGTCCCGCAACATGCACTTCAGGAAACATAGTCTGTTCCATCCTAAATACATTGACCCATTCCGTATTGAGAGATGCATCAGCCCGGTGAACATGAAGCTTTCCTTGCCCTCCACGATGCGGATTAATCCGGTGTTCCACGTTTCTCTACTGAAACCCTCGGTCTCCGAGAAGCCCCCTGCTCCATTGGTGGTACGGGTGGAGGAGGACCGTATATACGAAGTGGAGGGTATCCGTGATTCGAAATAGAGAAGAGGTAAACTATGGTATTTGGTGACCTGGAAGAGGTACGGCCCCGAGGAGCAATCGTGGAAACCCGTAGCGGGCATAACGGCATCACGGCTGGTTGCGGCTTTACACATGAAGTATCCTGCGAAGCCGGGCCCGTCGGTGGGACCTGTGTGAGGTGGGATGTGTTGTCATGATTCACGAAGCATTGAAGCCGCAACACGGAAGAAGACATCGCGATCGAACGAGACAAAGAACTACAGTGTCGGGCAGTCGGAACCGGAAGGGACTACAGGTCCCGTGAGGAAATGCGCGGCGCATGCGCACCATATGCAGCGGTATATAAACAATGGCGGCACCCGCAGAACCCGTCGGATATTAACGTGAAGAACCAGATTCACCGCTAGGTAAGGGACATCGACCCCTTCTGGAGTATACGCCTAGGAGCCCCGAGCGAGTGCGTCCAGAGCTAGTAGTGCGGCCGCTTTGCATATCATCCCCGAGCGTGCATGCTAGCCGGAGTCCAATTGTTTGTGGACGGATATCCTCCCCTTGCCTTAGTTACTGATACGAAGTGAGTGCTCGGCTGTTCCTGTGCTTCTCCACGTCCGGCAGCGCTCATTTAAGTTTGGCTGTTCATCCTCAGGGGAGCAAGTGACGTTACTACTCACACTGTGGTTACTGACTAAACCCTAGGTAGACGCTGGGAGAGAGACTACACTGACATTAACACCCATACCCCTAGAGGTCTCAGGAGTAGCTCACCCAGGCTAACTGTACCCCTTGTTGGTGAGTGTCGGGACCGGCACTCGTGCAGGGGACGGTTAAGAAGGCTCGAGTGACATTGTCAGCCGCTACTTAGCACTGTGCCCTCCGTTGGGGATTGTCTGGACTGGAACTCATGCGGAGGACGGTCTGAAAGCCTAAAGGACATCTAGGGTGGTGTTAACCCTTGTTGGTTCTTACTGGATTGTGAAGTACCATTCCAGAAAGTATATATATATAAACCCATAAAGTCTTATTCCACTTACCTTGAGTTCAGTTGCCTCATTCCTGTGTTTTTTGGGTCAAGGTTTAGAAGTAGGTTCACACAACCATCCCAAGGGCAATCAGGGATTACAGTCTTTGAAAAAATGACTCGTCTTATCTGAGCTTTCGAAGAAATCTTAAAACTTGGCTTTTTTAGCACGAAATTGTGCTTTTAACCACTCTGTTTCTAGCAACTTTTGTGCTAGGCGCCAGGAAACCCTTTTTGGGTATCTGCGCGCATTACAAATTTAATTTAATAATAATAATAATAATAATAATGTGTGGAGGAAGGGCTGGGGTTGACGGTCTTACTTACGACCCGCTGTGCTGGAGTGATGTCCTCGACTTTGTAATCTTCGGCCTCAGAATTGCTGTCGACGCCATGATGTTCTGGGACGTCGACGCCTTCTTGGAAGATGTCTTCTGGAATCAGAGCTGATGAACGAGCCATTGTTCTACTAGCTCTTCGGTCCCGGATCGTCTATTTGGAGCGGAAGAAGGCACAAGCTGAACAGTCTCTGGCCTCGTGCTCCGGAGAGAGTCAAAGGTTACACACCTCATGTAGGTCGGTGTGGGGAAACTTCAAACCACATTGAGGGCACTTTTTAAATGGAGTCCTTTCCATGAGCTAGAAGTTGAGGCCTAGGTGGGCCCGAAGGCCTTCGCCGACGTTCGGAATCGAAGACTTCGAAGTTGAAGAGTAGCGTTGACTGGAAAAGCGTTCGAAACTATATCGGCGAAGCTGGTGATGATTGAGCGCCGAAGTAAATTGGTTCCAACACCTCCGAGCCTGGGGAGGAAAAAAAAACTATCTGGGGATGGAGCCGATGCCCATGCGCAGTATGATCCAGAGGAGGAGTCACCTATCCTGTGACTTCTAAAGACTTTTCTACAACAAAAACAAACTGCAAACATCCGGGCCCAACACTAGGTGGCCATCTATGCACAGTGTGTAATCTGCAGCTCATATGCCTCGAACACCTATTTCCCTGATTATACAATCCCCTTTGAGGGGTGTTAAATATGACTTTCTAAGTTCTGTTTAATTCTGGTCCTTGAGGTCCTTTGTATCACCCTATTGGGTTTTTAAAACATAAGAACTCAGTGAGACAGCGGATTTGGTAACCTTCAATGGTTGCACAATCGTGCAAACCTTTTTCTCTTGATATTCAATCCTGGTTGAGGGGTTTTAAACATGGCCTCACAAATTTTGTATAATCTTAGTTACCAATACTTTATGGTAGCAGAAACAAAAGATAGCAATGGCTAGGTTCAACAGACGCACTCCACCACATTGGTTATTAGAGAGGTTAGAGGTATTAATTATTCAAAGTCCATAAATCTTCTGCTGCTTCAAGAGGAGAAGGAGCCATCCATTTGTTCTCAGATGGACAAAGTCCAGAGGATCAAATTCACAATGTCTCGAAACGCACAGAAATCCCAAACTGAGATAGCGGCTTCAGAAGTCTTTTTTTATTCAATCATCTTAGACATGCCCTTTCAGCAACACGTGTTTCGTCTTATGCGGTTTCAATCACAGCAGACTTCATCAGGGCAAAGCATCTGGAACAAAAGTATATTCTATTCAGGAGAAGTCTCATTGTAAATTTATCTAGCCGTCACCTGGGTCGACTGACCCCAGATTTTCACCTGAGAGTGTCCATCACTTTAGGAAATAAAGTCTTGTGATCTGATGGGCTAAATATCTTATTTCTCAGTGAGGATCTACTTATGTAGCTTGTGAGATATATATAATTGTATCATGCCAAGAATTGTGCACTCCTACATGAAAGATAGTGGCATGCATCTCTAAGAAAACAAGTTACTTACATGTAACTGTAGTTCTCCAGTATTGGAAGCTTTCATAGAGTCACATACCTGAATCATTTCCCCGTCGTCGAGACAGGAGTCTCCGTTATATAAAAAAAAGTAATGCTTAGCAGTATAGCCAACTGAAAAGAGGTCTAGGCCCATTTCCCATTTGCAACCAATAACCTTTGTTATGTAAAAAAGGACCAAACTTTTCTCTTAGCCAATCAGAGCTCCTCACCCCCTTTAACACTCCTGAGAGAAAGTTTTGCCCCTCAGATTTTTGGGCACTTGTGCCATACACACCTTTTGTGCCTAATCAGAGGTGAGCCTCTCAGGGGAGGAGGGTGGGTGTATGTGAATCTATGAAAGCTTCCAATACTGGAGAACTACAGTTACAGGTAAGTAACTTGTTTTCTTACTCCAGTATTGGAGCTTTCATAGATTCACATACCTGAATCAGAATAGGAAACAGTAAATCATAGCACATTTTGTTTTGTCATCTACTTCTCTCAAATAGGTAAAATATGTCCTTCCCCCCACAGCAGTAGCTGTATATAAAACTCCATAGACAGATTGTTCATAAATTACATACAAAACAGCAAACAACAATAAAATGTGCTTATCCTACCAACCAAGGAAGGAGGGTTGACAAAGAAGGCTCACCGTTACTGGAACAGGTTCCTCAGTGGAGCTTGTCCCACTGCTACATCGCCTCTTGCATGAGCGTCTAGGCAGTAATGTCTGGTGAAGGTATGCCTACTCCTCCAGGTAGCCGCCCTGCAGATGTCCTGGATAGGTATGCCTGAAAACAGAGCAGTAGAGGTTGACACCGCTCTTGTTGAATGTGCACGAACACGTGCATTTAAGGGCTTCCACGCCGCCTGATGACAGTACTGAATGGTATTTGAAATCCGCCTTGCGATTCCATCTTTCGACAATGGAACCCTGTAGGAAGGTGGATACCTGACTATGGTTGCCCCCAACTTTTTGCCTGGTGTTTTGCTGGTTTCCGACTTAGTTGACCTGGGGCCCTGCCAATCAGGACCCCAGGCCTACTGCTCTCGCTCTAAAATGGATTCCATGTACCTTAGGTACATTTCCAATTGGTACTGGGCCACCTTATCAGACCCTGTAACTCAGGGCATAGGTGTACCCAGGGCCTACCAGGGGCTGAAGCATGTATTATGCCACCCCTGGATGGCCATCTAAATCTGACACAACTGGCTGCACGACAGCTGGGGCAAGGTGGTGTAATCACCCTTTGCTTTAGATATAGTATACCTATATCTAACCCTAAAAATGGACACACAGATTCCTATCAGTCACTCCTATGGCAGGCCTTGACAATCCTGAAGGCAGAGTGCATAGAATCGTGTGAAATGGTGCTCTGGCATGAGCTGAGCCCGTTTGCAGCTTGCGGAACCAAGTCCTAATAGCTGTTCCATGATAACGCATACCATATACTCCTAAGTGCATTATAATCCTCGCGGTTAAATGCTATCTCTGGTATTGCTTTATCAAAACATGTCGAGTAAGGTGTCATACGAATTGGAATACTAACCCCTCGCCAATTCTGGCGACGGGGTTAGCATTCCACCCTTCTAGAGGGACACAACATGTATGTAACTGTGAACCCCGGTTAAAGTTAACTCAAGCCTCAGCTCCACAAAATGGATGCTGCCACCACAGACACGAGTCTGACCTCCTGCTGCTGGGAGTCCTTCCAGCGAGGAGAGCTTGGACAAAGGGTTTCCTGTCAGGGGCGGTGCTAGCACCATCCCAGACAGGGTTTTGTGTATCCTGGGTAGGCAGGGCTTTACAGGAAGGTAACTGCAAGTGGCACCCCGGTGCTCACTACGCATCTGCCGGCTAGAACCAGTTCCAGGGGCACACCAGCCCCTGGCCTGGGGAAAGTCCGGCATGGAAGAGGGGTGTAAACACCCCCTTCCTGGTCCCACCCCTAGGGCAGGACCTAGTCGCGTACCCACCCCTTTCTTTAGGATAAAGGCAGGAGCGGGGACCCTTCAAAATTAGATCATCTTTGAATCAAGAAACTACTTTCTACGAAAGGAACTCTCGACTTCTTCTCAAGATTTCTCCCTTATGGCTAAGGAGTAGTCACCCTGCATCCGCAGGCACCATCTAAGAACTCTGCGGTTTGCTGCACGTCCTTCCTCAGGAATCCGACCGACCAGCACGACGAGACCCGGCTTCCCTGGCACCTCTGACCTCTACCTACCTCTACAGCTAAGCTGAGACCTAAGCTGCGACGAGACCTCGAGGGACCGGCCATCATCAGAACTGCACGACTTCTATCCAGCACGACCGCCGAGGGATCCTCTGGTGAGTGCTCTGGGGTCCGAGAAGCCCCGACCCTGAGCAGCTCCAGCATCGAAGTCCAGCCCCCCAGCATCTCCACGATCTGCGTGGGGCCCTTCTGCTTTTTGCTGCTCACCGCGTTGTCTGGCTACTAGCCCGCTGGCTTGTGGCCTTCCCGACGACGATCAACGACGACAACACTGCTGGTCTGGTTGCTCCAGACTGGCCCTTGCTCCCTTCCAAAAGAGGAGCACCCCGGACCCTCCTGGTCCACTCCAGACGCCATTTTAGGTCCACCGCGTGGGCTTGAATTTGCCAAGACTTGTTGCCCCAATCCTGGGTCCAGCGACGTCGACGGCATCAACCATCGTGGGACAGCTCGCACCTCCATCCTGGTCGCCGACAACGCCTCCTGGTCCGTGAGACTGCAGAGACCAGCGTCGCCCACTCACCTAGTCGAGGTGACTACCATCCGGTGCCCTCCTGGTGCCATCTGATCACTGGCTAGTGGTCAAGAACTTGGTTCCCTCTGCATTCAGGTGTCATCCATCTTCGATCCAGGCTTGGATCACTCGAACTATCTTCACTGGTCGCCTGCCAGCAACTTCTTTCTTCAGGCTCCTGGTTCGTCAACGAGGATTCCCCGACGTCTTTACAGACCTATGCAGCTGCAGCCCCTGGGCTAGGTAACTTCGGCATTTCGGTGCCCCAGCATAGCCTCACTATCCAAGGGTCCAGATCCACTTTCGTTTTCGTTTTCTCCCGAGAACACTAACTTTGCCTTTACTAGCTCCCATAGACTTTGTCCCGCATCCCGCGTGAGAGTGCACACTCTGCACCCGAGTCCCCTAGGCCTCCTACTAGTAATCTGAAGGTTCAGTAACGTAGTCCTAGCGATTCCAAAGCCTATTAGTACAGTACTTACCTGCTAGTAATTTCGCATTCCACTTTCAGAGTATATGGTTTTTCGTGCCCCTCGGGCATTTGTGTAAATTGTGCAACTTAAAGTATTTTCGTAAGAGTTTTGTTGTGTGCTTAGTACCCTGTCCTCATAAAGAGTACAGGGCTGTTGTGATCTAAGTAAATACACTGTTTATTTTCATAACACTTGTGTGGTGTCCTTTCACTTGGTGTTCAAGGGGTATATGTGATGATATAACAGCTGGCTTAACACGCCCTTCAGAGTTTAGCCCGAAGACTGCTCGTATCCACGCTACTAGGACAGCTGGTCTATAAGGTTGACTTACAACCAATAACCATAAGGGTTGTTTGGACTGATACAAAGTGCTCACTAGAATAGTGAACATTATATATCAGGCCAACTTCTCACATTGGTGGCAGCGGTGGGGATTTGAGCTTGCTGTTGTTTTACCACACGTATCCTAAGAATATCTTGTGAAAGATCACATAAGTACTTCAGGTACATATAACTTAGCTTAGAATACTCTGAGTTCAACTGAACCAGCTGTTGTAGCTCCTCAAGGCTTAGCACACCTTGGCTACAACTCTTAGCAAGGGATCAGTAGGCAAACAAATAGTGTAGGTAGGTGCATCACTTACACCACACTAGAAACAGCATGTCAGACAAAGGAGGAAACTCTGAGTCTCCCCTTGTGTCAGTGGACCCTCCACAGGTCACTTCCAGATATGCTGCTCTTAGCTTCCAGGAGATGAGACAAGTGTGTACCTCCAGGAAGCTAAAACAGGGTTCTAACCCTACAATCCCATTCCTGATTGGTCTCTTAGAGACTTATGATGCCAGGAGGGCTGGTAACCCAGACCCTTCTAATCCAGATGGGACCATGCCTCCCCTAGAGGGAACCTTAGGTGACCCTGACGTTATCCATCTCTCCGCAGAAGGTGAAGAGGAGGATGAGGATCTAGAGCCATCTGAGGACGAGGCAGACAAAGGCCAAGAAGTAGTTAGCCAGCTAACTAGAGCTAACTTAAGCAGGCATGAGAATGGTACCAGGAGACCCCTGGGGCCCCTCTCAGGCCAGCTTAACATTGGGAATGGATGACTTAGGTCTCTATCCAGAGGCTCCAACAGATCCATTCGAACCAATGGCTCTCAGGCCTCTTCTCACAGAGGGATGACATCCCCTCAGAGGAGAGTGTATGAGGCCAAAGTAAGGGAAGTCAATCTGAGGATTGAAAGGGAAGAACTTGCCCTGGCCAAAGAGAGACTTGCCTTTGCTAGAGAGCAAGAATTGAGTGGGACATGGCAGTGGGACGTGGCAGCATTCTCCCAAGAGAAAACAGGAGTTTAGATACTAGGCACCTGAGTAAAATAGTGCCCCCCTTTAAACAAGGGGATGATATCCACAAATGGATAACTGCTTTGGAGAGGGCTTGCACTGTACAGTGTGTCCCCCAGAGTCAGTGGGCAGCTATCTTGTGGCTCTCCTTTGAAGGTAAAGGTAGAGACAAGCTCCTCACTACTAGAGCTGAGGATGCTAACAATTACCAAGTCCTGAAAAATACACTGGTTGATGGGTTTGGTTTAACCACTGAACAGTACAGGTTGATGTTCAGAGACACCCAGAAAACTCAGTCTCAGGATTGGACTGACTTTGTTGATTGTGCCACTAAGGCTTTTGAAGGCTGGCTACTGGGAAGTAAGGTTACTGATTTTAAAGGATTGTACAATCTAATTATGAGAGAGCAAATCTTAAGTAATTGTCAGAACCAGTTATTACACCAACACCTGGTAGACTCTGATCTGACCTCTCCACAAGAATTGGGTAAGAGGGCAGACAAATGGGTAAGAACCAGGGTCAGGCCTAAGAACCAGGGTGGTGACCAAAAGAAGGAATCAACCAAACCTCAAGAGAAGGGTGGGAATACATCTTCTGATCAAACCACAGGGCCCCAAAATTCCTCTGAAAAGGGTGGGTCCCAAACTTCTCCCAAAACCCAAAAGAAACCTTATTGTCACACCTGCAAACAGGTAGGCCATTACAAAAGTGATAGCAGTTGTCCCAAGGCCAACAACAATAAGGAGAACATACCCCCAAATAAAGCTTCCCAGCCTCCTGTTACTACTAGTAGTAATCCCCAGGTGGTGGGAGTACCCCCAAGAATCTGGGTGCATTTTCTTTGGGAGTGCCTGGGGACTCTGGCCTAACCAGGTCCCCTGACTTAGATACTCTTGTCTGTGAGACTGGCATGGGGTTTGCCAACTTCACAGCCTGTCCCAACTCTTTGGGCAGGTACAGACAGGAGCCCCTCATCAATGGTTCAAAAGTTGAGGCCTACAGAGACACAGGGGCTAGCATCACCATGGTGGCGGAGAGCCTAGTCCCCTCAAGGCAACTTATACCTGGTGCCACATACCAGGTAGTGAACATTGATGGAGTGCAGAGAGATCATCCCATAGCAGTGGTAAATCTCAGCTGGGGAGGTGTCACTGGTCACAAGAGAGTGGCAGTGTCACCAAACTTACCTGTAGATTGCCTACTGGGGAATGATTTAGAGACCTCAGCCTGGGCTGAGGTAGAGCAAGAAACCCATTTGAAAATGGTAAACCTCCATGGTAAGGTTAGTGGGGCAGTGATAGCCACAGCCCCAGTCCAAGATGTCCTCCCTGAACAGGTCAGGAGGGCTGTGCCAGTCACAGCCCTATCCCAGAAAGATGCCTTTCCTGAACAGGTTGGCAAGGCTGTGACGGTCACAGCCCAAACCCAAACTGAGTCCCTTCCTGAAAAGGTTGGTGGAGTTGTGATGGCCACAGCTCAAACTCAGACAGATAATAGTGTTGTGAAGCCTGAAACAATGGATCACTCCACTCAAACTGAGAGCATTGAGGAGGAAGACAAGTCTTCCCCCTCCCAGACACTAGGTGAGAGCCAGCCTCCTCAGGGAACTGACTCTACCCCTGGTGAAGGAACTGCCCCAGAGGTAGCCAGGCCTAGCCTGGCAGAGCCCCTGATGGCAGTGGAACCTTCCCAGGTGGGACCCAGTCTGGAGCAGGTAAACTGCCCCTCTCTACCCTGCCTCAGTCAGCCCAGGGCTGTAGAGGTCAGGGAGGCCAGTGGTGGACCCCAAAGGGCCCCCTGTCCAAAAGAATTTCCCAATCAGCAGATTAGGATCACTGAAGCTAGTAGTCCTAGCCAAGTAAAAATAAAACACACTCCTGAGGGATCCCCCTTAAACTTAGTTAGGGAACTCCCACAGCTGGACACTGCTGGGCACAGCCAAACCTGGGGCCTAAAAACCCCAAACCTGACCTGTCCCTCCAGTAAGCCAAACAGAGGGACTCAGCCTCCAGCTTAAGGTAGCCAGAGGTTTACCCTGAGAGCTCATAGCAACTCAGTACTGGAAAGAAAGGCACATATGGTGGATAGTGATTGGAGGAAGTTGAGCCCAACAGTAGTGGAGTCTCACTTCAGTACCCCATTCCCACACCAGCCTTTTACTTTGCCAAAGCACAACACAGGTAGTGATTCCCTATGGTGGAGACCCTCTTATACCCTTAGGGTGAGGGGTTCCTTAGTGGACCATGATACAGGGGGTAACCCTGCCAGTGCATGTACCACCTCATATGGCCACTCAGGCAATATAGGCTTACCTGGTCAAGGATAGCCTTATCTCCTTTAGTTGGGGGGGGGGGGGGGGGGGGGGGAGGGTTGTGTAGGAAGGTGGATACCCGACTATGGTTGCCCGTAACTTTTTGCCTGGTGTTTTGCTGGTTTTCCGACTTAGTTGACCTGGGGCCCTGCCAATCAGGACCCCAGGCCTACTGCTCTCGCTCTAAAATGGATTCCATGTACCTTAGGTACATTTCCAATTGGTACTGGGCCACCTTATCAGACCCTGTAACTCAGGGCATAGGTGTACCCAGGGCCTACCAGGGGCTGAAGCATGTATTATGCCACCCCTGGATGGCCATCTAAATCTGACACAACTGGCTGCACGACAGCTGGGGCAAGGTAGTGTAATCACCTGTTGCTTTAGATATAGTATACCTATATCTAACCCTAAAAATGGACACACGGATTCCTATCAGTCACTCCTATGGCAGGCCTTGACAATCCTGAAGGCAGAATGCATGGAATCGTGTGAAATGGTGCTCTGGCATGAGCTGAGCCCGTTTGCAGCTTGCGGAACCAAGTCCTAATAGCTGTTCCATGATAACGCATACCATATACTCTTAAGTGCATTATAATCCTCGCGGTTAAATGCTATCTCTGGAATTGCTTTATCAAAACATGTCGAGTAAGGTGTCATACGAATTGGAATACTAACCTCTCGCCAATTCTGGCGACAGGGTTAGCATTCCACCCTTCTAGAGGGACACGACATGTACGTAACTGTGAACCCCGGTTAAAGTTAACTGAAGCCTCAGCTCCACAAAATGGATGCTGCCACCACAGACACGAGTCTGACCTCCTGCTGCTGGGAGTCCTTCCAGCGAGGAGAGCTTGGACAAAGGCTTTCCTGTCAGGGGCGGTGCTAGCACCATCCCAGACAGGGTTTTGTGTATCCTGGGTAGGCAGGGCTTTACAGGAAGGTAACTGCAAGTGGCACCCCGGTGCTCACTACGCATCTGCCGGCTAGAACCAGTTCCAGGGGCACACCAGCCCCTGGCCTGGGGAAAGTCCGGCATGGGAGAGGGGTGTAAACACCCCCTTCCTGGTCCCACCCCTAGGGCAGGACCTAGTCGCGTACCCACCCCTTTCTTTAGGATTATTATTATTGAATACGAATAATATCACAAACTGATCAATTTGAGATCTTGGGTAGCCTCGCTGTGAGTACCCGTTATTTTAGGAGCAAGATCCATTTTAAAAATTGTAAATATTTTAATAGCAGTTTTTAGGCTCTGCTTGTTCCTTACCTGGTGCGAGACTGCTTCGCCCAGGTAGCGTCACGACCGGCCCTCACAGCGCGGTTCGTGCTAGACGCTGTTCATTCACCCCACCTAACGGACCCGCCATCTTAGGTAGGGAAGGTCGACGGTCCAGGTGATCGTCCCTCCCGCCCTCCCAGGCTACTTAAGGGTTGTTCCCTACCTACATTGTAGTATTGCTAACCTTTACCCTGAGGCGGAAGCCGGGGATCTCAGCGCTCTCTTGCGCATTCTGCTGATTACTTTATTATTGAATACGAATAATATCACAAACTGATCACTTTGAGATCTTGGGTAGCCTCGCTGTGAGTACCCGTTATTTTAGGAGCAAGATCCATTTTAAAAATTGTAAATATTTTAATAGCAGTTTTTAGGCTCTGCTTGTTCCTTACCTGGTGCGAGACTGCTTCGCCCAGGTAGCTTCACGACCGGCCCTCACAGCGCGGTTCGTGCTAGACGCTGTTCATTCACCCCACCTAACGGACCCGCCATCCTAGGTAGGGAAGGTCGACGGTCCAGGTGATCGTCCCTCCCACCCTCCTCCCGCCCACTTCAATTATGAATATAAATAACGGACATGCACGTCCGCGCAGCGGGCGGGCGCAGCGGGCGGGAGCAGCGGGCGGGAGCAGCGGGCGCGCTGGCGGCGCGCCAAAGGCAAGCCCGTCTGCGTCCGTCCGCGGCCTGACGGGACCAGGGGCCACCCCCCCTGCTCAAAACAGACTAGATGGCGTTATACCGATACGCTATGATCCCCATACTCTAAAAAAGTTAATGCCGCCCATAAAGGATCTCTGCTGGCACTCTGTTAACTGCAGCACAACTAGTGGCACCTGCTCTCATTGCAAATTTTCCCTCTCTAGTTACAGGAGCAATTCACATACGGTTAAACCCTATATAATGTTTCTTTTAAACTGCCGTTCCCTCGTCAAACACACTGCTCAAATGTCACTCCTCTTAGAAGAATACAATCCTGATGCCATATTTTTGACTGAGACATGGCTCAAAGACACATCTGATCCGGACATCATATCCCTTATGCAACTGGGATATGGATTTCAGAGGGTGGACAGACCGGAGGGCAGGGGAGGAGGCCTGGGCATACTTTTCAAAAACCACTATCATTGTAGGACCAGCCCGGCTACAATATCTAATTGTGAGAGCATGCATTTTGCGCTGGACTTTGCTCCCACCGCCACCTTTTCCGGTATCCTTATTTATCGACCCACTAATCAAATGGGAGAATTTCTTGACTCACTTCAATCCAAAGTTGCAGAGGCTGTAGTCATTAGACCTCATTTTTCCCTGTTAGGAGACAACAATATCCATATGGATGATCTAAACAACCCAGTGACCAAGTCTCTGCTGGACAATTTGGAGGCCCTACAAATCACACAGAAGGGTTTTAAACCTACTCATGAAAAAGGTCACCTCCTAGACGGGGTATTTAGTAATGATCCAAGACTTCAGGATCCCCTGCCTCTTACATGGTCAGATCATTATTTGATTCCCATACAGTGGCTGCCAGTCACCTCGGCCCTGGTACGTCCTCGTACTATTTTGCAAGGGAGAGAATGGACAAAACTGTCCACTGACGAGTGGATCAAATCCCTGTCCCCTGCCCAAGTTGAGGCTGACCCTATATCTCTCTACGACAGCTATACTAATTGGCTATGTACATCCTTGGACGCGATCATACCCCAGAAAGCCCTTAAAGAGAAGACTAAGACAAGGGACTCACCTTGGTATACCCCCCAACTCAAGGAACCGAAGAGAGTCTGTAGGAAACTTGAAAGAACGTGGAGGGAATCCCGCAGCAATTTAGATAAAGCAAAACATCACGAAGCAATGAAAAAATACAAAGCTGAAATACGAAGCACGAAAGCCTCCTACTTTGAAGGAAAAATTACTAATGCTTCCAACTCCCAGAGAGAAATTTTTAAAATTGCTAAATTCCTTATTGACACTCCCCCTTATTCCCCTCGACCCCAGTAAAGCTCAGATGCGCTGTGATAAACAGGCCGAATATTTTCACACGAAAATACAGACTATCTACTCCACTTTTGCCCCACCCAATCTGGTCTCTGATGTGGGAACATCTCCACCGCGCACTAGGTCTCACCAATTGGAAGAGTTCCCTCTGCTCAATGATGATTCTCTTGATATCCTTATGAGGAAAGTTAAATCAGGGTCTCCCAATGACCACGCTCCCCCGTGCCATCTAGTAAAGATTTCAGACACTATTAGACCTGTTATTCTCAACATACTAAACACCTCTATCACCACTGGCCTAGCCCCTTCAGCATGGAAATATGCCCAAGTGAGAGCACTGCTGAAGAAACCCACCTTGGATCCTGAAAATAGGGCCAACTACAGACCTATTTCTTTACTTCCCTGGGTTAGTAAATTACTAGAAAAACATATCAATACCTCCATCACTCAATTTTTGGAAAATAATCATCTGCTCCACGATTCCCAGGCAGGCTTTCGTCCTAAATTAGGAACTGAGGCCGCCCTTCTGAAAGTAACTGAACTGGCTAGGAAACAGATGGACGAAGGCGGCACCACAGCAATTATGTTGCTTGATCTTAGTGCCGCCTTCGACACTGTTAACACTAGCATCCTCCTTCACCGCCTACATCAAATAGGAATCGCAGGAAAGGCCATTCAATGGTTCTTTTTCTTGGAATGCCGCCAAGGCCTGGAACACCCTGCCCACTACCCTTCGCAGCGAATCGAACCTTCTGGAATTTAGGAAGAAACTGAAAACTTTACTATTCATCTAATTTTAGTCTTCCGTTCCCTGTCCAGTTTGGCAACACTTAGCGCTACGAGGCCCCCGGGTTGTTTGCGCTTAATAAAACTAAATTAATAATAAAACTCAATTAATAAAGGCAGGAGCGGGGACCCTTCAAAATTAGATCATCTTTGAATCAAGAAACTACTTTCTACGAAAGGAACTCTCGACTTCTTCTCAAGATTTCTCCCTTGTGGCTAAGGAGTAGTCACCCTGCATCCGCAGGCACCATCTAAGAACTCTGCGGTTTGCTGCACGTCCTTCCTCAGGAATCCGACCGACCAGCACGACGAGACCCGGCTTCCCTGGCACCTCTGACCTCTACCTACCTCTACAGCTAAGCTGAGAACCGTAGGTGCGACGAGACCTCGAGGGACCGGCCATCATCAGAACTGCACGACTTCTATCCAGCACGACCGCCGAGGGATCCTCTGGTGAGTGCTCTGGGGTCCGAGAAGCCCCGACCCTGAGCAGCTCCAGCACCGAAGTCCAGCCCCCCAGCATCTCCACGATCTGCGTGGGGCCCTTCTGCTTTTTGCTGCTCACCGCGTTGTCTGGCTACTAGCCCGCTGGCTTGTGGCCTTCCCGACGACGATCAACGACGACAACACTGCTGGTCTGGTTGCTCCAGACTGGCTCTTGCTCCCTTCCAAAAGAGGAGCACCCCGGACCCTCCTGGTCCACTCCAGACGCCATTTTAGGTCCACCGCGTGGGCTTGAATTTGCCAAGACTTGTTGCCTCAATCCTGGGTCCAGCGACGTCGACAGCATCAACCATCGTGGGACAGCTCGCACCTCCATCCTGGTCGCCGACAACGCCTCCTGGTCCGTGAGACTGCAGAGCCCAGCGTCACCCACTCACCTAGTCGAGGTGACTACCATCCGGTGCCCTCCTGGTGCCATCTGATCACTGGCTAGTGGTCAAGAACTTGGTCCCCTCTGCTTTCAGGTGTCATCCATCTTCGATCCAGGCTTGGATCACTCGAACTATCTTCACTGGTCGCCTGCCAGCAACTTCTTTCTTCAGGCTCCTGGTTCGTCAACGAGGATTCCCGACGTCTTTACAGACCTATGCAGCTGCAGCCCCTGGGCTAGGTAACTTCGGCATTTCGGGGCAGACTATAGGCCGAAGGGCAGCACTCTGAACTGGTAATGATCTTCGGCCACTGTAAATCGAAGGTACTTTCTGTGGGAAGGATGAATTGGGATATGAAAATATGCATCTTGTAAATCAAGGGAGGTCATTTGATCTCCTGGGTTTAAGACTAGCAGAATATCCTGGAGGGTGGTCACCATCCTGAATGACTTTTTTGAGATAGGCATTTAAAGACCTTATGTCGAGGGGCGTGGCCAAGATGTCAGAATGAGCGGACGCTTCTCCCCGGAGCTCCTCCGTACCGACTGGGCCCAAGCCTTAATTACGGCGTTTTCCCCCCGCTACAGGGCAGCGGAGAAGGGAGAGGTAAAAGAAGCGAACCGGGACCGCCATATCACCCAATGAGGCCCCCCGGGCGTTTGCTATGAGGAGAGACGAGGGTGACGGCAGCAGCCCATCGCAGCAACAGGGGCCGGAGGCGGCGCGCATCGGGACCGCCTGAGGGGAGCTGCGGCTGAAACCTATCGGAGCCCGCGCCTGTCTTCCGGAAGCGGCGGGGAGACGGTGCCGACCCCGCGGTGCTGAGCGGCCCAGTGTTCCAGCTGCGGCCGGAGCCAGGAGGCCCCGCGGCAGCGAAGACATCCGCCCGGACTGTTAAATGGAGGCCGCGACTGCGGCCTACGAGAGCGGGGCCTCTGTTGGCGAACACCAGGTCGCATTGTGTGGCCCGCCGGGGCGCTCCCCCCCGCCGACTTCTCTGCCTGCCTGACTTGGGCTCCGGGTCCCCCGCGGAGGCAACAGGGACCCCGGCCTAACTGGAGCGGCCTAGTGGGGCAGCTGGCCCCGAGGCGAGTAGCCGCAATCTTGCCTGAACACGCCCGAGCCTGGGGGAACCTAGCATCACTGCGGCCTGGCCTGAACGGGCTGGTTCTCACCGCAGCTGCGGGGCCGAGGCCTGAGCCCCCGCCCCTGATCCCAGCAAAGAAACGGCTCTGCGCCCTGCACCTGCAGACACCCGCTGGCCGCCCGGACCCGAGACGTTGGATGTGGGTCTCCCTGGCGGGCCCTGGCTGCATCAGAGGGGCATCCTGGCGACGCATCGCTGGAGGTGAGGAGGCTTGCTTCACCCCCGAGAAATAGGCGGGGTGCGGGCAGGGGGGGGATCAGAGCGACAGGAGTACCCCGGTCAGTCGCCCACAGTCCCCCTGCCCCTACACTCATTCCCCGACCCACGGACTGCCACATCCTCCGCGGACAAGACGTGGGGCGCGCCGCCATTGCTTACGCGCACTGGCTGGCCAGGGGAGCGGCTTGAGGTCTGGGATCAGAGGCCTACTCAACCTAGCCACGAAGCTCCGCAGCTGCCGCACGCACCTGTAACGGTAGTGCCGCGGCTGTAGTTGACTCCCGCGTGGCGGTCACCCCTCTCGAAATGGCTGCCCAGAGGGGGGGGAGAAGGGCGAGAGGACCCTACCGGAGATGCTGAACAAGACCCAGTCGAAAGCGGACAAGGGACACCCATCACGAGCCAGTCAAAGGCCCAGCAGGAAGCCGACATAGGGGAAATACCAATTACCCGCTCCTTCCTGGAATCCCTCTTTAACTCCCGTATGGAGGATTTCCATACCCTGAAACAGCACGTGGTGGGCGAGGTCCGAGGGGTGCGGAGAGAAGTGGATAGCCTTGGGGAGAGAGTGGCCGCCATGGAAGGAGCAGACACCGCCAGAGATGAGGCGATAGTGCAGTTGCAACAGGAGGTGATACGCCTGAAAGACCAGCAACTGGACCTCCAGGCCCACACGGAGGATCTGAAAAACAGGTCCAGCCGGAACAACATTCGGGTCCGAGGCGTACCATCAAAAGAAGAAGGCACTGATGTGACGGGCTACTTGCAGGACTTGTTCCGTGGCATCCTGGGCGAACCCGCCGACTTCCAGATTCGGATCGATAGGGCGCACAGAGTGGGACTCGCGAGACGAGCGTCGGCCCCGCCGCCAGACATTCTGGCCTTCCTTCCAGATTATCCGCTCAAGGAACGCATCCTCAGCGAAGATAGAAGCAGCAGGATCTACAGTTCCGTGGACACCCAGTGGCCCTATAACAGGACTTATCCGCTATAACGCTTCAAAAACGTAAATCCTTTAGAATTGCAACAGACTTCCTGAGGGAACACGAGACACCATATGCCTGGGGTCATCCCTTCCGTATTATCTTCAGGTGGAACGGGACCTTGCACCAACTCCGCTCCCTTCAGGACACCTGTGCGGAGTTTGGGATCACGGCCATGGACTAGGACACGTCCACTCCGCGACGGCAGCGGCAGGCGGGCAGCGACTACCTGCAGGGAGTGACCCTTCCCTCCTTGAATGAGGCACAGGCGGAGTTCCTCGACCGCCCTGTAGGAAGTGATATCGGCGATATCCCGCCTCAAACTGGGTAAATCCCCGGGGCCAGACGGCTATTCGGCGGCCTTCTATAAGACGTTCTGCCCGCAAATAGCTCCCCTGCTACACGAGCTCTTTAACACCTTCGATCAGCCCGGTGCTATACCACCAGACCTACTAGAGGCCGCGATATCGGTGATACCCAAAGCAGGCCGAGATCCCGCCCGGTGCGGCTCATACAGGCCAATATCCCTGTTAAATATAGATCTCAAGCTATACACGGGAATCATCGCGAGCAGACTCGCCCCATATATGCAGCAATTGGTGGAACCCGATCAAGCCGGGTTTATTCCGCAACGGCAAACCAGTGATAATACTAGGCGTGTCCTTCACTTGATAGAGGCTGGGTCTCGAACGAGACCAGGCTGCATGCTCCTTACCATCGATGCTGAGAAAGCATTCAACCGGGTGCACTGGCCGTACCTGGACTTGGCACTGCAGAAGTTCGGCATGGGTGAGACTCTCCGCAACCGTATCTTTAACTGTTATCGGCAGCCGACCGCGACGGTCAGAGTCAATGGCCATACCTCTCCACGGTTCCCAATTGGCCGTGGGACCAGACAGGGCTGCCCGCTCTCCCCCCTACTGTTCGCGTTATATATGGAACCGCTAGCGCAACGTATAAGACAGCACAACCTCATTGAGGGCATCCCGTTCGGCAGCGACACGCATAAAGTCAGCCTATACGCAGACGACATCTTACTCTCTCTGATGAAGCCGATGCAGTCCCTTCGGGCGCTCCTTGTGGAGCTTCATACCTTTGCGCTGGGTCGGGCTTCAAGGTCAACGTAGGGAAGTCAGAGGCCCTTAACATATCCTTACCACCAGACGTACTGACGAAAGCCAAGGCTGAATTTGACTTACAATGGTCGGACTCTCCCATTTCGTACCTGGGGGTCTTGCTGGCGCCGACTGTGCGAGCTACGGCAGACGCCAACTACACGAGGCTCAGCTCGCGTCTTAACGAGGAGCTTAGGAGATGGAAACACCTCACACTCTCCTGGCTGGGCCGCATAGCGGGCACCAAAATGACCTTGCTGCCGTAGATTCTTTATGTCTTCCAAACTCTTCCCCTGTGCCCGCCACCGGGTTGGCTCCAAAAAACGCAGTCAGACTTAGCTCGCTATATTTGGAATGGCCGCCGCCCGCGCTTTAAACATGTGATTGCTACACTCCCTCCTGCACATGGCGGAGTAGGAATACCTGACCTCACTCTATATTTTCAGGCTGCCCAGCTACGCATGCTTGTGGAGTGGCACCAGCTGGAATCCAGTAAACACTGGCTCTTCCAGGACCAGGCAGTGGCAGGACGGCCGCTTCAGGGCGTCCCGTTCTTACCGCGCCGCCACAGACCATCAAATCTCTATGCGTCGCAGATCACGAGCACGGTCCTCAACACATGGGACAATGCAGCAGTACAGCGGGGTCTCACTTCATTTCCCTCCCTAATGACACCGATCTTTGGCAATCCAGACTTTTCCCCTGGTCTCAACCCTCAGGCGTTTGTGATTTGGAGGACGACGCCCTGCAGAGATGTGGGACACATGTTTGACCTTAACGGTATCCTTCCCTTCCAGAAGGTGAAAGAGGATTACAGCATACCTGAGGCGGACTGTCTGCCCTACCTGCAGGTCCGTCACTGGGTCCTACACCCGTCAATTAAACCTGGTGCACAGCGAACCCTCACACTGTACGAAAAATGACTGCTGACGTGTACTTCCGACAAAAAGCTGCTCTCTGACCTGTACCAATACCTACTTCTCACCAACATCCACTCATACAATGCTGGGAGGGCCCGATGGGAGAGAGATCTGGGGAGAGAGCTCACACGCAAGGAGTGGGAGGGCATATACCACAGAGCCAGGCACTCAGCCTACCACATGGCCTTACCGAAACATTGACCAAAGTGGCCACTTATCACACGCCTGAACGCCTACACCGCTGGGATCCCCGAGTTAGTGACCGCTGCTGGAGAGAGTGTGGGGGGATCGGCACACTAGAACACCTACTATGGAGCTGTGAACGCTTACAACCTTACTGGACCTCAATCTTAGACTTAATAGACATGCACCTAGACACACAACTTCCCCGATGCCCCCGCCTATGTGCTGCTTGGCCTCCCTAACTCCTTGATGTACCCCCTGAAGTCCATGAGGGGGAGACTTATAGCGATTGCACTGGGAGCAGCGATACAGAACATTGTGGCACATTGGAGGGACACTCAACCCCCTCTGCAGCTTGGGTGGTTACATAGCCTCTGGATGGTACTAGGTATGGAGAAATTATCGTTGGCGAAGGCAAGGAAAGGTGCAGAGTTTGCGGAACTCTGGCGGCCGTTCTTGACCCTACTCACAGAGGAGTTCAGGGAGCTGGGCTGCCCCCGCTACCTGCGACTGGCAGATACCCCACTTGCAGACCCTAAAAAACAGTCACATGGGACGAAAGCCCGGAAGTGAGACACCCTCCAGGAAACCCCTTGAGGTGATGTTAGCCTCCTGCTGTTTGCTTACTCTATGGACAAGGAGGGGGGTGGGGCGGGTGGTGTTGGGAGGGGGGCTTGTTGGGGTTGTTTTTCTTCTGTTCTATGACATAATGCAACCAAAGATGGCTCCTGACCCTTTACTACGCGGCCGGCCCTGTTGGGTTGTAGGCAGCTTGTTGTGTATAACGCAAATGTAAGGAGCTTATTACAGACCTGCCTACATACCTGTATTGTCATTGATGGGCCCGTACCACCTCGAACGCGAGCCGCTGTATCGCTTGTGATGTATTTTCTCTCAATAAAAAGATTTAATACTAAAGACCTTATGTCCAGAATCAGACGCCATTGGAGAGCATTCTTTCGGATCAAGAAGAAACGGGAATAAAATCCTTTTCCTCTTTGGGAGTTCAGTACCGGTTCTATTGCTCCCTTTCGGAGCATTTCCTGAATCTCCAGACGCATTTGAGATAGATGTTTGACTTCTTGATACATAGGTGGCGTGGGAGGAGGGAATTGCAGAAATTCTAGAGTATGTCCGAATCTTATTATCTGGAGGACCCATTTGTCAGATGTTATTCTCTGCCACTGATGTAAATAGTAGGTTACTCTTCCACCCATGGGAACATTTGGAGGGGTAGGATTATAAGAAGCCGGACACCGATGGTTGTCATTGCCTTTTATTGCTGTCTTTACCTGGACCACCTCCTCGGCCTCTGGGAGCGGATTTAGAATAGCTTCCAGATTGTCTCTGTCCGTATTGCTGTGATGAGGAAGAAGAAGAGGGGTATCTACCTTGTTGGTATTTACCTCTATTAGATGATTGTCCTCTCCCTCTGGCACCTCGAAAGGGCACCTTCCGATATTGCAACGTGCCCAAGGCCTTCGCCGTATCAGTGTCCTACTTAATACCTTGAAGGGTTTCATTCACCAGAGGTCCAAACAAATCCTCCCCATCAAATGGCAGATCCAGAATCTTATTTTGGACCTCCGGAAAAAAGGCAGTGGCCCTCAGCCAACCCTGGCGCCGTAAACTGCCGCTCCTCCTAGAGAGCGAAAAGCTGTGGTAGCGATGTCCATCGCACAGTCTATGACTTCAGCCGAAGTCCTCTCACCTTCTTGTAGAACCTTTTTCGCCTCCTGTTTGCTGTCTTCCGGAAGGAGGACGACATATGGTGCCATGTCGCACCACATCTGCCTGTCATATCTGCCCAGAATGGCAAGGGCATTAGCTGTTCTGACTAGTATAGCTGATATGGAGGAGAATCTTTTTCCTGCATTGTCCAAACGCCGTCCCTTCCTGTCCGGAGGTGCAGAAATAGGCGCTGATGGGTTCTTTGATTTCTGTTGTGCTGCCTGCGAAATTATAGAATCCGGTTTAGGATGGCCCAGCAAACACGTTGGTGCGTCAGAGGGTGCCTTATAATTTTTCTCCAACCTAGGGAGCACAGGTGTAACTGTCGCTGGAGTCATCATCACCTTCAAGCCTTCCTACCATACATGGGTGATGATTGGTATGGATCTAACCAATTTATGATAAGGCTCTTTAAAGTCATAGAGGAAGCATTCTGTCTGAGTTGTCTATCGGCAGCTGAAATCTTTTTGCAGCTCTCTCCATCAAATTGTGGAATCCACCAATATTCACTGGTGGAGAATCCGCCGACCCTTGTGTGGGTGATGCCAGAGATGGGATTAGATAGTCGTCCCAGTCGTCCTTGTGGGGCTCCGTTAGCTCCCCTTCTTCGTGGTCCTCATCATTCGTGGTAACCGGATCCTGGTGATGTTAGACTTGAGGTGTTAGTGGTGTAGTGTCCAGTAGCAATTCTCTGCTTCTGACTGGAGTAGCCGGAATAGATCGGGGACGTGAAAGAGGAACTTCCTGAGGGTCTACTGACGGAGGAAACCTCTTCTTATAATCTGCTAACATGAACTGTAAGTCCATCATCATGGAGGATGGCATAGGGACCATCTCTTCCTGAAGACCCTGTTGGTAACGATGCTGTGAGGGGCTGTGATACTCTTCATAACCCTCTTCATCCTCATCCTCTTGACATTTCACATGGAGTTGCAACGGGCTACTAGCATATCCAAAGGGCCCCTCATCTTCATCAGACTCTTCCTCCTCTAAAAGGTGTGATGGAACCAGAGGAGTAATCTTACTCGGGGAAGTCACCGCTGGCATAATCTTTGTTCTGGAGTTTCTCTCGTCGACTTCGCTGTCAACGATGTTGTCATCGTTGACACTGCACCAGAACCATTCTTCGATGACAACATAGTAATCGTCGTCGACGACCCCGTCGTCATCACCGTCGACAACGATCCAGCCGTCGACATGGTCTACGTCATCACTGCCATCGTCGTCGATGTTACAGGCGTTAACGCTCCCGTCGACGCTGACTACGTCGACACCATAACAGGTATTGGCAATTTCTGTACATCTGTCTTCTTCGCCGTAGACGATGATTTCTTCGTCGACGCTCTCGTCGACTATCCCGTCGACGATGTCGATTTTTTGCTTTTCTCCTCAGGAGTAATTGAAGATGGTTTCCTGAAGAATTCCTTGCCCAGCGGTGGGGACTTTGAAGGCTCAGAAGAGGCTCTCTTTAAAACGTTGTCTCCAAAAGTGTGTCCTTTGCTCTCCTTTTCTTTTTGCTGAGGAGATTTTGAAGGACTACGCCCTGAAGACCCACGAGTGGTCTTTTTTAGGGCCTTCTCAGGATGTTCCCCTGAGGAGTGAGCCTGAGGAGATCTCGATCTTTTCTGAGATCTAGATGTAGAGGAGGACTCCTGATCACTATCACTAGAGACCACATCCTTTCTGGCCTTCATTTTCTGGAGCCATATCAAAAGGCGTCCCTCACGATCTCTAAGGGTCTTAATAGAGAAAGTGCATTGCAGTCCTTAGCTTGGTGGTCCGGGTAAAGACAATAAATGCAGTCTTCATGTGGGTCATCAGTGTACAGTCTCTTCTTAGAGCAGGTATCTCTACCCTTCTTCTCTTTCCCAGACATTCTACAGATTGTAGTTGAGAACAGGTCACAATATTCTCAAATCAAAGAGAAAATAGAAAGAAATCAAGTTCCTGGAAAGCTGAATAGCTAGAGTTTAAGCAGAGCTCAAAGGAGACTCCCTAGCACAACGTGCCAGTAGAAAATCTGAGGGGCAAAAGGTTCTCTCAGGAGTGTTCTAGAGGGTGAGGAGCTCTGATTGGCTAAGGGAAACGTTTGGTCCTTTTTTACATAAAGGTTATGGGTTGCAAAAGGGAAACGGGCCTAGTCCTCTTTTCAGTTGGCTATACTGCTAATCATTACTTTTTATATACCGGAGACTCCTGTTTCCACGACGGTGAAATGATTCAGGTATGTGAATCTATGAAAGCTCAAATACTGGAGTAATTCATATTATTGCCAAGCGTAAGTTTGTGAATAGTAAATTGGTGGTGGGAGAAAGATAGTATCATACTCACTCAGTCATGATATGACCAAGCAATATTAGAATCCAGGTTATGGACTTCTGGTGTGATAATTTGTATTCGGTAAAGAATATTATTTGGCAGAGTAAATAGGACAATTCTTCAAAGTGTATACCACACACGATAAGAGTGATTTAGCCGACTTCTTACCTTTTGTTATTTTATCCTGACCGTTAACCAGGGGATGTAGAGAATATCTTCAAGGAAAATCCGTAATATCAACATGAGTATACCTGTACCAAGGCGCCATATAAGCGCACCAATATAAGAAACATGTTGTGTAAATTATAAGCATTGTGACAGGTGGTTGGCACTGCAGGCTCTATATAACAGGCATTGCGTAGGTGAAGTGCCAACTTATTGCAAAATAATGGTAAGGATTATCTGTGGTGCACTGTGTCACATAACGGCCCCGCGAGCAGGTTGCAAGTAAAGCCCCGAATCAGCGAAACAATTATATTTGAAATGCCACATATCTTGAAGGCATATGCCGCAATATAAACGATACATGATGTACAAGTGTAATTGCATCGTATAAGAAACCCTATGTGGACTCATGAAATAAAGCCAAAATACCAGGATTACGGTTATTAGCTGGTTTTGTATAATCCTGGTTTTGTACAATCCTGTTTACCAATACTTTATTGTAGACATGAGTTGTGGTATTGGTACTATAAGAGTACCACAGCTAACTTGGGGTTTTTGCCTTTTATTATCATCTCTAGAGCACGCTTATCAGGGTGGTGCCATATCTTGATACTTTTTAATTTAACTACGGAAGCAGACATATTACGTATCCTTGGTAAGCGCCTTCCTTTGCACTACACGATATGGTGGTGATCGTTTTAACTTCTTTATTTGTGAATACTTCTGGGATGTTCTATCCCCAACTTATCACTATATTTGACTATAGGATTACTTCTCTGTCAGCCCGGAAACGGGGCGATCGAATGTGTGAGGTTCCAGACAGATGAACTTCTTGCTCATACCTTTTGAAACATATATCCAATGAAAGATCTCAACACCATGTTGGATATATCACTATATCTATAGGTGGGGAAGAATACTTTTAACTCTCACTCACTTTTGGTGGTGGATTACACATGAACACCAGATACGTATTTAGCATTACATCTCACAAACACGTGTCCCTCTGCTGGGTTAATTGCATACCTTTTTAGTTAGAGACCCAGTAGAATAGGGAGCACCAAGTGATCATGGGTTGTTCTTAGGAATTCTTTGTTGAAGTAATCACGGTCTGATTTGACTACTTCCGGGCATTTCACAGTCTGTACACCAACACATGCTCAATGTTACTTTCGATCTTTTTCCTAAAGGGGCTAGATGGACTGGTGACGGCTATACATTTTGTTTGGTTGAAAATCAATCTGCATTGTCATTTTTGGGCGACATATAAAGAACATTGTAATAGTGGTGTAAAATGATTTTTGCAGGCTTGAAAAAGTCCAGGTGGACGAAACACGTGTCAGCTGCGGTTCTGTTGGATAATACTATGTGAAAACTGCTTTTGAAATAAAAACGCTTTAGACACATCATAATCCGTGTGGAATGGAATTGAAATTGGACTATCAACATAAGACTTTGTTTGTGACTTTTTTAGTGTGTGCTTGACTGCCATTTGTGTTTCAGTTATTGAGCACACACCTTGGTCTCAAGGTGTGGCCAGATTTGCACCAAAGGTGGCTTGGTGTAAAGCGCGATAGCACCATGAAGTGCCTAAACAGCAATCTGTTTTGACTATTGTCAATCATTTCAAATAGATGTGAAAACACTGTGGCTTAGCCACTAGATGATTTTCTCTGCTTGGGGAACTGTGACAGGGCAACACAAATTCGAGAGACAGGAGAGCCACCCAAAATTATTTGCACTGACTCCAGAAACTGACTCGTGCCCTCACCATGCACTGCTTATGACCTCACATATTACATTCATGACATGTTCTATGACATCATTGTTAATATAAGTGATGACATCTGAAATTATATCAATGATGACACCACTGCATGGAGAGGCCACAAATAATAGTTACTACAATTAACTATACCATCTGGGTTCAACCATACAGTGGAGGAGAAGGGTACCTGCGGCTGCGATCTTAGATCTCCGCAGGATACCCTTCATTTTGTTTTACTGTGTCCATTCTACACGACACCAAGACGCAAGTTCCTGGTGGGAATCCTGAAAGAGCTAAAATTCAAGCACGCGAAACTTGCGCTGAGATTCCTACAGGAAGCCGAGGACGCTTACACCCTATTTTGCACGATAAACTTCATTCGAATCGCAACAAGACTGAGGAACACCAGAGACATTGGCCCCTAACGTATTTGATCATTTAAATTCTTTAAAAATCCCTGGCCCTCCCCTCAAGTACATAAAATTTTAACATTTATACTTTTTAAACTGAATATCACTTATGGCGTTTTTTAATTTTGTGTATATATATTGTATCTGTGCTTTTATGGTGTCTTTTTAAGAACCGAATAAAGATTATAAATTGAAATTGAACTATACCATGTGAATTTCAGAATTTTTTAGGTTAAAATGTTATGTTTGAACTGACATTTTCACCTAACTATAACAGCATTTAAATTTTTCTTTTCCGTGACATTATGAGGTTTTTTTTACATGTAAAATAAGATATTATTTTCAGACACCTATACTCTCACTTTAACCTTTGTTATTTAATGTGAATATGTATATATATATATATATATATATATATATATATATATATATATATACATACACACAATTAACAAAATTTAATCTGCTTTTGTAAGTATGTGTGTGTGTATGTATGTGTGTATGTATGTATGTATATATCTATGTTTAACAATGGCACTGTGCACTTTAAATTGATCAGTCCGCCTTCGTGACGTTGTCATGTGATCAAGGCCTCGCCAGACCGAAACGCGTCATGGCAGAGTGGTGTTGGGTTGAAAATAACTAACACGCACTAGATACTGGGTTTGCCTCGTCTTTCTACCGAATCATTGGCTGCTGAGACGACAACGTACCGAATATATATATATATACATACACGCACATATATATATGTATATGTGTGTATACAGACACAGACACACAAAGATGGAATTAAACATTTTAAGCAAACACTACTTTGCAGTGAAAGCTAACTGAATAAAATAATGTGTGTGGCAAGGTGCAGTGCCTGTTTTTCTGTGCCACCCATTGGCACATACAACATCCGTGGTGGTGGGACCCAAGGTTGAGGGGGGGGGGGGGGGGGGGGTAAGGACAACAGATTTAGGACAAGGGCCCTATTACTTTCTTCAATCGCAGATAACTGGAGGAGTCAGTTAGGACGGAGGAGACAAGAGTATGGAAATATTTCCCCACTCTAACCATCAAAAAAATTCGCAGATATTTCAAAAGACAAAGCACTGCATAGAACAGCAGGCAAAGCAACAAAGAAAAGAAAACATACAGATGGTGGACAAGGCACATGTGACTTGCTCATTTTCGTCCAGGATGCATGTATGCTTGAGGTGGGAATACACGCCCCAACTGCATTATAACGAGCACTTAACTCATGAGTACCAGCTTTTTTATGAAGCAGAGAAGGAGGGCACTGCTGCCCAAGTCACTGCGTAGAACTTAACTAGCTGAATGGGGAGGCGTGGCCACACGCTGAACATGGCAGATGCTTCACTTCAGAGCCATACATCCCAGGGGCAGTGTTTCCATTAGGACGTAAGGGAATTGCCCTGCCACCTGCTGTGAGCCACACATCAGATATTTGTAATATTAATAAACTTACAAGTATATTCTGTTCCCAATGCCCGGAGCCCTCCTCACTGCGTAGCTCTCATTTGAGATCTCAGATCCCTGGGGATGGCAAAGCCAAGGCACCTTTCTGTAATTCTGTCTGTCTGGTCCTTTGTGAGACCGGATGCTGCAACCTTGTAGCCACCTGACACCTCGCATATCCCCCGACGGGCCACATGAACAAGCCATTTCTCCACAGTACAATAGTGTGACTGACCGTTGCTGAAAACAGAGGTTTGGCCCGAGACTACTGCAAGCCCACCCCACCTTCGCCTTAACTGCTCCTTGGGTACTGGTACCCTGGAGGACCAAGCCAGGTCTTGACAGTTATGAAGCCTCGCATCCTCCTGAACACTCCGCTGAACTTTGGGCCAAATACTGCTGCTGGGTGACCCTTGAGATGGGCCAACTGGCAGCTGTGCTACCGACAACAGATAAGGCCAGTCGAGCTTACAATAACAAGTGGTGGCAGCAAATCCTGCACTTCTAAGACAGCCATGACACGCGGAAGGGCAAAGAAGGATGACTTGACTAAGAACATGCTGCAACAAACCATAACACATCAACATGTAGAGGATACACCACAGCAACCCGCGTCACCGGTGAGGGAAGAACACCGCAAACATGTCTACAGATTCCAGCTAGAGACTTCCTCCTTGTGAGAAGTTGGCCTGGCATATGCTGTCCACTATTATAGAGGGCACCTTGCACCAGTCCAAACGGCCCTTATTGATGGTTGGTTTAAAGGCAACCTATATAGAAACCACACCAGGTATATATATAAAATATATATATTTATTCTAAACACATCCCTCTAGTCTCTTTATGAGGCTACAGGCAAAAGTACATACAGTAAACTTATTTAGCACACAGTAAATTAGCACAGCATACGTTTAGCCCTAGGGGCGTCACAAACCATATACTAAAAAAAGTGGTATACGTACTACTACAGTCATAGAGACATGGCCTAGGGCCTGTAGAACTGCTGAGGCAACCAGGAACCACCCAAGGTAGGGACGCAGGAGACCCACGGGGGGCGCGTGCAGTGTCTAAACACAGCCGAAAATCACCATTGACTTCTATGGAGAAAGTTGCGATTAGAATTTTAAAGATTAGGGACACTTAGGAGTGGACAAGCAGAAAACCCCTTGAGAACTGGACAGTTAGAGAGTCAAGACCCACAGGAGCACCGAAGGACTCGTGTTACCTCACCAAGGAAAGCCGGGTGCATAGGTGTCTTTTCGTTCCGGGTTTCCTCGTCGTTTCCTATGGGCAGCTGCAAAGAAGTGCTGCAGGCGACCAGGTGAAACGTGTCCGGATGGATCCAAGGGTGGATCGAAGATCTGAAGAACCTGAAAGCAGAGGGGACAGAGTCTGGGTCACTTCCAGTGACCAGAGAGGCAACAAGAAGATGCCCAACGCTGTCGGGTGATTTCAGGTGCAGAAGGTGTAGCTTGACTCTTCAGCCACGAGGACCAGGACGCATCGACGACAACCAGGAACTGGATTCGAGATGTCCCACGTCACAAGTCGACTGCTGCGGTGTCGGTATCCGGATTGGACCCAACAAGTCTTTGCAACAGCAACCCACGCAGAATGCAAAGATTGGCTTCGGAGCAGACCAGCAAGGTGTGAGGGACTCACCCTTTGGAGGGGAGTCAGGGCACGTCTGGAGAAATAAGGGAAGCCCAAGAAAAAAAACCTTTGTGGGGACCCACCAGTCGATGGACCAGGGATCGCGAAGGGGCCTCGAGCAGAAATGCTAGAAGTGGGCCCAGGGAACACTCGTGGAGTGTAGGCCCACAATCTTGGGTGCAGATGGTGCTCAGGGTTTGGACTACGAGTAGCCCAATCCACAACTTCGTGAAAGCTCGGGAAGTAGATGCGCTTGCAAATGTCCAGGAGTTCTGGTCCCACGTCTCTCGTGATGGCTACAGGTCTCAGCTTTGCTGTGATCTCGTGTCGCCCTCGGAGATGTCTGGAAGTCTGTGTCCTGTGTCGCAAATCCTTCGGGAGCCTTGGAAAAGCAGACCGGCAAGATCCTTCTTTGGTGCCTATTTGAACAGGGGAGTCACTCCTTGACCCCAAGGGAGATCCTTCTGTCTTCTAGTCCAAAAAGAATGTCAAAGTTCCAGGCTATATGTTGCAGAGTTTGTCCAGAGTAATCTGAAGTCTTAAGGACTGAGTTCCTACACTTATACTAAGTTTAGGGGTTGGACTAACTCGAAGGTTCCACCCATGGGAGGACCTGGGGAGGGGGTGGTTACACCACTTCCCCTTTGTCCAGTTTCGCGCCAGAGCAGGGGCTGAGTGCCCCTGCAACCGGTTTGCACTGGGGTATGCACAGGGACACCAAATGTGCACCCAGCACTGTCTGAAAAGAATCCGCTGAATGCATCCGCCCAGCCCCAATACACTAAAGCCTGTCTGGGGAGGTAGTTACACCACCCTGTGACAGGAAACCTATCCAGGCCTCCCCTGCCGGAGTTTCGTCCAGCAGCAGGAGGTCAAACTCGTGTCTGTGGCAGCAGCATCCATTTTGTGATGCTGGGGCTTTTTTAAACTATTACCGGTCAGGTAAGTGTGTACATGTCTTCTCCTCTAGAAGGGAGGAATTCTACCCCCGCCGCCAGGACTGGACTTAAGAGTATATGGTATGGCTGTATCACAGAACAGCTACAGAGAAGCTGCAGAGGGGCTCGGCTCATGCTTGGGCACTCTCTCACACAAAACCAAGCACTCTGCCTTCAGGATTGTTAAGGCCTGCCCTCGGATTGACTTATAGGTTTATATGGGTCTGTATTTAAAGGTAGATATAAGTAGCCTATACCTTAGTAAGAGGTGCAAGCACCACCTTACCCAGGCTGCAGTAGCAGACATATGGTGCCATTTTGGAAGGCTTTCCAGGGGTGACATAATACATGCTTCAGCCCCTGGTAGGCCTTTGGGGTACCTATGCCCTTAATACCCAAGGTACCATATACTAGGGACTCACAAGGGTAACCCAGTAACCAATCTGGAGTGTACCTAACGTACATGCAATCAATTTAGAGAGAAAGCAGCTAAGGTGGGGTCCTGGTTAGCTGGGCCCCAGCCTGACTAAAGTCGATAAATCAGTGAAAAACCAGCAAAAAGTGGGGGTAACCATATTAAGGCGATCCTACACTCCTGGCAACGTTTCAGGACCTCAAACATGAGATCCTTACCCTCTAATCAGACCTATGAGGCAATCTGCAGGTAGTCCGTAGGGAGGTATCCGAGCTGGGCTTCAGACTGGAGGGAGTCGAGAAAGGCCTGCATGAGCAAGTAGATGGCTGCGATACGCTCCAACAACGGATGATCACAATCGAACAACATCTGCTGTTTAGAATATATGTGAAAGTCTTTAGAACAGGTTGAGCCAGAATAATATTTGCAATTGTGGTATACAGCTGGAAGGCAAGACAGAGGATCTCCCCAAGTACGTTCAAGACCTCTTCAAAGCAATTCCGGAAGACCCTGCATACCCGCGTATCTGACTGAACAAAACCAACAGGGTGGCACACAGACATTCAGCAAGGGTACATTTCTATGAGGACAAAGAGACTGTTACGTCCAGGACCTGGGAAGGGGGCCAGATTTCTTTGAACAGAACTTCATTAAAACTCTTCCAGGGGAGGAGGAGCTTAGCGCGCATCCAAGATGGTCGTGTGAGCTGTGAGCTCCCGAAACCCTTGCCGCCTCCACCGTCTATCCTGGCACTAATCCTGTTTCTGACGACGGGTTCTAGTTGCTGAGACTCTCCTGATCTGAAAGGCTTTTTTCAGATTTTAATCGGATGCCGGACGCCCGAATTACTCCTTCCTGAAGCCTGAAGGCCTACACTGTGGCTCATCCCGGGACTTGGGCATTCGGAGCACCCCGAAAGTAGTTGAACAACAACGGCATCTGGAAGGGGATGAACACCCAGGGTCTACTTTCGGTTTCGCTTTTCCTGGCTAAGAAGGTTGGGAGGCGACTGTCTGGTGAACAAGCTGGCCTGGGAGCGCACTTGCTTGACTGCTCATCGGCACCCTTCACTTCAGTCTCTCTTTGTTTTTCCTTGAGGGGAGCCATTTACACCAGGTCCCAAAAGCCCCTGAGGGGCGCGCAGCCCACCATGGCGGGCAAGCCTGATAGTGACAAGCGGTCCCTCAAGAATGCGACTCGCGGTGGCACAACTCAGACCACCATTATGGTCAGATTTGCGCGCAACAAGGGCTCACCTAGCGGGACGGGCAAAACCCAGGAGGACCTTGTTGGTGGCCCCTCGGAGTCGGAGGAACCATCTCTTCGGGACGTGATGGGCGCCATTGCGAGCATACAATCGTCGATGGGCCAACAATATGAGACCTTAGCGACAAGATCGACATGGTGGCGGTGGATGTAAGCTTGATTAGGGCGGACTTGGCCAAAACTAACGAGAGAGTCAAGTCGTTGGATCTCAAAACAGCCAGTCTCACCACGGATGTCTCCGACCTCCAGACTGAGATCCGGACTCTTCGGACCTCGAGTGACCAATTTGCCCGCCGGCTTGAGGATTTCGAAAGTCGCGCTAGGCGCAATAATGTTCGCATAATTGGAGTTCCGGAGTCCTCAGCCGATCAATCTACGGACTTACTCGTTGAAGATCTGATTCTCAACCTCCTTGCCCCTAAGGGACTGAGTAACCTTTTCGCGGTGGAGCGTGCCCATAGAATCCCGGGCGGCAGACGCAAGCAGGGGGCTACACCGCGACCCATCATTGCGCGGATCTTCAACTATAGGGACAGAGACGCCATTTTGCAGGCCTCGAGGACTAGCGGCCCCAACAAGTTCGAGAATGCGTCCATTAACTTCTACCTTGACTTTACCCCATCGGTGCAGAAGCAGAGACTGGGATTTTCTGGGGTGAAGCGGAGACTAAGAGACCTGGGCATGAAGTATGCTATGCTTTTCCCGCCCGACTACGCATTGAACATAATGAGCAGGTGCTTTTCTTTGATATGCCAGAGGTGGTCAGTGACTGGTTGGACACACTATCAATGCCACGGGACAATGCAGAACGATCCAGAGATGCTGAAGGTAGTGAACAGGACCAGGAGGAGTAGGGACACCGGCGTCTGCTACCATCGTACCGTGCTGCGATGGATTGTTATCCTTTTTTTGGGTCAATGACATTCTTAAAGACAAACCCTGGAACGGCGGGGAGTTCGGGACTTTTCCTCCTCCGGGGGGTGTTTCCTTTCTACTTATAGACTAGTTTTTTGGGGTAGGGAGACAGGCACACTGCAGAATGGGGTGGTTTTCTGGTTTTATCGCAGGGGTGCAGGGTGGGGGGTTGTTGTTCTGGGTCTTTTGGGGGAGGGGGGGTTCTTCTTTTTCTTGTTTGCATTGTTTTCGAGGCTACGTATTGCTGAATGACTTATTCTGTGTTTCCTTCATGGGGTTTGGGGGACCCTGCAATTTCTTTCGGGATGGGGGGTAGGTGGCTGAGAGTCTTGAGTTGGAATGTGAACGGCTTGGGGGACAAAATAAAACGGGGGATTGTACTCCAATATGTAAAGCGCCATTCCCCCGACATTGTACTACTGCAGGAAACGCACTTGGTGGGGAACACGTTCCATGCAATGAACCAGAGGGGCTACCGGTTGGTGGCACACTCGGGATTCACTTCGGGCTCTAGAGGGGCGGGGGTCATGATCCGTGGTTCCCTTCCCTTGGAGATTGATGAAACAATACTGGACGATAGGGGAAGATATGCAGCGATTGTTGGCAGGTGGGAGGGGAGAACGGTCGCCATTCTCTCAGCATATGTCCCCCCTGGTCTGCAGACAACCACATTTGTCGACCTGGGGAAACTGGTGTTGAGGCTTCCTGAGGGAATTCTAGTGGTTGAGGGGACTTCAACTCGGTGGTTGACGGCCTGGAGGATCGGCATCCCCCCCAGGGCTCTCACGCCATCGCAGTCCTGCCTGAGTGGTTTCTTGGAAACGTTTGGTATGGTGGATTGTTGGCGGATGCTTCACCCAGGGCAGGCTCAATACACTTTCCACTCCGGGGCCCATGGGAGCTTAGCTAGACTTGACTATATTCTTGTCCCCGCAGCCCAAGCCACAACGGTGCGAGAGGCCCGACATTTGCCTAGAGGCATCTTGGATCACTCCCCGCTATGGATTCATATGGATCTCCATTTAGACGCAGGGGGCCGAGTCGCCCCAATTAATCCCTGGCATCTCCGTGATCCGGAGACCAGGGCCGGGGTGATCAAAGCCATTGATCATTACTTCGTTGACAATGTGAGATCGGTGTCCTCGTCTGTATCCCTTTGGAAGCCCTTCAAAACTGTGATACGGGGTCAGACGCTGTCGCTAGTCACCAGCGCTAAGAAGCGCCACAATGGAGAGGTGGAGCAGCTGGAGTCTGATATAGTGGCTTTGGAGAGGGACTAGAGTGTGGGGTTACACGTGAGAAGGTGCATGTTTTGCAACTGAAGCAGTCTGACTATAAAGCCTTGGTTACGAATGCTACGAAAGCCATGAGTCGAGAGCAACAGGGCCGTTTGTATGATGTGGGCGACAAGGCGGGGAAGTTGATAGCTTGGCTGGACAGGAGGGAGAGACTGAATCGAGTGGTACCGGTGGTTGAACGACTGGATGGTGTACGTGTGACGGATCCGTTGGAGATCGTGGAGGAGTTCGCCTGTCACTTTCGAACGGTGTACGTGCCGGTCTCGGACCGGCCGGAGGAAGACTCCCATCTTTTGCTTAGGGATATTGCTTTGCCTTGCTTGTCCGAATCTGATAGTGAGCTAATGGAGGCAGACTTCTCCATCGATGAAGTAGTGCTCGCTATTCGCTCCATCCGCTCTGGAAAAGCCACGAGCCCGAACGGCATACCCATCGAGCTGTACAAGTTGTGTCCAAACAAAATGGTGTCGTATCTTCGCTCAATGTTTTTGGAATCTAGGGAGAGGGGTTTGCTTCCCTGTGATCAGCGTTTGGCGTCTATCATGGTGATCCCTAAAGAGGGTAAACCCCGTGAACTCTGTACATCCTATAGACCTATCTCACTTCTTATTGTGGAGCCTATAATGTTGGCAAAAATGTTAGCTAACTGTCTGATTAAAGTGATCGGTGATTTGGTGCACCCGGACCAGTCTGGTTTTATTCCGGCCCGCAATACCGCGATGAATTTACGCCGTCTTCATGGCGTGCTGGCGAGGGCGGACTCGCTGCGTGAGCCGGCCATTTTGGTTTCTTTGGATGTCACTATGGCATTTGACACTGTGGAATGGCCTTACCTATGGGCAGCGCTGGGGAAGTTCGGCTTTGGACCGGTGTTCATCGGCTGGGTCCGGTTACATTATGAGGAGCCCCTAGCTCAGGTAGTCGTTAACGGTCGAGTGTCAGCTCCCTTTGTTCTGAGGCGGGGTACGCGACAGGGGTGCCCTCTGTCTCCGCTGCTTTTTTCCCTGGCCCTGGAGCCCTTGGCCGCTTGGTTGCGATGGGAGCCGTCCCTCAGAGGTATTAGGTGGGCTCCCGGTTTTGAGGACCGCATCTCACTTTATGCGGACGACATTCTCCTTTACCTTACCTCCCCTCGGAAATCTCTGGGGGTATTGTTCGACGTCGTTAATTCCTTTGGGAGGAACTCTGGACTAGTCATCAATTGGGGGAAATCTTGCGTATACTCGCTCACAGACGATGCTCCACTCGTACAGCGCAATTGTCCGATACAAATTTCATCCACCGGGTTCAAGTATTTAGGTATCTATGTCTCGCGTGATTCGGCTGTCAGGTATCAGCGCAACTTACTCCCCCCGCTTATTCGCCTAAAAGCGGACGTGAAAGGTTGGAGCAGACTGCCGCTGTCCCTAGTGGGCAGAGCAGCCTTATTCAAAATGATGTCCCTCCCCAGATTTTTATATGCGCTCCAGAACACACTGGATCTAGTCCCTTCCGGCTACTTCCACGAGATTGAGTGCCTACAAAGGAAACTGCTGTGGGCCGGACGTCCCCGGATTGCCTTGGCCAAGCTTACGCTGCCTTGGTATGATGGCGGTATAGCGTTACTGGATATAAGACGATATTACTGGGCCTCACAACTGAGCTCAGTTAATCATGCGATGTATGGTCCGGCTTCCAACCCGGCTTTTGCTATGGACAAATGGTTGCTGCCGGGCGGAGACTATAACAGGGCGCTTTATTCCACACGGTCTGAAGTTGCGTTGACGGGGCCCACCAGGGTTGCGGTGCGGGTCTGGTATAACGCTACCGCTGCAACGGGCTGGTCGGACACTCTCAATCGAGCGACTCCGCTCTACGCAGCCGAGAGGTTAGGCAATTTGTGGTCCACCAAGGGATTCGAAAAATGGGACCTTATTGGGATTAGTAAGGTAGGGGACCTTTGGCGAAAAGACAAGATAAAGTATTTTGAAGAGCTGCAACTCTAATTCAAACTCAGCGATCGAGAATACTTTCGGTATCTACAGGTCCGACACGCCCTTTCCTCTGTTTTCCCGGCCGGCACGCTCATTCCAGAATTCTCACCCTTGGAGGATAGCGTACTCGACGGACATGTCCCGGACAGTACAATCTCACATATATAAAAAGTTGATAAATGACCGTGCGGACCTTCTTCTACAGCTCCGTACGGCCTGGACCAGTGATGGACTGGAATTTGATGATGAGGACTGGCAGGCGGCGATATCCTCCCCAAAGGAGGTAGCAATCTAGGCCCGTCTGAGATTGGTGCAGTTGAAGATCCTACACCGAGTGTACATGACGGGTCCTCGCTTGTTACGTATGGGGTATGTTTCGGATGATTTGTGCAAGCGCGGATGTGGAATGGTGGGTACATTCCTTCATATTCTGTGGGAGTGTCCGGCGATAATGTCTTTTTGGAATCGTGTGCATGGTGTTATGGCTGGGGTGACGGGTGTTTCGCTTTTGCCTGAGGCCCGAAGGTGTCTATTGAATGTGTGGGAGCCCAATGATTATAATGTGGCACAGACGCAGTGGGCCACCTTGGGTAATATGATCGCTAAGCGTGACATTGCGCAATTGTGGGGATCGGTGAGGGCACCCAGTCTGTCGGCCTGGTCTAGAAACATGGACTGGTACATGTTTCCTGAAAAAACGGTCTACATTGCTCGGGGCAGGCCCAAGAAGTGGGGGAGGGTGTGGAATCAGTGGAACCAGTATTGTGGTGAAATTTGTACTTCCCCTTTTGTGCCTCCACCGGAGGTGTTGCTCTCCCCTTAGTGTGATGTTCCTTCCAGTCTGGGTTTTCGGTTATGTATTGCTGGCTTGCTCTCTTTCCCCCTTTCCGCCTCCGGACTGCTCTACTTACAGCTTTTTCAATTTCGCCTGTTACTACGTAACAGTTGTAGATGTGGTACTCCCTCCCCTGAAGGATTGCTTATGTATCGGCCTTGCATTTAGCCTCCGCAGTTTTTTCTTTATTTTTGTGTGGTTGGTTTTCAAAAAACATAAAACAAAGACCTTATTCCTCCTGTGATTTAATGTATGACATGACATGCCTATTTAACTGCCGCCGGGCCCTAGGGTTGTCGGCTGAAGGGCTGTGTATTCATTCATCCTGTTATGATCATCGGAAATGTTGCCAGCAGACCCGCTGTGGCTGTGAGATTGCTAATGTATATCCATGTTTATCAATAAAGGTTTAAAAAAAAAAAAAACCTCATCTAGGGCCTGTTACTGATCACCCTCTCCAAACGCAGGTGCTTTAAACCCTTCACAGACTTCCTGATAACCGCTGTCTATACAGATAGGGGACACTTCCCAGCTACTCACTCAGTAGGAAGGCAAAACCCGGACCCTCGTTTCACTGGAAGCGGCTCGCGACTTGTAGGCCCTGGCTCCCACAGGGGAGCTGCCACCTTTTCTAAAGGCTTAACTGTGTAAGGAGAGAAATGTACGACTGTCCACTGCAACCACCGCTTCCAGAAGCTAAACAGCAGGGAAAGTGTGCTAGCATAGAGAAAATGATCTCGCCCATGCAACAGGTGACTGGGGAAAACCAGATGACCAGGGTGGATGCAGCCTCAGTGCAGCAAACCTCAGAATGACGGACTCTCTCTCTCCTGTGACAGTTCCGTCAAAGCAGTTCTCCATTTTCCTCTGCTACGGGAGGGGGTGGGGATAGGAGGGTCTAGAGGACGTCCACAAGTGCACACTTACATGGCTATTACACCCCTATGACACTGCTTGCAGCACTACCCTGAGGAGTCCTGGGGGTGAAGAACTACTGTGGCCTGAACTTTGAGGTCATGATTGTTTTATTCAGTTTCATAGCAACCAAAAGTTTGTGTTTGAATGTTGCTAGGGTTTACTGGGGAACGGCGGGACAGGACACTGCTTAGCATTGGTTTCATCAAGACGACGGTTTACTCAACACTACTACAGTCAAGCTCCCAGGTAAGCTGTATCCTACTGAACATGCATAATACAGACTCTAGCTACATTACAAATACTCACTTATAAAGTCCAGGGCCTTAATAACCAGACAAAGCGCCTTAGTATTGTTGGTATATTAATGAGATCGGGGGATTTATGCCTCCTGCAAGAGACAAACCTGCTCAAGTGGGACCAATTCCGTCCCCGCTCCCGGTACTTCCCCACAAATATCATACATCAGCCCCAACAAAGAGGCAGGGGTAGCAATTTTGATCAGGGATGCTACAAAATTCATGAAAGGGAAGTCCTGGCGAGAAACCAAGGCAGGGGGTCATGTTAGTAGGCAACAGGGAGGGCATTCCCTTAGCTATTGGTAACTTCTAATGCCGAATGTCACCCAAGAAACATTCCTAATCCCCATGATCGCAAAGTTCGCTAGCTCCAGTGGTCAATACTGGTCGGGGGAGATTTAAACACCGTCATGCATCCTACACAAGATAAGTCCAATAAAGGGTTGGGCCCACCCCCCAGCCATTTCCGCAGCGGGTAAAGCAGTCCTGGATGAGCTAGGACTAGTAGGAGCCAGTTGCCAGCACTAGGCCTCTACCAGTCTTCTGATAGGCTTTTACTTGACTACTACTGACCGATTATACTCATTTCTTGGCAGTCCACCCACACCATGATAGAATATCTTCTATAAGACAAAAGGCAGTTATGTTTGATAAACAATGTTATTCAGGGTCTCATGACTCTCTTAGCCCGATCTATATCATGCTCCAATGTTCTGATCCGGACTACGCTAGAAGGTGGTGCTCCGGAAAACTGAACGAGTCCCTCTTGAGAGACCCAGTGGTCAAACATGTGATGAAGACCGCCATACAAGAGTATCCCACATTCAACAACACAGGGGAGAGGAGCCTCAGTATAATCTGGAATTTGTTGTTGGCCGTCACATGAGGGGTATTTATCAAAAAGACCAGTAGCCATAAAAACGCATGAGGGAGATTGAATTGCTCAGACTTCAGGACGACTTTCTCCTGGCATAGCAATGCCATAAATCTAATCCCGCCAAGAAACTTCGATGGAAACTAATGGCACTTCTTGGCCAAATCCGTTCCCTAGATTATGACAGAGCTAACAGTATTCTGGCCAGATCAAGCGCTCGTTTCTATAAGGGAGGTAACAAAGCAGGCTCTCTACTTGCTAATTAATAAGCTGCGGGCCCAGTGTACTAGGGGTTTCATTCAAGAGGTCCTCTGAGGAGGAGAAAGCACAAGACTTCCATGAGTATTACAGCAAACTTTATAAAGCTGAAAACTCATGCATGGAGCCTCTTGCTACAGTCTCTTCCCCTGCCTAATCTCTCCTGAACTGATAGGTAGCAACTAGATGAGCCTATCTCAGTGGCAGAAGTACTCGCGGCTATAAAACATTTGAAACCAGGTGCGGCCTTAAGACCCAGTGACTTCACAGGTGCTTTCTAACCACCTGTTAGCCCCCCTGTTGGCGGAGGTATATAACAGCATGACAGTTATGTGGGCTGACTGCGATGATGGCGGAAGCCATGCTCTCTCTGATAGCTAAGCCTGACAAGGACCCTACCCACTGTGAATTAATACTTTCACATCCTCCTCTTGAATATCAGCACTAAATTAAAGGCCAAAATCATTGCGACTAGGCTAGATTCTTATCTCTCACGTCTAATACCTGTCAATCAAACAGGCTTTCTCCCGTCCAGGTCCACCAGTGACTGCACTAAAAGAGTCTGCCATGTCATTGACCTAGTGCGTACAAAGAAGCTACTAAGCTTTCCCTAGACATGAAGAAAGCTTTTTACCAGGTTGACTGAGTCATGCTGAGGACAAAATTTGTCAGGGCTGGCTTTAGAATTCCCTTTTTGGGATGGATCCACACATACTACGCCTCATCCTGGGCAATAATTATTGTGAACGAGCTCAAGTTATAGAAGATACAATGAGCATGCAGAAGGCAACCCTCTCTCTCCAATGCTTTTTGCGCTTTATCTAGAGCCCCTATTTCAGAGGGTTCGTGACCATACAGGGGTTTGAGGCATGCCTTTTTATCAGGACACCTTCAAAGTGTCGGGCCTTCGCTGACAACATCCTCCTCTCCCTGACTGACCCAGTTAATTCCCTGCAAAACATCCTCTCTTGTAGAAATATAGGTTATCAGGCCTTTAAATGGGCTTCATACTGTGCAAGAAGCAACTTTAAACAATTGCTACGATTCTTCACTGGCGCTTACATGTGCGCTAATGGATAGGGAGAATTGCATCTTTGAAAATGTTAGTACTCGCTAAGGTTTTTTACACGTTCCAGCCCACCCCCCTCCAGAAGCCCGAACTCGCAGATATTTGGAAGTCCTTCATTGGGGCAGGTAAAAGACTCTGACTTCTAGGTCAGTACTCTACACCCGAAACAAGGCGGTTTAGAGATGCACAGCATTCACTATTATTACCTCATGTCACAGGTGTGTTACATGGCGGAGCGGCTTCAAAGGGGAACTGACAAACTATGGCAACAATATAGGACTGCCAGGCCGCTGGCAGAAGTCCTGTGGCTCCCCAAAAAACAGAGGTGTTTCAGCCTCTACATATCGCCTGTCAGAAGAGTCATTCTCAAAGCACTAGACTACCTTTCACATTATAAGGAGATAACCACTTATATTTCATACACAGTAACAGAGACGTCACCACAGGCCTGGAGAGATCACATTTCAGATGTTGATTGTGAATTATTGTTACCGTCTTAGAGCTCTTTTCCACAAGGGGTTAATCTGCTCCTTTGAGGACACTCACTGCACGTACATCATCACAGAGAGGAAGAGGTTTCAATACCTACAGACCACGCACTGGGTCCTCAACTCACCCATAAAGGGTGGCATTCACAAGATATTACTCATTTCGAGAATGTAATAAAAGGCCTCACAATCCTGCGCCATTTAATCTTGCACATATACTCTACCCTTATTCTCAATATACAAAAGCACACAGGAGGACTTGGGGGTTTCATTAGACAATAAACAATGGGACACAATTCATACCCAGACAACCAATTTCACCAAACGCGACAACCAATTTCACCAAACGCGGACATGGTACAGACATTTCATAATATACAATACAGATGGCATTGTACGCCAGCGCAATAGCCACTCCAAAGACTGTTCAAGGGTCTTTGGATAGTGTGGTCTTGCCTCTGATAGAGTCCGTTTTGGAAGGAAGTTTTCCCTACCACAGCTGCCATTGAGGCCAATCCAATGTCGATCCGTCTGGGGAACCCCTACCCCACTCTGCCCCCCCCCTCTGAAAATATGTATCCCCTCTAGTCCCCCACCCAAGTGTAAGGGTATCTCTCACATTCTACTAGCAGCAAAAGAGACTATATTGGGCCTTTAAGGTAAGGAGCTTGTTCCTAGCACTACAATGTGACTGCAAAGGCCTGGTGGCTCCTAGCATATGAGAAGATTGCATTTGACCTCCAGAATGAATTGTACAAGTTCACCACAATGTGGGATTCTATCCTGACGTACCTCAAACGAGACATTAGCGACCTAATGTAACCTAATTGATTGCAAGCCCTGGGTTTGTTGTACCAGGGTAGGGCACAGTCTGGCGACAGTCCCTGAGTGACCTCTAGGTGGCCATTCCGATGTTTTCTGATTTTATGAAACACAATCTGGTGTCATGTGAAGACTGGGACAGGATTGTATTCCAATTATCCATTTGAGATTCTCAATTAGTTACATAGGAGGGTGTGCCTGCCTTTGTTGTATATGAAAATGTAACAAAAAGCGATTGAAACTAAACTAGCTAGACCTCAGAGGTGTCAGAGGAGAGGTCTGGGGCAATAGGTCCAACCAAAGGTACAAGGAGAGATAAGGAGCAGTTTCTTACCTGTAACTCCAGTTCTGTAGTAGGGGTATTTCTGTGATAGTCATAAACATGTGAATAGTCCCGCCCATGTGCCTGGACCCCAGAGCACTTCATTAGATCTAGTCTCTTAAGTTGTCCTCTTCTGCAGTCCTGCATAGACACTTAAGAGATAATAAAGGACAATAATGCAGCCTAAAAACACGCTGGCCATTACTTCATCCTGAAAAAGATGACATTATCTGTCTGTAAATTGATACCGTGACTTTAAGAATCCTTCCAGAGATCCTTGATATCGCATGATGCACAGCCAAAGGCCAGTTACTTTCAGTTCTTTTTGAAGGTATATAAAGCAGGGCCTGATATATTCAGGATATCACCGTTTCATCCACCAAGGAGGAGGGTTGGTTGCTTATGACTATCACAGAGATACCCCTACTACAGAACTGGAGTTACAGGTAAGGAACTACTCGTTCTGTAGTAGGGGATCTCTGTGTATAGTCATACTCATGTGAATAGAATAGCAAGCCCATCCCCAAACAACAACCCCAGCAATGGAAGAAACAAACAGATCCGCTATTGAGCAAATAGATTCCTCAGGGAAGCCTGCCCAACCTGAGGAGCCCTGACATCAGAGACCTGGCAGTAGTGTTTAGCAAAGGTATGGACTGACTTCCAAGTGGGAGCCTTACAGATTTCTGCAATAGGGACTTTACGGAGTAAAGCCGCTGTAGCATCTTCACACTGGTAGAGTGAGCCTTAGGCTTACTAACTAGATTCTTGTTGGCTTTCTGATAACACAATTGAATACAGGACACGATCCACCTAGAGATGGATTGCTTGGAGGTAACAAGACCAGCTGACCCAGTCTACGAATCTCCTTAGTCTTATCTAAGTAGATTTTCAATACCCTTCGAACATCGAGAGAATGAAGGGATCTCTCAGCAGGAGAGGAAGGATGCTGGAAAAACATGGGTAGAGAAATAATTTGATTCACATAAAACTCTGACAACACTTTCGGAAGGAATTTAGGGTGAGTTCTCATGACTACCTTAGAGGATTGAAACACAGTGTAAGGCTCTTGACATCAGAGAGCCTGGATTTCACTCACCCTGCCAGCCGATGTTATGGCTACCAGGAAAGCTGCCTTCCAGGACAGATGCTGGAGAGAAGCCTTATGAATGGGCTTAAAGGGCTCCGTAATTAGTCTGGAAAGCACCACATTAAGCTCCTACGGAAGCGAAGGACGCCTAATAGGAGACAACACCTTCTTCAAACCTTCCAGAAAATCTTTGATGGCTGGGATTTGGAAAAAGGAAGTTTGTGAAGGGCATTTCCTATATGCAGTTAAAGCTGCTAGGTGAACTTTAATGGAATGAAAATTAAGGCCATATTGAGCCAAAAGTAGCAAGTAAGCAAGAATGACATCCTTCTTGCAGGAGGTAGGATCTGCATTCTTAGAGGTGCACCAAATGCTAAATCTCTTCCATTTATATGCATAGGAAGTCGGTCTGGATGGTCTTTTTGCTTCCCTTAATATCTCCATACAGTTCTGCTGGAGATTAAGATGCACATACTGCACTAGATCAGTAGCCATGCTGCCAAATTCAGTGACGAGAGGTTGGGGTGCACCATCTGCCCTCCGAACTTCGTGAGAAGGTCCGGCCGACACGGAAGTAGAAGGTGCCGCAGGAGAGATTAGTGTAGGAGATCGGTGAACCACCACTGCTGAGGCCACTCCGGAGCAATGAGGATCATTCTGGCCCATGATTAGGAAAGTTTGATCAACACTGTCGGGATCAAGTTTGATCAACACTGTTGGGATCAAGGGAATGGGTGGAAAAGCGTAGAGAAAGCTGTACGACCAGTTGATCCACAGTTCATTCCCCAGCGTCCCTGGTTGGTCAAACCTGGAGGCAAAGTGTCGGCATCTGCTGTTTTCTGAGGTGGCAAACAGATCGATCTCTGGGGTGCCCAATCTACCGAAGATTTCTCATACCACTTTGCCGTTTAAGACCCATTCGTGATTTTCCTGAACGAGTCTGCTGAGAGGGTCTGTCTGAGCATTCTACAAACCTGGCAGGCGAGGTGCTGTTATGGTCAGGTCCCTGGCCAGCAGCAAATTCCAGATTGTCTGTGCTTCCCAAGACAATGTGCGAGATCTTGAACGCCCCTGCTTGTTGAGATAGTACCATCGTCGTTGTGTTGTCCGTCTGGACAAGCAGGGAACTGGTACAGATGGAAGGTTGAAAGGCTTTCAGCGCCAAATGAACCGCTCGGAGTTGCAGGACGTTGATGTGATACGTGGCCTCCTTCTGGGACAACGTGCCCTGTATCTGAAGGTGGCCTGAATGCGCTCCCCAGCCGTGGAGAGATGCATCTGTCACAATGGTCTGATGGTATCTCCTTGGAACGGAATTCCCCGGAGGAGATTGTGAGGCGAGCACCACAACTTGATGGACTGGAGGGCTTTCTGCAATAGTTGAATCCTGTTCTCCCAATTCCCTTGTCTCTAGTCCCACTGATGCTCCAGATATTCCTGCAGAGGCCGCATGTGGAGGCGTGCATGTAGAGTGAGGAAGATACATGATGCATGGAACCCAGGAGAGAAGACACCGTCCTAAATGCCGGTGTGGGAATGGTCATGAGAATCTGAGCCTTCCGAAGGATTGATAAGCGTCTCTCCTCCGAAGGACACACGCTTGCCTTGCGAATATCGATGGAGGCTCCCAGATACTGCAGACACTGGACAGGTGTCAGGACAGACTTTGAAAGATTGATACGTAGACCCAAGCGATTCAGCAGAGTGGGCGTCTGGTTCAAATGCAGTTGTGCTTCCTGAAACATGGCTGCCTTGATCAGCCAATCATCCAGGTATGGATAGACACACACATTGTTCTTTCGGAGGTGTGCTGCGACTACCGCCATGCATTTTCGAAAAAGTCCTGGACGCTGACTTCAGGCCGAAGAAAAGCACTGCATATTGCTAGTGATTGGTGCTGACCAGGAGCCGTAGGAACTTGCGATGTTTCCTTGCTATGAGCACATGAAAATATGCGTCTTGTAGATCCATGGCGCACAGCCAGTCTCCCTGATGTAGCGGAGGGTAGATCTGGTGCAGGAATAGCATGCAGAGCTTCTCTATGAATCCATTTGTTTGCTTGCCGCACATCGAGAATAGGTCTGAATTTGAAAGAATCTGGAATATAGACCTTGTCCCCTCTGGGTAGGAGGAACCAGTTCTATTGCCCTCTTTCTTAACAGGGTATCAGCCTCCACCTGAAGTTTGCGCAGCAGGTGTTGTGAGCGAACTGGTGGTATCGACGGAGGAGGGCTGGTGAAACGTAGACCGTATCCATTGCTAACAATATTCAGCACCCAACTGTCCTGAGTAATCTCTTTCCACCAGAGTGGGCAATAGAAAAGGGGGAAGTAACCTTTCAGGGCTTGGACCCGCTGGGGACTTGTTCCCTGGTGTCGACTGCTGGTTATTCCTTCCTCTCGACTGGCGTCTCTGAAACGGCTGAAATGACGGTTGAAACTGTTGCTGTCCAGACTGACACCCCTGCCTGTGCTGGAATCGGAGGAATAACACCGTTGGAAAGGGCGGAAATTCCTATGCTGCTCCTTAGGCTTTTCTAAGCAAACGGGTTTGAGGGTCTTCATCTCTACCTTCATGCGGGCCCTCTCCTCCTCCACATGGAAACCAAAGAGCGTGGAACCCGAGAAAGGAAGGTTAGCGATGTGCTGCTGAGACTCCGGTTTTAAAAAGGTGAGACGCAACCAGGAATGCCGCCGGAGAGTAACACCATGGCAATATAAATTGGCTGCAAGAAGAGAGGTGTCCGCTGCTGCACTGATAATCTGATTAGAGACCATCAGCCCCTCATTGGAAACCTCCTGGATATCCTCCCGCTTGTCCCTAGGGAGGAGGCCCATGAACTGGTTAAGAGACTCTCACAAAGAACGGCCCTAACGGCCTAGGAGGGCAGTGGAACCAGACGCCTTCATCGATGTTGCTGCAGTGTTGCAGACTTTCCTCCCAGCAAAGTCCAGCTTACGGCTTTCCGTGTCCGGAGGGACTGTTGACGAGGGAGCTGTAGAATCCAGCTTCTTTGCCGCCACCACGATGACTGAATCCGGTGGAGGCTCCGCCCGAAGGAATGCAAGGTCAGAGTCCGGGGGACGGTATTTCTTCAAGAGCCTCGAAAGGTCAGATTTTACCGAGGCAGGCGTAAGGAACAATTCCATCCGGTTCCTCCGATCCAGGCACCAAAGGAAGCAGAGGACGAGAGGTTTGCCTCTGCTGGAGAGTCTCAAAAATCACCGACGTGGTGGGAGTAGGCACAAATAACGCAATGCCTAGTTTTGCCACTCCCCTTACAAGAACCTCCTGAAATGTGGCAATGTCATCGACAGGTGACACACTCAGAGGTGGAGAGTCCGATAATGTGGGGGAGTATCTCCCCCCACTAGAGGACGCTGTGTCCCTAGTGTATCGAGAACGTGATCTCTCGTGACGACGGCACCAGTGAGACCTTGTAGAAGAACAGCGCCGGATGCGAGAACGATGTCTTGGCCGGGACCGTGATCTTGGCCTTCTAGGTTCTGCAGGGATCACAGGCACAGGTGGAGCTGCTGGAGGCTGAGGAGGTGGAGGAGGAGGTGGAAGAGGCGGAGGAGGAGGTGGCGGCGGAGTTTTAGGAGGAGTAGGAGTCCTGGGCCGCAGAGGCGACTGACGAGGGAGCCACAGGCTGAGCAGGTTCCAGTGTCCTAGTTGAAAAAAAAAAGGTCCTGGAATATTCCGAGTCCGAGTCTGACGCTTGCGGGCTGGCCTTGAAGAGGAAGCCCTGGATGTAGTGCCCATGGACAGCGAGCACCGACGTCGCCGCGATCTAGAACTTGCAGGCGAAGAGAAGCTGACTACAGAGGGGGACTGGTCTCTTGACGTCGATCTACAATGGTACCTTCTATACGTCGACCGTCTACTTCTCGACGTCGATCTTCTTCGCGACGTCAAAGTTCTCCTCAAAGTCCTTCTTCTCCGTGACTCTGATGTTCTTCGTGACGTTGATCTTCTTCGTGACATTGATCTTCTTCGTGACATTGATCTTCTTCGTGACGTCGATCTTCGTGTCGACTGTGAGCGCCAGTGTCGCCTCGACGGCGAGCGCCGAAGTCTCCTAGACCGAGATCGACGGCGATGATATGTCGACGTTGACTGGGATGTCCTCGATGTCGACCTCAGCCGAGGCCTCGATGTCTGTCCCCTCGACGTTGATCTTTGACGTCGGTTAGACCCAGAGCCCTGAGTCAGCGGGGAGCATAGTGTCGTCATACCTGGTTTCGACATAGACATTGTCGCCTTCGACGCCGAACAGGACCGGCGTAGTTTTTGAGCCTTTTGTCGACTGGGGAGCCCCCAGAGGCCAATGCATAGGTTGTGGAGGAGGAAAGGCTCTCTCTGTGCCCAAATGTCCCACCTGCAGCCTGTTGTCTTCTCGGCTCCAGGCCTTGAAGCCTAATCTTCTCCCTGTCACGCAGGGTCCTCCTGGAGAAGGATTTACAGATGGCACAGGATTCAGGGACATGTGAAGCAGGTAGACAGAGAAGACAAACTCTGTGGGAGTCCGACTTTGCCTTCTTCCTGCCACATTCAGGGCAATTGGCAAACAAAGATGGCATTTTGACAAGAAACAATTTGTGGGTTATCTGCCCAAAAAAGACAGCAAAAGAAAGACAAAGGCCAAATACGTCAAGTGAAACACTCAAACTATCTTAAAAGCTTAATACTTGAAAAATATACCACTAAAGGTAGACCTCAATGCTCTAGGGTCCTGCTAGCAGGAGCCGGAAAAAAGAACTGAAAGTAACTGGCCTTTGGCTGTGCATCATGGGACACTGAGGGTCTCTGGAAGGATTCTTAAAGGCACGGTATCCATTTACAGACAGATAATGAGAGCCTATGGAACTTGTCTGTCCAACCCTTCATCTCTATCATGAAAAAGGGATCTTTGTGAAGGGAAACCTCTTTATGTGTGAAACTTAGTTAAATAGTTAAATTTAACGGCTACCTGGCTATCTTTTTCACTTCAGGATGAAGCAATGGCCAGCGTGGACTAGTGTTTTTAGGCTGCATTATTGTCTTTTATTATCTCTTAAGTGTCTAAGCAGGACTGCAGAAGAGGACAACTTAAGAGACTAGATCTAATGAAGTGCTTCGGGGTCCACGCACATGGGCGGGACTATTCACATGATTGTGACTATACACAGAGACCCCCTACTACAGAAAAATGGAGGACATCAGTCAGCTTGAGGAATAGCTTCCTATGGCCAGCTGTCCTGGATGTAACTTCACAATTGTACATGGTCAGTCAAAACAGGTCTCGCTTAAAAGGATTTCAAAATCTACCGTTGTAGCATCTATCCCCATGGATATTCTGCAGGAACAAAACTGCATGGATCTGAAGACAGAGATCTCCATAAAGTTATGCATGGTCCATTTAGAGGCTTGGAACCAAAGGACACCATTTTATAATGAATACTTAAAGTTACTTCTAGAAAAGTGTACAATGGTTTTACGGTCTCAGAAAAGGTCAAGAAAACAGAAGTGTTCTATATTGACTGTTCAAGCCAAATGGATCTCTGCCAGCTACAGATGCCTAACGTTGCTGTAGTCCTTTGCTTAAGAACACAGACCATAGTAAGCCTTCAAGTGTACCACCTTAAAAAACACAAAACCACCTGGTGTGTTGATTTGCCAAAAACAATTTACATAATAGTGACAGAATACAAAGTAGTGTTTTCATCTTGTTTGAAAAATACAATTTATCGACAGACCAGTAAATTCACCACTCACCATAATGTTCGGTAATGTGGCATAGCGCGGCTCGTTCAGCCGCAGGTCTGCTGTCACCACCGCTGGCAACTGGATGCTAATAGTCTCAAGTCCGCCATCAATCTCACGGGTCACCTTCAGCTTGTCATTTTCTGCGATCACCTCAGAGGCAAAGGTTCCCTGAAATGGAAAATAAACTTGGAGGTTATACATAGAAACACACATCAATGGTATGTTCAAATCCAGATAGCAACTACAGACCTCAATCAATTAACTGTAGGGAACCCTTCCCTCATGGCGAAAGTGAATGTGCGAGTAAAGGTATGAACTCAAGCCTGTGAATGTGATGTTTATGCAAGCCCTGTAGGGGGTGTCAAAGGCAGCATGCATGTAGAAGAGAAGACAGCAACAAGGCACGGACCGAGTTGCCTTCCGTGTAGATAGACTGGATCTTATGTGAGTGGCAGGTCCTACAGGAATCTAACTAAATGCCCCTAGGAATACTCTAGGTGTGCAGTAGTTATTAGAGCGGGAGCTGTCAAACAGGGAACACATGTTGTGAGTACCTCTCACAAGAATAATGGAGAGGGCTCCAGCCTGCAACTGGCTTCTCCTTGAGCTCACCGGTTAGGCGGGTTACACCTAGGCCGTTTCATGTCAATGGTAGGCAGTTTTCCAAAGGCCATTTTGGTCACTAACCACCTCTGAAGCAGAGGCTTGGGGAGAGGGTTGGTTAAAAGTGAACAGGAAGTATTGTGTAGCAGATCAACCCTATATGGTTAAAAAACCAGTGGGTAAAATGGGGCACGTGTTACCTTTCACTTCAAGGTCATGGGGAGGTACACACTGCAAGAGGAGATAGCAAGTCACAGTTTTAGTCAGGGAATCAAGGCATGTTTATTTATTCGGTGCACCCATAAAGAACAAATCCTCACACAATCATGACATCTCTGCCTCACCACCTCGAAGTCTGTGACTCAGGGTAGGTATGAAAGCCCCTTAGGATCTGTATGAGAAAGCAATAATGTATTGGATCTAAATAGGAAGATACGATTATCATGGGCATTTCAGAGAGATGAAGAGAGAATCAGGCCAGATGTGATGCATTAAGTAGGTTTATATTTTCTCTTCGTGATTGCTCCGAGACCCAACTATCTTCTTGACCATGGATCAACTATCCCCATTCCCTTTACTTATTTGAATGCCAATACCAATAGATTTTAAAAGGCCCAGTGTTTGGCAGAGATCTAGGTAGCTTAGTGATAGTATTATGAGGTGTCAGTGTGCCTGAGGAGGTTGCACTAAGTTCTTGTAGCACAGTTCTAGACATTGTCAAATAGGGCAATTTAATATTGGGGAAGGTCCACTTATAATAATAATCCAGTTTGAAAAATACTAGTGAGTTAATGAATGTTGTAGAAAAATTGAATGGGATGTGATCACTCGTATGTTAACTCGCCAATTTTGTGTGTGCTGGCTGTATTGGCAATGAAATACAGCATTTTCGTAAATTAACTGGCCTCAAGGTTTATCAACGAGAAGATGAACTTCAGGGAGTCAGAGGTAAAGTGAATTGGGTCAGTGAGAGACATAGGTGCTGCCGAAGAGAGGCAATAAATACAAGGCCTCAGATTTACAGGGGTTTAACATCAGTGACAGTAAAGATATTGGCTGCCCAAGAGCAGAGGGCATTGTGAATGAAGTTTGTGATTGAAGGCGGGGTGAAAAGGAAGAAAAAGAACATAGGATTTGGGTATCAGCAGCAGTAGGTAGTATTTATGTAAGAGCAGAGAGGCGCACACAGTGAAGTCAATAGTGTAAGAAAGTCCAAAAAGAATTGTAGATCTTCGGTTCTTATTTATAAAAGTATTCTTTATTTTCACGTACAGCGGCACAGCCAACGCGTTTCATTCCCATTCGTGCCTTGGGAATTTCATCAGGGCATGTACTAGACAATCTAGTCCGTGCGGTGTCTCTCGAGGTCGTACTTCTTCGAGAACAGTTTAAAGGACAGTCACGGTAGGTCACAGTGTGTACCTGCAAAATACTTTGTGTTTGGTTCCAAGTGGAATGATGATCCAAGTCCCCCCGGAATGTCTGGTCACTGTCACTATGGCAAGTCAATAGAGGTAGGAATTCCGGACCCCTCGGGGGAACTCCGGAGGGGAAGGGGAGTCTGAGCGCTCGGGAAAGTGTCCGGCTTCAGTGGGGTTTTCAAAAGCGTAGTGACGCAACGGTGCCTTAGGTATGGCCCCCGTTCTCCGCTGCTCCTCCTCCTGGAATACTGGCACTTAACTTAAGATTGTCTAGTACATGCCCTGATGAAATTCCCAAGGCACGAATGGGAATGAAACGCGTTGGCTGTGCCGCTGTACGTGAAAATAAAGAATACTTTTATAAATAAGAACCGAAGATCTACAATTCTTTTTGGACTTTCTTACACTATTGACTTCACTGTGTGCGCCTCTCTGCTCTTACATAACTATTGATCTGATATACATCCTTGGCAGCGGATGGTGAGAGTAGTCGCACCACCTAATAATTCTGAAACAGACGAAGTGGATGTGCGGAACCTTGGTCAGCTGCTGGTTGCTTCTGTTCATTGAGCAGTAGGTAGTATGTTCAACCAAAAGAGGAGACAATGTCCCCAAAGAGGCAGTTTAAAGTGAGAAAAGTAGAGTACTAAGGACTGAGTCCTGAGAGACGCCCAATCCCAAGAGAATGAAAAGGGCAATGCATCAGGGAGTGAACTGAATGAAGCATGAAATATCATACATACTCTACAGTGTTTGATTCTATCGCCGCCGTGTGTAGGGTTGTTGGACTTCAAAAACCAATTGGAGGCAACAAACTGTACAAAAAACGTTTTGGGATTGCTTAAGGATATCACTAGGGCACATTCACCCCCATCAACAATTACAACAATATATTATTGAAAATGGGTGGTTGATGATACAAGATAAAAAATCTAGCCAATACAAGAGTCAAAATCTGGTCTAAAACAAATTGTGTTTGAATTAAGTGCTGGGAACAACACTGTAAAAAGCAATGGTACAGCAAGTTTAACTGTGCGATTTATACAGTGGTCACCACACAGATATGTAACAAAAACAAGAAGTCAAACAAGAGGTATTTATTTCCCACTGCCAATCTCTACAGGAAGTGACATCACAGGATTTCAATTCATCCATCTGCACAGGCAGTGACATAAATGGTTTCCCGTACACGGTACCCGGCAGTCCTTCCTCCTCCCAGGATCTTTTTAAAGGTGGTGTGCCGCTGGAACACCACAGGAAAGTTTGCCTGTGCCCGTCCACGCCTAAACCGCGCTCAGCGCCAGGAACCCTGGTTCTCCCCTATCACCTATACACTGCTACACTACACTATGCTCTTAACCCCAGCCTTCGCTCACCACACATTACGGAAGTAGCATTCACGTGATGTTTCTGCAAATTCTCATGCTCTCTCCCACATACTACATCCACCACTCCCGCACCAACAACCCACTTCTCACAAACCACCCACCCACTCAAGCTCACAGACCAAACACCACACAAACTTGCCACACCCACATGCATGTTCAACACCCGCTGGCTCACCAAGTATACCACGGAGCGCAACCATGATTTGGACCTGCTCTTTCTCAAGGAAACATGGCTAAACCCAATTTCGGCAGCGGACATCAATACAACCATCCCCACTATTGATGAAAAACATCTCAGAAGTGGTGTGGGATTGCCCCCCTCTGCAAGCACACCAGTGACTTGCTGGAACCCATCCACAACCTAAACAGCTGGATCACTGCATGTGCCCATACCCTGACTTCACTCATGCGCAACCCAACAGCAAAAGCCAGACCACAGGCAAGCAGGTGGACAGGGAAACTCAGGCTGATGAAACACCAATGCAAGCTACTCCATGCTCTTAACCCCAGCCACGGATCACCACTCTGACACTCTGCACAACAGATTATTGGAGTAGCATTCACATGCACTTTCTTCAAGTTCGGAGGCGCTTTCCCGTATTAACAGCACCCCACTCGCTCTCTCACGGAAACTAGCCACCCACTCAAACAGATCAAAAACACCACACAAACAACATACCACACTAGTATGCATGCTCAACACTGCCTCGCACACCGATTATACCACAGAATCCTGGGACCTACTGCACAACCATGCTCTGCACTGCCTCTTTCTCACTGAAACATAGCTAAACCCAACCTTGACACCAGAAATCATTACAGCCTTACAAGAGCAGTGGGATTCCGACCTCTCCAAGCACACCAGTATCTTGCTGAAAGCCATCAAAAATCTCATCAGCTGTATCATTGCATGTACCCATACCCTGACTCCCGTCAAGTGCAATCCAACAGCAAGAGCCAGCCCACAGGCCAGCTGGTGCACAGAGGAGCTCACACTGACTAAAATCTAATTTAAAGAACTGGATCACAAATGAAGCAAAGACGCTGCAGATAAAGACCTCTTCAAATTAGCACTAAGGCTTTACCACCAGCAGATACGGAACACCAAGCACACAGCTCTTGTGGATCACATCGATCGACCACAGCACTAACACCACCATTGAAATTTTCACCATCATCAACATCAAAGATTTCCCCCCCGGCTCCAGTAATATCACCTCCACACAAGACTTTGAAATAAGCTCTCTTAATTCTGTAACAAAATCATCTCCATATACAGCAACTTCAACCATCCAAATAAACTTTCCATCACAGCCACTGAACTAACCCTGAATGAGTCTTGTTGCTACAAGATGACTGCAAAGCCTTCAGTACCACTGAGCTCAACCTATTACAATCACATGGAGAAAATGTACAACAACATGAGTGGTGTGCCTCCATGGTCTGCCTGGCCCTCGATCCTTTCAAAAATCTACTTGGAAGCGGCTGTGTGCCTATAACACATGTATAACAGAGACAGTCACATGTATGCAAATGATAGGATTAACTACAAACTAGAAACCAGAACCGTGGTCATCATATAACCCCAACTGCTTAACAATGACTCGCAATCTGTATGCATCACAACCCGCTCCCAAGACTTATGTACTCCTTATTGTCCGAGCAATCTATTCTGTCATACCCAAGCACTGACATATAGAACAGCCCTCCTTCACCCTGTATTTTCAGTCATTTAATAACTTCTTACACTTCAGCTCTTAAAACAACAATTTCGTGTTACCTTACTCTGTTTTTAGGTTTCGCCTGGCGTCCGCTGCGCAGCAGCGTTCGCGCAGGCGAAATCTTATGTTAGAACAGTTGTTGGCTTTGTCCCGCCTCTCTCTTCCATTGGCTAGGTCCATAAATGGAGGCTAGCCATTGGAAGAGAGATCTGTCCGTCATTGTCCAAGGCGATTCGTGGGCGTTCCGGCGATTTTTTCCTTCTCCGCCCCTTTTTTTGCCGTCACGAAGAGGTGGGCCCATTGTGGGTGTTTACTTTTTTTTTTTTTTTGCCTGATGTTTGCGCCGCCATTTTTTCATGGAGCTGGGGCTGAGCGGATGCTCGAGATGTTTCTTCGTGTTTAAAGAGGTTACTCTGGTTTATGAAAACATCCCTTCGGTGTGTACAGATGTCACTTTAGTTTGTAAAGAAGTCCCTTTCGTTTGTAAATATGTTACTCTCTCTGATTCGTACAGTGTTGCAGCTTGTAACGAAGGATACACCACTCAAGTTCATCATTGGCCTCTGTGGAATCGTATGTTGTCATCGACAGTGCGATCAGAATCGGTAGATTGCATATGGGATCACCAGGCACCTTTACATTGCTTTGTGCTGCCTCGAGCCGCCGCCGATGACGGCTTGATACAGAGGCCTGGAGCCGGCGCGCGTGGGCGGAGCTCCGCCTGTCTCCAGCCACAGGCCTCGCTCTGCAGGGCAGCGTTTTTATGTCATCTGCATCTGGCACAGAAGCGTTTTTTCCGCCTGACGTGCGAGGATGGGGAAGTGGTGCTGAGAAGCACGTATGGCCCCGATGCACCCTTTCAGCATCGACCGCAAACAGCAAGGCAAGGCTTAATTCCCAGCAGGGCCGGCTACGTCTTTCATCTTCCCGAGGCCGATAAGCGCAGGTCTATTGCGTTAATAATGAAAGGATCAACTTAGGCATTAGAAGGACATTTACCTTTTGGTATGTGCAATCGAAATACAACCGCCTCGTGGCTGGCTCTCTCCAGTGTTGCAAGTACCTTCATCATTAGCCAGGAATCTCCTTTACTCCTAGGCTATTCCTTCCCGTCCTCCTCCCACGCCTTACTCCAGACGTTCAGCACAGAGATGCTAACTCTGCTCAGGTGCTATGGATCCAATAAAGGGGTTGGACGACCGGCATCCTCCTCGATCTTACCCAAGCCTCCACCGCAACATGGCGGGGCAGAACCACCGTGGCATCTGCACCAACGCCCCAAAAGTGCCTGCAAGGGACCAATAAGAGCTGGAAGTAGAGATGCCATCCTGGATTTCAGGAGGTCAATCAAGGTTGTTGAAGTGAAGGAGCAATATAGATGTCTTTACATTTTATTTTTAACTTGTCACATTCGCTGTACGTTCAAAGGCAGGAAGGGGACATGTACAAAGTACTTATGCAGTACCAAAACAGTGATAAAGTCGAAATTAAAATAATAGCAATTCCAAAACGGATTAAAAAAACTTGATAGAAAATTATTAAACAAAGGACACATGTGGCTCTGGGTGTGTGTGTGTGGTAGTAATTACTGTCTGCTGAGCTCGTCCGTAGGGTACAATAGGTCTCACATTTGCGAGAGATTAAGCTAATGGCAATGTAAATGACAATGCCATTTATTTATCGGTTTTCAAAACCAACACATAAATACAAATTTTGTCATTTACAATGCCAATAGCTCTAACTTTTCCAAAGGCGAAACCATTGCATTGCAAATGCTTGTTAAATAACGTTTTCCACCTTTTCCGAGGCGGTTGTTGCTTTGCTGGGAAGACAACCTTGGAGACACTCTGTGTGTGCATCCAACTGCCTGGGAGGGGACCAATTAAATTCTAGAAAGGTGGAGTCTGTAAGAGCTCATACCCTTCAAATCATGCCGCGAGGCGGAGAAGCGCCAAAGGGAATCCAGTCTGCACCCATACCAGCAGTCCGGGGCCAGCCACTATGCCCAAAATTTGATTCACTCCGCTGAGGAACTCAAAAGCTTTTCTTCGAGCAGTTATCAACTAGAGCAATCTGCTTTCTCTAAACATTCTAAGCTAGACATTCTAACTCAGAACCAGCCAATAGCCTGCCCGCCTAATCAAAGGCTAATAACCAATTTGCCTAGGGACAATAAATCTGTTTCTGAGTCTATGATCAAATCCTCGCTGCCATTCGGCTTCTGGAAGAATAATCAACTTACTGTAACCAACCTCTATACGCAGTCCTAGGGTTAAACATCAATCGGCTTCTACCTGCTAAATTCCAAATCTCTAAACATCTTATTTATGACAGACACATGACTAACAGATGACTCAGTGCCAGATATTCTGGCAGCCCTGTAAACACAAAGCGGTGGAGAGAACCAGACCTCGAGTGAATAAATAAACAAGCAGTGGCACAATTATGTGTTTTGAAAAAGCCATCTGAGGGGTCTAAATGATGATATACCTTGGCACGCATTGATTAGGTGACCCTTCCAAGATCTTTGTATCCTGTGAACACACATATACTAGGGCACTACCAACTATGCAGGAACATCTTTCTTTGATATTGTGTATTATTTTGTCTGAGTGTGTAATAATATATAAAATATTAACCAAGTCTTTTTTCTGTGTTGGGTCAGTGGCAGACTCCACATGGAAAAAAAACTTATTACACCTCACCTTGGGAATTTGACCAGGGTACACATATTGATGGATGTCATTTACCACTTTATCATGCATTTATATTTCATCTTTAGCTGAAAAATTGAGTGGAAGTAAGTGTATGTCCTTTAACCAGGATGGGCATTGTTGAACCTATCCTGATACACACTTTCCTATACATTTGTGTAATCTGGCTAATTTCATTGTTCCGCTACTTTTGGTAGATGGATTAGTTATACATTAGTCTTGTTCCTCGAACAACTTGCCAGTTAATGACTTATGCTCTGACCATATCTTTTTACTTGCCGAGTCGTTCACTACCCTTGTTAAAAAACGTTCCCCTACGATTAACCTGGACAGGGAAGGGACTCATGAGATATGGTGCATCATGTAATGATTGTGTTTTTGGTTTTTCTCAAGAACAGGATTGTTGCATTTTTTTTATTTCAAAATTTGTGGGATTCTTCAAATTATTGTTTCTGATCCCGCTGAAATATTGAGGTAAATAGTTAACGCATTTCTAAGGTGCATAAACATTATCATCCTAAGGCAGCGTGGGAACAACTACAATTCCCAGGTGCCCCGGACGCTGGTCGACGCCGTGACGTAGGCATGCCGCGACGGCATGTCGGCCGACTGCTAATGGAAACAGGCTTATAATGGAGCGGCCGGCGTCTCGTTATCACCTCCGCGGCGCAACAGGAACGGGCACGAGAGATGCTGGAGATTTCATCCGAACAGTAAGATACATGCCGGAAAGTAAAATGCTTAAGCAGATGGCAGAGATAATGTAGCATTTATCACTCTGCGGAGGGAGGTAGCTCGTAGGAGGAAGGGAACCCTCAGGAGACCCAAGGGCCACCGCTTGAAGTCTCTCGTGCTTTACTATTTTTGGCGGGCACATAGGGAGAGATATTTTGTTATTTTGATATGTTTTAGAGGCCGCATTTATACACCATCTAAAATGTGTACACTATGTATCCCTTTTTGAACACAGGTTGTGTTCTCTGAAGCTCCTCCTACCTGGCGCCATTTAGAGTTTAATCTATCAATAAACTCGGTGAGTTATGGTTTTTTGGTGATGAGTGGCAACTGATGACCCTTGACCCTGCTCACAGGTCAGGTCAGGTCGCGCCGCACCGCTCCTCCTGTGTGCCCGTGACTCTTGCCCCGCTGCTGCCGGGAGTTCGCCGCTGGTGTGCTCTTGTGCTGCCTACATGGTGGTTTGTTGTTGACTGTTTTGTACTTTATTTTTTGTTTTGTATTCTGTTTTGGGCTCTTAAGCACCCCTTTGCTCTCTGTACCCCCCTGCTTCCCGCCGCTGCATCCCTGCGGCCCTCCCCCTTTTGCCTTCTGTGTCCAGTCCCTCAACACCCATTGGCTGTCCCGCTCCCGCCTCCCAGCTGCTCCTCCCTCCCACTTTTGCCTTTTGCGGAGGATGCCGCGCGTGCCAAAGTCAAGCCCGTCTGCGCCTGTACGCGCCTGGCCCTCGCCCAGCACCAGAACCCCTGGACCCCGTGCCTCCCGCAACACCAGACTACAATACGACGCCAACACCCTCCTCGCTCTCAACACCGGCCGGGACCACCGCTGCTTCCAGGCTGCCCCGAAACACACCCACGGACCCTTCTCCTGCCACGCCTGCAGCTTCTCCTGTGACAGAACCACCAAGCCTCCAAGGACCGGACCCAACCACCTCCGCTGCATACTCGTCAACACCCGCTCCGCACATAAACACGCCGTCGAGCTTTAGGACCTACTCGACACAACGGCCCCTGAAGTAGCATTCCTGACCGAGACCTGGTGGAATGAATCCTCGGCACCGGACATCGCCATAGCCATCCCAGACGGCTACAAGATCTCCCGCAGGGATCGTGCCAACAGAATTGGAGGAAAAATAGCCATCGTCCACAAGTCCAGGCTCCAGGGCCACACCCTCGCAGACGACTCAACTCCGCCGAACACCTTCACTTCCGGATCCACACCGACCCCAACACCACTCCCAAAGGAACACTCGTCTACAGACCTCCCGGACCCCGGGCCCTGTTCAGCGACTCCATCGCCGACCTCGCCAGCACACACACATTCGCCTCCACGGACTACATCCTCTCGGGGACCTGAACTTCCACCTCGAGAACAACACCGACACTAACTCCGCCACCCTGATCGACAACCTTGCCAACCTCGGCCTCCGACAACTCGTCACCGTACCCCCCCACGCCGCCGGCCACACGCTTGACCCCATCTTCTCCACAAGTACCCACGTCGCCTTCAACCACACCACGAACTCCACTGGACCGACCACCGCTGCATCCACTTCACATTCAAGAAAGCAACCACGCACCACCACACCCAACAGCTAACTCGCCGCTGCTGAGGTAAAATCACTGAGAACCAAGTGACCTCTGCCCTCGCCCTGGACCCTCCAACTGACCCCACCGGCCCAGACACCGCCGCCCGAAACCTCAGACAGTGGATTGAAGACTGCGCCAACACTCTCGCCCCGCTAAAGAAGCCCTCCATCAACCACTCCAGCAAGAAAGCCGCCTGGTTCACTGAAGAACTCCAGACCTCCAAACACACATTCCGGATGCTAGAGAAGAAATGGCTCCAAGACCGCACGTCAGACAACCACGCTGCCCGCAAGGACGCCATTCGCAGACATCACCAACTCATCAGAAAAACCAAGAGGTCCTCCTTCAAACCCGGCCTGGACAACAACGCACACGATTGCAAAGAGCTCTTCAGGATCGTGAAGGAACTCTCCAAACCCAGCGCCAACGACATCCCGCCCTCGCAAGGACTGTGCGACTCACTGGCCACCTTCTTCCACCACAAGATCATCGACATCCACAACAGTTTCAACGTACCGCCAGCCCCGACCACGACAGACCCCACCCTGAACGCCACCTGCACCAACCAGCTGACCTCCTAGGCCCACGTCAACGACGATGAGACACGAAAGATCATGAACTCCATCCACTAGGGATCGCCAGCAGACCCCTGCCCACACCACGTGTTCAACAAAGCAGACGCCACCATCGCACCCCAACTACGAAAGGTCATCAACATTTCCTTCGACTCAGCAACATTCCTGGAAAGCTGGAAGCACGCCGAAATCAACGCCCTACTCAAGAAGCCCAAGGCGGACCCCATTGACCTCAAGAACTTCCACTCCATCTCCCTGCTCCCCTTCCCGGCGAAGGTCATTGAGAAAATCGCCAACATACAGCTGACCCGCCACCTTGAGGACAACATCATCCTAGACCAGTCGCAATCCGGATTCAGACGGAACCACAGCACCAAGACAGCCCTCATTGCCGCCACAGACGACATCCGACACCAACTAGACAACGGCGAAACCTCAGCCTTCATCCTCCTGGACCTGTCAGCCGCCTTCGACACAGTCTGCCACCACACACTAAGAACATGCCTCCAAGAAGCCGGAATTCGGGAGAAAGCCCTGGACTGGACCACTTCCTTCCTCTCTGGTAGAACCCAGAAAGTCCGCCTCTCACCCTACCGATCCGAAGCAACCAACCTCATCTGCAGCGTACCCCAGGGCTCATCCCTCAGCCCGACGCTGCTTAACATCTACATGGCCCCCCTCGCACAAGTGGCCGGCCAACACGACCTGAACATCATCTCCTACGCCGACGACACCCAGCTCATCCTCTCCCTTACCAAGGACCCGCATACCGCCAAAACCATACTCCACGAGGGTATGATGGCCGTCGCCGAGTGGAAGAGGAGCAGCCGCCTGAAGCTGAACTCTGACAAGACGGAAGTCCTCATCCTCGGCCCTACCCAGTCTGCATGGGACGACTCCTGGTGGCTGACAACACTAGGAACAGCAGAGACGCCCGCGGACCACACACGCAACTTGGGATTCATCCTCGACTCCTCCCGCTCCATGTCCAAGCAGGTCAGCGCCGTCTCCTCCTCCTGCTACAACACCCTCCGCATGCTTCGCAGGATCTACAAGTGGATCCCGATCGAAATGCAAATGCTACTTACCAGTATGCATCTGTTCTTGGCATGTAGGGCTGCTGACATTCATATCTGTGCATAGATCGCCGCCTAGTGTTGGGTCCGGATGATTGCACATTGTTGTCCTGGAAGAGTCTTCGAAGTATCACGAGATAGGTGGCTCCTCCCCTGGACTACAGTGCGCATGGGCATCGCCTCCATCCCCAGATTGTTTTTAGCCATTGGCAGAGATGGAGTGAAGTATGTGAGTGATGACCATGCTATGAGCATATAAATATATGAATACTGCAGCTGCTACAGGCGCCGGGGAGGAGGGTGGGCGATATGAATGTCAGCAGCCCTACATGCCAAGAACAGATGCATACTGGTAAATAGCATTTGCAGTTCGAGGCATGTGGGCTGCTGAATTCATATCTGTGCATAGAATATATAGCAGTCCCTCCATTAGCGGCGGCCGCCCGTGCCAGCTGCAGCAGTCTGAAAAAGTGTTTTGAGAACAGCCTGACCAACAGCTGCCTGCTGTTTGGAGTGCACGTCTACACAGTAATGTTTAGTGAAAGTATGTGTGGTAGACCATGTGGCTGCCCTACAAATATCTTCTAAGGGAATGTTACCTAGGAAAGCCATAGAGGCCCCCAACATCCTGGTGGAGTGGGCTCTTGGTGGGATAGTGAGAGTGCGTTTAGCCTTAGCGTAACAGATTTGAATGCATTTCACGAACCACCTAGCGATCCCAGCTTTGGAGATAGCGTTTCCCTTGTGTTGTGTGGCAAAAGCAACGAAAAGCTGCTTGGTTTTGCGAAAATCTTTTGTCCTGTCCACGTAGTACATCAAGGCTCTTTTAACGTCAAGGGTGTGGCGCATCCGCTCCGCCAGCGTCTCTGGGTTTTGGAAAAACACCGGCAACTCAATTGTCTGGTTCATATGGAATTGAGATACAACCTTGGGTAAGAATTTAGGGTTAGTGCGGAGCACAACCCTGTTAGCATGTACTTGGAAGAAAGGTTCTTGGATGGTGAGCGCCTGCAACTCGCTAACCCTCCGTAGCGATGTAATTGCTACTAAGAAAGCAACCTTCCAAGTCAGAAACTGAAGCTCACAAGAGTGCAGTGGCTCGAAGGGAGGACCCATCAGTCTTGTAAGAACCACATTGAGGTTCCATTCTGGAGCTGGTGGGGTCCTTGGCGGAATGACTCTCTTGAGTCCTTCCAGAAAAGCCTTGATAGCAGGGACCTTAAAAAGTGACAGGTGTTGCCTATTCTGGAGGTATGCTGCCATAGCAGACAGGTGAATGCGGATGGAAGAGTACGCCAAATTGCATCGATACAGGTGGAACAGGTAACAAATGATGTTTTGAATGGAAGCATCTAGCGGGTCAATATCGTGGTTAACACAGTAAATGACAAACCTCTTCCATTTAGCCGCATAACAAGCTCTAGTAGTGGGCTTTCTTGCCTCCCGAATGATGTTCATGCAATCGGGAGGAAGATTGAGGTAGCCAAACTCTAGGACTTCAGGACCCAGATCGCCCGGTTGAGCTGTTGCAGATCTGGGTGCTGAATGTCGCCATGGCTCTACGTCAGAAGGCTGGGAGTGAGATGAAGCCTTTGATGCGGTACCACGGAGAGTTCCAGAAACGTGGTGTACCACGGTTGGCGAGCCCACGTTGGAGCAACCAGGATGAGAGTCATCGAGTGCTGCCTGAGCTTGCGTGCCACCAGCGGTATCAGAGGTGCTGGGGGAAAAGCGTACGCAAATCTGCCTGACCAGTTCATCCACATCGCATTGCCCTGTGATTGCGGGTGTGGGAACCTGGCGGCGAAGCTTTGGCCTTTTGCGTTCTCCTTTGTGGCGAACAGGTCTATCTCTGGATGACCCCACCTTTGGAAGTACGGTTGGAGTACTGATGGATGTATCTCCCACTCGTGCATTTGATGGCTGTGCCTGCTGAGCAGGTCCGCCATCTGGTTGTCCTTGCCCGGGAGATGCTCTGCCATGAGGAAGATGTTCCTCTGAATGGCCCACTTCCACATGCTCTGAGCCAGATGAGACAGCTGCGGAGAGTGTGTGCCTCCCTGCTTCTGAATGTAGTACATGGCTGTCATGTTGTCCGTCCGGATCAACACGACTTTGTTGCACAGATGTACTTTGAACGCCTTCAAGGCCATGAAGATTGCCATCAGTTCCAACACATTGATGTGCATCTTCCTTTGCTGTAGTGTCCATAGTCCCTGCACTGTGTACTGGAGTACATGCGCTCCCCATCCCTGGAGAGAAGCGTCCGTCGTCAGGATAATCTGTGGCACGGGCTCTTGGAATGGTCGGCCCTTGCAAAGGTTTTGTGGATTCCACCAATGCAGAGAGTCGTATGCCCGACCGCTCACCAACACTAGGTCTGTCAGTTGCCCATGAGCCTGAGTCCACTGACGTGCTTGGCACTCCTGAAGCGGACGCATATGTAGTCTCACGTGCGGGACGATGGAGATGCAGGAGGCCATCATGCCTATCAACTGCATGAACACCTTCGCTGGAAGCGAGTGCTGAGGTCTGAATCGTTCGATCAGTGTTTGGATACTGGCGATTCTCACTGAATTTGGCTGCGCAGTGGCTGCCAGAGTGTTTATTGTCGCGCCCAGATACTGTCGTACATGGGCGGGCTGGAGATGGGATTTCGGGTAGTTCAGAGAGAATCCCAGATCGTGCAGGAGATGAATGGTGCGGGACACGTGGTCGGCGCACTGCTGCTCTGTTTTTGCCTGAATAAGCCAGTCGTCCAGGTAAGGGTAGACGTGGACGTTCTGGCGTCGTAGATGTGCCACCACAGTCGCTAGGCACTTCGTAAAGACCCTTGGCGCTGTGGTGACCCCCAACGGCAGAACCCTGAACTGGTAGTGCTGATCTTGAATTGTGAATCTGAGATACTTCCTGTGGGAAGGATGCAAGGGGATATGAAAGTATGCATCCTTTAGATCCAACGTAGCCAGGAAGTCCCCCTGCTGAAGCAGAGGGAGTACCTGCTGCAACGGGAGCATATGGAAATGCTCCGAGAGAATGTACTGGTTGAGGGGCCTGAGGTCCAGGATGGGCCGTAGGGATCCGTCCTTCTTGGGGATTAGAAAGTACAGGGAGTAAACCCCTGTTCCCCTTTCTTGCAGTGGGACGAGCTCTATTGCTCCTTTTTGCAGCATGACCTGAACTTCCTGCTGCAACAAGTGCAAGTGCTCGCCGGACATAGGACGGCTTCTTGGAGGTATGTTTGGTGGAGTGGAAGTAAGTTCCAGACAGTAACCGTACTGGACAAGAGATCTGACCCACCTGTCCGTGGTGATGGATCTCCACACGGGCAGGAACTGCTGGAGTCTCCCCCCGACCGGTGTTGTGTGGTCGGGGGGCAGTGACAAGACGTCACTGCTTGCTGGCGGCGGTGGACCTGGAGCTGTTGTTTCCACGTCCCCTGCCCTTGACATTGTTGCCTCTGTATCCACCTCTACCCTTGTTGTTGTATGAGGTTTGGGTATTGCTCTTGTAGTACTGGGTGGATTGCGATGCCTGACCCCTTGAGGTGCCTCTGGTATTGGAGCGGCGAAAGGAACCACCTCGAAACTGCTGAGACTGGAGGGCCCCCATAGACTTCGCAGTGTCTGTATCTTTTTTCATCTTTTCAAGCGTCGCATCCACCTCGGGTCCAAACAAATGGTCAGGATTAACCGTCTGGTTAAGGATGGTTGTTTGTATATCAGGTTTAAACCCTGAGATCCTAAGCCATGCATGTCTTCTGAGCAACACACTGGTGTTGATTGCCCTGGAGGCTGTATCAGCCACATCTAGCGCACATTTGATGGAAGCGTTTGTAATGAGCTTTCCCTCTTGAATTAACATTTCCCCTGCCTCCTTGTATTGGTCAGGCAAGTGCTGGAGCAGTGCTTCTAGGGTGTCGTAATGAGCCCTATCGTAGCGTGCAAGTAGGGCCTGCGTGTTCGAGATGCGCCAAATGTTAGCTGCTTGTGCAGCAATACGTTTCCCTGAGGCCTCAAATATTTTCGACTCTTTGTCTGGGGGAGGAGCGTCACCAGTTGTCTGTGAGTCCGCCCTCTTGCGAGCGTTTGATACTACCAAAGAGTCCAGTGGCAGGTGTCCCTTGATATATGTTGGATCCGAGGGCGCTGCCTTATATTTCTTATCAATGCGTGGAGGGCAGCGAGAGTTCGGAGCTGAAGAAAACAGTAAACCCGAACGAAAACGATACCGGCGCCAAACCTAAAGACCTTTTGGTCTCGAGTTAAGAGAGTTAACAACTATCGGTTCCGACAGAGGGAACCGACACACATCCGAACCCAATGGCGGAAAAAAACAATCTGGGGATGGAGGCGATGCCCATGCGCACTGTAGTCCAGGGGAGGAGCCACCTATCTCGTGATACTTCGAAGACTCTTCCAGGACAACAATGTGCAATCATCCGGACCCAACACTAGGCGGCGATCTATGCACAGATATGAATTCAGCAGCCCACATGCCTCGAACCCAGAATAACGGTGACCCAAGCCCTCGTCAGCAGCCGGCTGGACTACGGCAACGCACTCTACGCGGGAATCCCGACCAAACACCTACAGCGGCTACAACACATCCAGAACGCCTCGGCCCGCCTGATCCTCAACCTCCCCCGACACAGCCAAATCACCCCCCACCTCAAAGACCTTCACTGGCTCCCCATCAACAAGAGGATGACCTTCAAGCTCCTCACCCATGCACACAAAGCACTCAACTCCGGACCAGCCTAACTGAACAACAGACTCAACTTCTACATCCCCGCCTGCCAGCTCCGAAAGACTCGCCCTCGCAGCCGTCCCACGAATCCAGCGTACCACCTCCGGAGGCAGATCCTTCTCCTTCCTCACTACCAAGACCTGGAACACCCTCCCCACTGACCTGCGACAGACCCAGGACCTGCTGACCTTCAGGAAGCTCCTCAAGACCTGGCCCTTCGAGCAGTAGCCTATTCTACAAGACAGAGGACCCTAGTAATTTAGGATCATGGGAATGATAGACATATACTGAATAGTATGTATGACCTCTGTCCAGCCGGACAGGATTTTATTCGTCAAATTTTCTGTATTGGTTCATATATTCAACATTTATACAAAAGTGGGCACAGCCTGTGACCCACAGGGGACAAGACAAAACAAGTGACAGAAAATTATGTAAAAGCGCACAAAGCGGTCTGTACTATTGTTCAGTATTACAGACTAGGATTCATTTAAAGCAACCCATTGTTCTAGACATTTCGTGAATTCAAACAAACATATGGTGCAGTAAGGTCGACGACGTTTCGATGCAGCTTGAAAATACATGCATCATTATCAGGACAAAAACCAATGTGTCATGTTTGTCTTGAGACTATTTCAACAGTTACATAGCCTCTATGGCAGTTTACATAATATTAAATAAACGTTTGAAAGGAGGGAAAAATAAGGGAAAAAAACATAAGCAAAAAAGTTTTCATTAGAAATTACTAGGCATGAATGCATTTTATATTTTTAGTTTCCACAAACAACAAGCGAGGACTTATTTGTGCCGTTGTGGAAATTTCGAGTGACCTGGTGAGGATTAAGAACTGTTTTAAGTTGTACTCCGTGATTTCCAGCACATGCTTGTTACCAGAAAAAAAGAGTGATGGCTTGCACTGTTCAGTGAAAGGACAATCACATTCAATATTTTTAAAAAAAGAAATACGGCGCAGTGAAAAGGACATGTGCTCTAGCCCGTGAGTTTGTTGGTTTATAAAAAGTACGACGCAGTGTTTACTGTTCGGCGCATTGGACTGTGTGCTAAGGCGGCTGAGGGGAGGTGGAAGTAATAGCCGGAGAATATGCGGGATTAATTAGTATACCTATGACTCTACCGGAACTTACTTAAATTAGTGGCTCCAGGCTCGCTGTTGCGGCGGTCCGATGCTTCCTCTTCGGGAATTCTAAGGAGGCAATTGGGCATAAATAAGCTTAAGGCATATGGGAGACGGCGCGGGGGAAGGGGGTGTGGCACCATGCCGTACTCACTTGGTGTGGTCTTGCTTGATGGCAGGACGGTTGGGGTTCTGGCGGTGATCGCTGCCGGAGTTGGGAGGAACAGAGTATTTGAATACTCACAATGGAAAAGGGACTTGGCAGGGAGGTACCGAAATGGGGGCGGCCATCTTAGAGTGGTAAAAGTGAATTGCCCAAAGTGAAGTGAAGATCCCCACCGAGACCAGGAAGACCGTCACCCATGGCCTCGTCACCAGCCGACTGGACTACGGCAACGTCCTCTACGCCGGTACCACCGCCAAGCTCCAGAAGAGACTCCAGCGGATCCAGAACGCCTCAGCCAGACTCATCCTCGACATCCCACATACCAGCCACATCTCCGGACAGCTGAGAGACACCTTCACTGGCTCCCCGTCAACAAAAGAATCACCTTCCGCCTCCTCACCCACGCACACAAAGCCCTACACGACCAAGGCCCGAGCTACCTCAACAGCCGGATCAACTTCTACGCTCCCAAACGCCACCTCCGATCAGCCAACCACGCCCTCGCCACCGTCCCCCGCATCCGAAGAGCGACTTCAGGAGGAAGGTCCTTCTCCTACCTGGCCGCCAAGACCTGGAACTCCCTCCCGTCCGACCTGCGCCTGACCCAAGACCACCTCTCCTTCCGGAAGAAGCTGAAGACCTGGCTGTTCGAGCAGTAGCGGCACCCCCCCCCCCCCCCAGCGCCTTGAGACCCTACGGGTATGTAGCGCGCTCTATAAGTGTCATTGATTGACAGTGAAAGTTTTGGTGACATATCGTAATATACATACAATTAGTTATTTGTTTGGAAAATCATTTATACTGTGTCACAGTTGGGTTGAACTGGTGGAAAGGAACTATTGTAAAGGATTTTTCATAACAAAGAGGTCCAATCCTCAACCCTGTTGAGCCCCTTTCGTAAACTGTCTGTTCTCAGGATCCAGTGCAACTCTTCCTTGTTCAAAATTTGCGAAATGTCTGCTCCTTGTGGGGGATCTTTGACCTGTGTAATCACAGTCCATGTAAAGTCATTTTCCGTGTGCCCTTTTTCCATGAAATGTTCTACAAGGGGCGCATTGGCAGTTTGACAGCGGATTCTACTTCTGTGTTGTCCCATCCGCAGCTTGATCTTCTGGCTCGTCTGCCCTATATATGTCAACATACATGGACATAAAATCGCATACACTACATTGTGAGAATTACAGTTTGTGAAGTGATGTCTCTCATATTTGATTGTGCAATAAGAGAAAGTTTTGCCTTCAATAGTTGAATCACAGGAGACACATTGACCGAATATGGCATGACCTTTGAGAGTAGGCAAGTTCCACATATCATTTATGGTAGTTCTGGTGTCAGGTTGAGGAAGTGAGGCACAGACCAGGTGATCTTTTATATTTTTTGCTCTTTTGAAAGCAAACATTGGTCGTTCCAAGTTAAGGACACCGGCATTTAGAACTGGCCAATGTTTTAGAACACTTTTCTTAATAGCATTAGATGCTGGGGAAAATGTGGTCACACAAGTGATTCTGTCCTGGTTACTCTTGATGCGGGGTTCTAGTAATGTCTCTCTGGGGCAGTACCATGCTCTTTTTAGTGAACGACGTACCAATTTCCGTGGATAGCCTCGTTGTCTCAGTTTGAGGCTCAGTGTTTTTGCTTCTGTGAAATAGTCCTGTTTGTAGTAACAGTTCCTACGTATGCGTAGGAACTGCGAATAGGGCAATGAATCTTTAAGGGCACGGGGGTGATGACGGGTGTAATTTAGTAAGGTGTTTCTTTCTGTGGGCTTACGGTGGAGACTTGTTATGAGTCGCCCTTCGGAATGTTTTATTTCGATGTCCAGAAAAGGCAAAGATTCCTTGCTGGTGGTCATGGTATATTTTAACCCACCGCTGTTATTGTTAAGCCAGTGTGAGAATTGGTTTAAAGAGGCCTCTGAGTCTGTCCAAATCATAAAGATGTCATCAATATACCTCTTCCACAGGGCAATGCCACTGTGGAAAGGGTTTGATGCATCCAGGATCGAAAGGTTCTCAAGGTGGTCCATATACAAAATAGCCAGGTTGGGGGCAAAAATAGCCCCCACAGATGTTCCACGAACTTGACCATAAAATTGTCCTTCAAAGAGAAAGACATTTTTGGTTAAGCATATCTCCAGCAGCTGAAGGATAAGGTTGGATGGAACATTATGGGGCCTAGGGCGTGTGTCTAGAATAGCAGCAATCACGCGGAGGGACTCAAATTGGGGTATATTAGTATAAAGTGATTCCACATCCAGCGTACACATGGTGCTGGATGTGGGATCAAATGGATGTTCTTCAATGAGGTTGATCATTGACATTGTGTCCCTGATATAGCATGTGGTTGTGGGGACAAAAGGCTTAATAAAGTGATCAATATAGTGTCCTAGTGGTTCCAGGATGGAGCCGCATCCAGAAACTATATGCCGTCCTGGAGGTTGTTCAGAGTTCTTGTGGATCTTTGGGAGGCAGTATATGACCGGAATTCTGGGAGCTTTTGTGTTAAGGAACTCAAATTCTTTTTTGGATAAGAAGCCGGTTTCTAAGCCTTCATTGGTGACTTCAGATATTAATTTCTGGATTTCAGCAGTGGGGTTGCGTGGCAATTTGCAATAGTGCTCATGATTGCCGAGTTGGCGCAAGATTTCTTTTTTGTATTGCTCAGTTTCTTGAATCACAATGCCTCCACCTTTATCTGCCGGTTTAATGACTAATGCTTGGTTGTTCTTAAGAGTGGAGATAGCATTCTTCTCTTGGATAGTGATATTGTAGGGAATAAAGGATCTTTTGTTTTCTAGTAGAGTCAGATCATTAAGAACTAGTTTCTCAAAAGTGAGAATTTCAGATGGGACCATAGCACCGGTGGGTGAGAATTTCGATGGAAGTTTAAATGGAGTGTTGGTGTGTTTCTGACGGCAAGGGTTCAGTAGGAAGTAGCTATGTAATCTTACCTTCCTGAAGAACCTTAGGAGTTCAGTCGAGCAGTAGCAGCAGCCCCCCCGATTCCCCCCCTCCGATTGATTGATGCAGGCTATGATATGGACAAATGCCTTATTTTGGTTCTTTGATATGGTATACGTAAATTACGGCAACAGCAGCTTATATGAGTGTTTATGTTTTAAAATTCATGTGTACCTTCACCTGATTCCCACTCCCCGGTCCACCCCGAGCCTAGCTCGTTGTTGTGGAGGGAGTTTCTTGCTTTCTCTTACTCACTTCCGGCAGAAGGGGGAGCGGTCTAGTTTCCCACCGCCGCCTCACCTCTCATACCGGTGTGCTGGCTGACGCACAGCGGACGCGACGATGGCGCGCCGAAGTCGCGCCAAAGTCCAGCCCGTCTGCGCCCGTCCGCGACGGGCTGGGACCAGGGGCCATGCCCCTTGGTACTACACTCCCCGGTCCATCTCTTATTTACTCTAGAGAGGTCCTCCTTAGCCTCAGGACATCGCACTGTTCATACAGCACTCCCCTGTACTGTCATCTGGCCCCTATAACCTGTCCTAACTGTAACCTTTCCCTCTCTTCCCTTCCTTCCCTAACTAAGATAGCTACATGCAACCTCCCGCCATTTCAATCCAGGCCTATACACATTGACTCCCCCCAAGTATGCACGTTTATTAGCCTAAACTGCAGGTCACTAGTTAAACACAAAAGAGATATTTTTGATCTTCTTACTTCCTCGCAACCAGCGGCCCTATTTCTCACAGAGACCTGGCTAAAAGACTACTCCGGTCTGGACATTGCATCCGCCCTCCCTGCTAACTATACGTACACAGGTAAAAATAGAGTGGGGAAAGAGGGTGGAGGGATAGCTATAATTTTTAACAGATTATATTCCTGCAAATGGGAGGACCTTGACATACCTAACAGCAAAGCGGGTCACTTTAAACTTTTGTTATCTCCTAATTTTACCCTTTCTGGGATGCTCGTCTATCGTTCTCTGGGCCCAGCCAGTTCCTGGGCCACCGCCTTTCCTGAGCATATAGCACCACTACTTCAGAAGTCTACTAACTTCTCGATTATTGGTGACCTGAACCTACATTTTAACGACCCATCTTGCCCTATCAGTACCAACCTTCTACAGGACCTTGCAGCTCTCAACATCACCTTACACAACTCTGGCCCCACCCAAAAGGCAGGGAACCTCCTCGATCCCATCTTTTTAAACTTAGAAACTATTACGTACAGACCGTCCCTACCCATCCTATGGTCAGATCACTATATGGTAACCATCTCTGTCACTATTGGTTGTTCGTCCAACATCTCCTCTACCTCCACGGAACTCAGGCCAACCAGAAACTGGAAAAATTTGGACCTCATTAAACTCAATTCTTGTCTTGAGAATACCAGGCCCCTCACCGAAGTTACCAGCATTAAAGCGGAGACTGTTATTCATAGTTGGCTCACTCAAGCGGCCAACGTATGCTTACCCCAGCGAAAGCAAAAGCACAATCTACACCATCCTCCTGCGCCCTGGTTCACAGACTCACTGAAAAAAGAAAAAACTATCTGTAAAAACCTTGAGCGCAAGTGGCGCATACACTATGATTTATGCTCTAAGCAAACTTATAAGACCGCCTTAACCAACTATCACTTACTCTGTAAAACCGCCAAAATGGAATATGTCAATCTAACTATACTTGAAGCACAAAACCGCCCAAAGGCACTTTTTAAGGTTGTACAAGAACTTTCGGGCGCATCATGTCAGCCCAAAGCGCCTTGTCTAGAAGCCAAACAATGCAACTCCTTGGCGGAATTTTTTATTTCTAAAATCGACGCCATCTATAGCGACTTTGAAAAATCTATTCCCCCCCACCCCACCCCTAAATTACACAATCCTGTCGCTTTCTGTGATCCCGAGGCTCTAGTGGATATGCACTCTATACCCTCACAACAGAATAGCCTCCCTAAAGCACTTGATACAGCGATCTTCCTCGAACCTGAAGTCTCAGAGGAGACCAATTTGCCATCCGCACAGCAGATCTGTACTTGAGATCTCCTTAATAGCTCCACACTTCCCAATATCATCAGTAATATCAAATCTGGCTCCCCACTGGATCCACTTCCCCCACAAATTCTAAAAAATCTGGACACCCCCTCCCTTAATCTTATTTTGGATTTACTTAACTCCTCCCTCAGAGAAGCCATGGTACCTTCTACATGGAAACATGCAATGATTGTGCCCATACTAAAAAAGGCTAATGCGGACCCCAATAACCCATCCAATTTCCGCCCCATTTCTCTCCTCCCTGTTTTCTCAAAAATGTTGGAAAATTAACACACAACTTACCCTGCATGTTGAATCAAGAAATATCCTTCATCCATCTCAGTCAGGCTTCAGGTCCGGTTTTTCGACAGAATCTACCCTGTTGGGGGTTTCAGAAACCATTCGTTGCCGAGTGGATAGGGGGGAAACCGTGGCACTCATTTTGCTTGATTGGAGTGCCGCATTTGACACGGTTTCCCACCCCATCCTTATTAATGCCCTTAAATCATCTGGCATCACAGGCTCAGTCCTCAACTGGCTTGTTAGTTTTCTCTCAGACCGTACTTTCCAAGTATTCTCCCCTTCTTCAGCCTCTCAAACCTATAAGTCGGCGTATGGTGTCCCTCAGAGCTCCATTTCCTTCTTTTTAACTTGTATGTCAGATCTTTGGCTACGATTGCGGAACAAGCTGGGCTAACCATTTACTCATACGCCGACGATACCCTGATCATCTACTCTCTTTCGTTGGGGTCTCATTCTTCCCCCTCTTCCCTCTGCGTAGGGCTTAGTAACATCGCCACGTGGATGCACGAAAACAAACTAAAATTGAACGGTGGAAAACAGAGCTTCTTTTGTTTGGCCAGAATACTACTCTATGGGGGCCCCCAACATTGGCCCACGCAAATGGGCACCCTCCCCGTTCCCTCTAAAACAACACGGAATCTTGACATCATTTTTGATGACCAACTATCCATGAAGCACCACGTGGTTAAAACCTCCTCTACCTGCATCACCATCCTCAAGTGGCTCCGAAAGATCATTTGGATGCTTCCTCAGGAGACACAGAAAACCGTAGCCCAGGCCTTAATCACCTCTAGACTAGACCACGGCAACATTCTTCTCCTGGGGGCTTGCAAATAGGTGACCCGCAAATTACAGACAGTCCAGAACATGGCGGTTCGGCTGCTCTGTAAACTCCTCAATAAATCCTCCACTTCTAGTTCCCTACGTAACTTGCACTGGCTCCGTATTGAAGGCCGCACAAAATTCAAGGCTCTCTGCTTTATGCACAGAATTAATGCAGGTCGGGCCCCACCCTACCTCAGTACTTTGGTTCCTCAGTACTGCCCATCCCGTACTCTTCGTTCATCCAACCAGCACAGGTTTCAGGTTCCCTGAATTAAAAGAGCCAGAATGGGTGGTCGTTCCTTCTCCTGTCTTCCCCTATCTCTGCGTACCGAATCCTGCTACCTCAAGTTCCGCAGAGAGGTTAAAACGTGGTTATTTAACCAATAAACTCCTTCCTTATTTTCCAGTTTGCTCTCCCCCTTAATTTGGTCCTTAGCGCCGGGAAACCTCCGGGTAGCTGTGCGCTTTATAAACTTAAATATAATAATAATAATAATATTTATGAAACACGTCTATTTTATTTTAATAATGAGAGCCACTATGTGGCGAGGGGGCATTAATATTTAAATATTATGCTAATGGGGAGACCTGAAACGTCAATTTTGTGTTATAATATCTAATCATGGAGGGATTTAACAATTGAAATACGAGTATATTAACAATGACTAGATGCACAAAAATATACTGCTAGACTGGTTTTACATCTCTCCACAGTATTTGCATTCCGTGATGGCGGAATTGACCTCCACATAGTTTTGATCTACTTGATCGTTCTTACCTCCTTATTGCCGGACTAAGGTAAGGGGGGAGACAAGACTGGGACGGATAGATGACCTGAAGAAGACCGCGTGACCTGTTGAATGTGGGCACTATAATACGGTCGAGACATGTTGACTTTCGCAGTTTTAGGAGGGGTGTTTTAGGAACTTGATTTCCTTTATAAACACTTCCCATCCTTTATTCATTTTTAATCCTGACCTTGGAACCTATGAATAAAGGTTTGACAGGTATCTATGAGCCAGTTTTAATCTTTACTGCACCTTTTTCTATCACTTAACCCAGTCTTGGGCTAACACTTTATCTGTGATCACTGTTTGTCACTTTTGCGTTTGTCTCTTTTATTGTGTTTTGTGTTTACCCCTCCCTATGCTCCGCCCTGTGTGTGGCTATGCCAGGGCGTTTTGTAACAGACCCGATGAGGAAGCATGTCACACACATTTGTGTGTGAGTGAGGGAAGTTTTTCAAAACACATAATTGTGCCACTGCTTGTTTATTTATTCACTCAAGGTCTGGTTCTCGCTACCCCTTTATGAGTTTACATGTGATACTAGGGGGTTCGGGGTGGTAGAGTTGTTTTCGACCCTCTCCCCTTTTCTGTGAAGAATGAATTCTGGCAGCCCTCCCAGAAGATTTCTATTTGCTTAACACTAAATCGTCCCTAGGGGAAGAAAGGTGGTGGGGTGGTGGAAATTGTTAAACAACTTACAAATGACAAACTTCCCCCATTACCACTCCCTGGGGTGGACAACGTTGTGATTAAACTCGACTCTCCTGCATTCGCACTGCCATCAGTCCTGATGGACAGACTGCCGGGACATATGCAGAACTACACCCAATTTGTGGCTGCATCACCATCTGAGCTAGCCATGGACTTTGCAAAAATTCTTCTCGTTGGTGGCCGAATGAAGCCACCGGTGGTCAAATGGCACTAGACCTGACCAACCTGTTATCAACCCTAAACCTTGACCAACATATTTTTGTACCAACACACATTAAAGGTCACACCATAGATCAAGTCTGGTTTCCAATCTATTTATAACTAATCTTAACCTCTCCCCTTGTATACAGCCTGACCATCACCTTATTCACTTCACCATAAAAGAGCTAGCTTTACCTAAACTCCTCTCTCGCCCGGGCACTTTCGCTAGAAACTGGAATGGCACTGAGCTTAACTCGTTTTGTAACACACTGCTCCTGACGCCTCCTACTCCTACTGTGAACCTGGCAGGTTATGAGGAAGCAATAGCGGACTGGCTAACGAAAGCCAGCAACTCGCATTGCCCCCTGCGGAAAACACAGCCTACCCACCGCCACTAAGCTTTCAAGTGGTTCTCCGCAGAGTTGAAGGCAGCAAAACTCCAGCAGGCAGAATGTAAATGGCGAATCACTTGTTCGCATGAAAACAGAGACTTAGTTGTCCAATGTCTAAAAACATACCAAAAAGCATTCTTACAGGCAAAATCAACCTTTGTTTCTAACAAAATCCTGCATTCAGAAAAAAAGTTGAAAGTTACCTTCGAGACGGTCAGAGAACTCTCCAATCCTAACAGACGTTCGCTACCAGTGATCCCCACTCAAAATCTTTGTGATGAATTGAACATGTTCTTCATTGAGAAAATAAACCTTTAGCACTCTACCAGAAGATAGAAACCTAAGTCTCTTTCTGCATTTCCAGTCATCAGCAAAGAGTGTCTTTTTGAACTGAAGGCCACATTCAAAACAGGCTCGCACAATAAGATCTGTCCGCCTGATGTCAAAAAAACAATCTTTACATACTACCTGACATAGCGATTTCGCTCTTTAATTTATGTCTTACTCAAAGCAAGATTCCCAATTCTTTCAAGGAGGCAGTGGCACTGCCCCCCTTAAAATAACTGGGAATGACCCCACCATACTTAGGAACTATAGACCAATCTCCTTGCTTCCCTACTTAGCTAAATTACTAGAGTCTTGAGCAGCTCAACATCTTTGCTCCTTTCTGGAGGAGTCCGGTTTCCTTAACTCCCACCAGGCAGGTTTTCGTCCTGCCCATTCACCTGAGACAGTCATCCTCGCTGTTATGGATAATATGATGAAGGACTGTGGGACACTGCCCTTTAGTGATTGGATTCCTTTCTCAAGTAACAGACTTAGTCAGTCTCTCTTCCCCCTTATCGCTCTGCCAAGATTCATTTGGACTGTGGTGTACCTCAGGGATCATCCTTATCCCCACTAGCTTAACCTCTACATTAGTCCTTTAATACACTCCCTTCAGAAGAAAAACGTGAAAATATTTAAATATGCTGATGATATAAAGCGGATTTTTACCACTGACAACACCATTGAATCTAAGGCATTCTTTCAAAACACCAAGATTTATATCCAGGACTGGATGAATTTTTACCAGCTTAAGTTAAACTCCAAAAATACAAAAGTGGTAGTAACGAAAAATAACTGGATCAAATGGAATCCCTCCTTTTGGTCGCCCGAATTAGATTCTCCCCCCACGCCTAGGAGAGCAGTGAAAAGCCTTGGGAATTTTAATCGATGAGGATTCATCACTCAAACAACAGATTAGTGCCATTTCATCCTCTTGCCACTTTCAACTCAGGAAAATAAGAAAAATCAAGAGATATTTCACGGAGGAAGCGACTATTCAAATATGATCGTCCTCACGATATCACCGTTTGACTATGGCAATGTACATTACTTGGGACTCCACAGTTTCTTAAGCTACAGGCTGCAACTAATGCAAACGCAAGCAGCCTGGCTGATCTTCTGTCAGCTACAACACTGTCACACTAAACCGCTTATGAAAAAGCTACATTGGCTCCCAGTGGCCCAGAGGACTTTTTTGTTTTATTACTGCCTGCACTATTTTGAAGGCTCTTTACGGCAAATGCCTTGTTTTCGTATTTTCCAGAACTCAGTGCTATTCTCCAACTCGCCATTATAGATCGGCTCACCTCAATTTACTCACAGTGGCAAGAAGTAAAGGAAAAAGACTAGGAGGAGCCAGCTTTTCTGTATTAGAACCCCTCACATGGAACACTCTCCCTTCGGACATTAGATCAGTATTCAATTATGGGAATTTCAGGAAATTTTTGAAAACCTGACAGGTCCGACAAGACTATGTCGAACCCGGATGCTAGTTGTTGCCTTGCTGCCAGTGCCAAGAGACCTCATGGCTAACGTGCGCTTTATAAGATTGCTATTACATAACATGACATAACTCCTCTGAACCTCATAGAATATGCAGAGAGGCGGCTGTGGGCATCCACTTTCCCACTACAGTATAAAATCCTTCTGAAATGTCAAATCCTGTTTGACAGATCTGATGGGTTTACACATAACACTAGGGGTACACTAAGAAGGTACAGAACAAGCTGCCAAGACGATTCTGGAGTACTCACTGCCTAGTTGCTCGAAAATTCAGCTTTTGTTTTTACCAGACTTCTGTTTCTCCATTTAGCAGGGGTTTAGTGGTTGTCAAACTGGATTTTGGAATTAGATGTGGGAGGACACCAGGATTACTACAGCACACTCCCCCCACACACACCAAGCCCTCACAGCCCACGTTTAGTGTTGATAAAAACGTTTCCCATCTTGAAAATGCCCAAAGTGGGTAGGGTTGCCCTGGGAACATCTATCCCATTGGTTAGGGTGTGACCAGGTGCCATTCCCACCCACTAGTTCCTGTCGGCCATAAATGTGGCATCTCTATGCACCCACTTCAAAACACAGAGCAACCGGAGGAAGAACAGAACTGGACCTGCGGTGTGCAAAATTAGAGGAGACCTGAATGACTGGACCTGCTCCCTCCTTTACCCAGGACAATGAAGTGGGCTATAAGAGTCAAAGGATCCAGGGCAGGACAGACCGTAGCGGGCATTGGGCGCTTTCCCGAGAGGCTAGTTTTGCAGCATTTCTGATGAGTACACAAGAATAAACATAACAATTTCGACTGATCCAAAGCAACTGGCAAACTATAGGCCCATCTCCGTCTTCCCTGTCTCCACCACAATTTTGGAGAAGGAAGTCAACCGGCAAATGTCCCAATACCTGGAAGATAACAAAATATTACATCCCAGTCAATCAGGTTTTCGACCCCACTTTAGCTCTGAGATAGCGCTTCTGGAAATAGTGGAGCATGTCAAAAGCACTCTTGACAAGGGAGGCAAGGCCATTCTGATCATGTTGGACCTAACTGCAGTTATCCACATGGTGCCCCATTTAAAACTACTGGAATGCCTTCAAGTGATAGGGATCAGAAACATTGCCTTGAAATGGCTGACCTCTTTTTTGAGCAATCAAAGCTAAGAAGTATGGCTGCCCCCATTTCTTCGAAAGCTAGACCTCTGACTGTGAGCATACCCCAGGGATCTGCTATAAGTCCCACCCTGTTCAACGTTTACCTCACAGCTATGGCAATCTTGACAGAGTCAATGGGTGCAAAGGTAATTTCTTACACTGATGATACGCAGCTTTTCTTCTCCTGTGGTAAGGGAGAGGAGACGGACGGCAAGCTCATCTCTAAATGTCTTGCTAAGGTGTTTCAGTGGTTGGCCAGGCACCAATTGAAATCACGAGCGGACAACACGGAGATGCCCCTCCAAACTTGTTGAGAACTTGCTGGCCTAAAGATGAACCGCAGCCAGGGCCTCTTCAGAATTCTGTGAAGAATATAGGCATTAAATCTGACAGCACACTCTATTTAAAACTGCAGAAAGCTTTAATTTGCTCATACTTCAGCACTCTTCGTATGCTGAAAAGATTTATACCTCTCTTGTCCGAGATTGCCTACAAAAAGGCTATCCAGGCTCTAATCATGATGAGACTGGATTATGGGAATGCCCTTTATCTCGGACTCCCTGATTACCTTCGTAACAGACTTCAGTTGGTGCACAATTCAGGAACAAGACTTCTACTTAAACTTCCAACTAGGACTCACATGTCTACCCACCTGAAGGCCCTTCATTGGCTCCCTGTAAAAAAAGAGGGTGGAATTTAAGGCCATGGTATTAATGTATAAGGCCTTTCACAACTCTGGAGCTGGTCATCTCTGAGAGAAGATTCATGAATACACCCAAGCTGTGACTCTGCAATCTTCCTCCGTTCCCTTGGCAAGAGTGCCTTGGATCCACCAACTTAGAATGGGTGGTAGATCCTTCTCCTATCTAGGGCCGCTCACTTGGAATAAACTTCAGAGAATCCTCCGCATAGTGAGTGAGCTTGCTGTTGTCAAGAAGAAACGAAATATGTGGCTTTTCATGCAGTAAGTCTAGTTTTTTATGTTTGGTGCCTTAAGCCTGAGTGCCGGGACACTCTCTGAGTAGCTGTGCACTGTATAAATCGTTATAACATAACATGAAAATCAAAGGCCAATATACCCCAATCACACACCTGGGGCCAGTCCAGCAAGGCTGCAGTCATCTGTCCAGTTTGATTGCAGTCATCATCTATGGCCTAAAAAGGAATAAACACACAAATATGTCAATCGTTGGGAGATAGCTATGCATGGTTTACAGAAGCAAATGTGACAGAGAATAAAACTAATGAATGGATACCGTAAATTAAAACCAACAATTGCAATTATCAATCCGAAAACATTTTAAATGTTATTCCATCTTGGTAAGCAGATCAGTGGATGTTTTGAAGGTCAAGATTGGGCCACTGAGTAAGTAATAAGGTTTTATTTAACTAGCACCCGGGGCAGCCTCTGATCCGAAAGAGCTGCATGGTTGCATTCAGGACTAATTATGACAGAATACGATTCCGACAGGTTTCGGTACAATGGTAGAGTCTGTAAAAAACGAGTTACTTACCTGTACACTATGGTTCTCCAGTATTATAATTCATAGATTCACATGCTTGTATCTTCCCGTTCGTCATGGTGGGAGTCTCACGGTAACAGAATGACCATAGCAGTACCATAGAGAGAAACTTCATAGAAAATCCCATAGGGAATGACATAATTTGGTAACCAGACCTCCTTATTGTTTGGTCCAAAACTCAGCCAATCAGCAGAAAGCCCTGACATCACACTCCCCAGCAGAGCTCTTCTACCTCAGATTTCCAGCCCCAAGTGAGAGACATGGATATATCCGGAGGTAAAATGTTCTACCTGAGAAACGGGGAGGTGAGCGGGCGCATGCGAGTCTATGAAAGATAATACTGGAGAACCATAGTGTACAGGTAAGAAACTACTTTTTTCTCCAGTATTGAATCTTTCATAGATTCACATACTTGTATCGGAGTAGCAAGTAGTACATAAGCCTCGTAGCGTATCCAGGATAGAACCCTAAGAACTCTGGGCTCTGCTCCTAAACCTTGTGATGTAAAATCCATTGGACACCATCCAGAATTAACCACATCAGCGCGGCGCAGATTCCTGCGCTGTGCTGAACGTTCTATTGAGCCAACGGGCTCATGACGGAACGGTTCCGTCATGAGCACAGGCCAACCGACGCTCATAACGGAAACGTTCCGTCATGAGCATCGACGGGGTTAATAAATAATTTCTGTAAACTACGAAAGTGAGTACTAAACAGTACTAAAATAGTGCATAAATCAATATTTGTTCATAAACCACTATAATTATCCATATATCACACAAACACCGTGAGGCCCAATACTGTGAAAGTGGCTTTATTTCCAAAACCCAGCAGTGCCAGTTTCCATTTGTCTAACGCCCAGGTGTGATGCAATTAGTTAAAGTACGCCCAAGAGCACCTGTGCGCTTGTGTTCCAGTCTGTGATCAAGGCAATGGTGCTGAAATAATAGACAAATGGAAACTGGCACTGCTGGATTTTGGAAATAAAGTCACTTTCACAGTATTGGCAATCACTGTGTTTGTGTGACCTGTGTGTTTTTGATGGGCTGCTCCGTGCCCATTGTGTGAGGCCGCCCTGAAGAGTTTGGGGTTCCGGAACGGGAAAATGCTTTTCTGAATGTTTAATGGAGGAGCCTGACTCACTTGCGCCTTCAACCTACTAAGGAATGCCACTAGAGAAAAAAAAGAACGGCGCATGAAAGATTCAAACAGGACGATATCCTGTTATGATCGTGCAGTGAAAAGCTATCTTTCCTGAATGTAACATGCCATGAGAACATTTGCGGTATGTACAAACTCACCTTTTTAAAGATAACCCCACAGCAACAACAGTGCTTGTATTTTGAAATAATCACCACGAAGGACTTAACATCTTTGGGGTTCCAGCTTGCATTTAAAAATACATTTACAATGCACTGTGGGATTAGTAGTATGGTGATGTCAGTCACCTGATGCAATTTGTTAAAGTACGGCCAAGCGCACCTGGGTGCTTGTGTTCCAGTCTGTGATCAAGGCAATGGAAACTGGCGCTGCTGGATTTTGGAAATAAAGCCAATTTCACAGTATTGGGCCTCACGGTGTTTGTGTGACGTGTGTTTTTGATGGGCTGCTCCGTGCCCATTGTGTGAGGCCGCCCTGAAGAGTCTGGGGCTCTGGAACGAGGAAGAGTGTGTGTGAGTGAGAGTGAGTGAATATATATATATATATATATTTACTCACTCACTCACTCTCACTCACACACACTAACCAACAAAAACCCAGTTGTGCCAACAATGTACTTCATCCCGAAAATCCATAAGGATGAAAAAAAGCTACCAGGACGTCCGATCATAAGTGCAATCAATAGCATTCTGGAAAAAACCTCTGTAAATGTAGATTATTTTTTGCAGGACTATGTCAAGTCGTTACCTTCGTACATCAAGGACACAAGTGATTTTATAAACAAAAACAGGAATTTCACTTGGCATGAAGAATTTTTATTGCTGGCCCTAGACGTGTCCTCATTGTACACGAGTATCTCCCATGACGATGGAATCAATGCAATCAAATATTATTTATCTACTAGAGACCCGATCTACAAACAACATAGCGAGATGCTGACCTCTATGATAGAATTTTGCTTGTATAATTATTTCATGTTTAATCATTTATTATACTGCCAGATACAGTGATGTCATCAGTGATGTCATTTGAGATGTCATCAGTGATGTCACCGACCATGTCATGAATGATCTAATATGTGACATCATCAGCAGTGCATTGCGGGTGCGCGAAATATAGTTAGTTCAACTAACTATATAGGAGCAATTTCAATGGTTTTGTATGAGTGAAATGTCCAGAAAACTATAACACCCCTAAAACTTTTTTTTCAGTGAATTTCAAAGTTTTTTTTAAAGCTAATTCCTAACTATATAAGGCCTGAAACCTATGGTTTTTTAAGTGAATTTGCAAGGTTTTTTAAAGGCTAATTCCTAACTATATAAGGCCTGAAACCTATGGTTTTTAAGTGAAATTGCAAGGTTTTTTAAATGTGAATTCCTAACTATATAAGGCCTGAAACCTATGGTTTTTTAAGTGAATTTGCAAGGTTTTTTAAATGCTAATTCTTAACTATATATGGCCTGAAACCTATGGTTTTTTCATTGAATTTGCAAGGTTTTTTAAGTGCTAATTCCTAACTATATATGGCCTGAAACCTATGGTTTTTTCATTGAATTTGCAAGGTTTTTTAAATGCTAGTTCCTAACTATATATGGCCTGAAACCTATGGTTTTTTCAGTACATTTGCAAGGTTTTTTAAGTGCTAATTTCTAACTATATCTGGCGTGAAACCTATTTTTTTTAAAAAAAACTTCAAAGGTTTTGTAAATGCAAATTCTATTAGCGAATAACATTTTTATATGTTAATATCCTTCTGGTGCCACCTGAGCAGCCATCTCATTTCTCAGTAGAACTGAGGCACAAGAGAGCACAAAACAAGAGTGGAAAACGCAAAAAGGGGACAGGGTAGAGACCCCCTGACCCCCAGCCCTTCTCAGGCTGTCCCAGAAGATCCCCCAAGGGCAAACTTTTTTTTAATGAAATCACGGGGTACGCGCACGGTACGCATACGTACGCGGACCTGTACGCGTACCGTGCACGCACCCCGCGATATTTTTTTTTTTTTTTTTATGCCCTTGGGGGTCCTATTGGGAAGCCCTGAGAAGGGCTAGGGGAATGGGGGGGTCTCTACAATCCCCCCTTTTCGTGTTTTCCACTCTTGTTTTGGGCTCTCTTGTGCCTCAGTTCTCCTGAGAAACAAGATGGTGGCCAACTCTTCCTGGTTTGGACAGTTTGGAATGTTGACAGTCGACTGCCAGCCTATCAGGGTCGCGGGCGTACGGTACGCGTACGGTGCGCTGACCCGTAAGCTCATATTTATTTATTTAAACATTTGTAAAGCGCTACAAAGGCCCTTGGGCATGTCGGCGCTGATATCTGCTAAATTCAGCCCTAAAGGAGGATCTACTTATTGGTCAAATAACCAAGTTTTGAGTTGTTTTCGAAAGGACCACAAAGAGGGACTGTTCTTTATGATTAGCGGCAAGGAGTTCCAGAGCTTGGGTGCGGAAACAAGAAATCTTCTGTCACCCCATGAGACCAGTTTGGTACGGGGTACTTCCAGCTGGAAGAGGTCAGAGGACCGCAGGGACCGAGCGGGCCGGTAGGGGATGAGTTGTTGAGTCAGAAAGGCCGGTCCCTGGTTGTGCAGTGCCTTATAGACAATGCACAGAGCCTTAAACTTAGCTCTGTTCCTAATGGAGAGCCAATGCAACTCTCTGATAGTGCTCGAGACTGATTGGAATTTGGGGATGTTACCCAACAGTCGGGCAGCGGCATTTTGAATAGTCTGCAGCTTGTTGAGGACTCTCTCTTGGGCATTCAAGAATAGAGCATTACAATAGTCCAAGGTGGATAAGACCAAGGACGTGATCAAGGTTTTGCCAGCTGAAGTAGGGAGAAAAGGGAGGATTTTTTTGATAATTCGTAGTTTATAAAATGCGGAGGAGGCAATCTGATTTGCATGAGGGAGAAAAGTAAGCCTGTCATCAACCATGACACCCAGGTTCCTCACCTTGCTGACTGGGGTGGGCGGTGAACCCATGGACTGTGGCCACCAGCGGGAAGACCAATCTGGGGATAAGTGTCCAAAGATGACCACCTCGGACTTATCCGAGTTCAATTTGAGGTAGTTGGCGGCCATCCAACTTCCTATAGCCTGCATGCCCAGATTGGAGTTATCAGCCACTTTTTGTCCGTCATTTCTGATGGCCAAGACCAACTGGGTATCGTCAGCATAGGAAGTAAGGCTCTTCCCATGAGCTCTGATGGTGTTGGCAAGGTCCGACACGTATATATTAAAAAGTGTCGGACTCAGGGATGAGCCTTGGGGGACTCCGCATGGCAGGGACAGGGTGGTAGATTGAAAAGGCCCTATGGTGACCACCTGAGTCCTTCCGGCAAGGAAGGATGCCAGTAGGGTCTTAGCCTTATGCTTAATCCCCAGATCTTCGACACGGTCGATCAAAATAGCATGATCGACCGTGTCGAATGCTGCTGAAAGGTCCAACAATATCAAGACCGCAGTGCCACCCGCATCACGAATGATTCGGATATCCTCTGTGGCCTTGATCAGGGCCGTCTCCGTCCCATGATGTTGGCGAAAACCAAACTGAGAATCATCCAAAAAATGATGGAGTTCTATAAAGGCTGACAGTTGGGCGTTTAAGGCCTTTTCGACAACTTTGGCCAAGATGGGCAAATTGGCAATCGGTCGATAGTTCTTGAGCTCAATCCTGTCTAAATTTGGTTTTTTCAGCAGTGGCTTCAGTAATGTCTTTTTTAGGTCAGCGGGGTAGACTCCTGTGGTAATCAAAGTATTACATATATTAGTGATGGCTGGGAGCAGAACTTCCAAAACTGGTAGCAATACTTTAAAAGGGCATGGGTCAAGGGCAGAGCCTGATTTAATAGGTGACAAAAAATCCCTGACCTGAGTAATAGAGACCTCCTTAAACTGAGATAAAGAGGGACCGGTTGTGGAGGGACTCGCCTTCTCAGAAGTAATATTTACAGGCGTTTTTGCGGAGCTAGCAAAGACAGCATAGATATCATTAACTTTGTCATAAAAGTAGTTGGCCAAAGCATCACAGAACAGTTGGGAGGAGGGAGGTTGGAGGTTGGGTAGACAACCAGCCAATTGTTTAGTTGTCTCAAACAATGCTTTATTTGAATTTTTATAAAGTTCAATTTTTTCCGAGAAGTACTTCTTCTTGGCATCTAGGATCATATTTTTGTATATGATAACCGAGTGCTTGTAAATTATTTTGGCCTCTTCGGAATAGTGCCTGCGCCAGTTCCTCTCATTCTTCCGACACAACTGCTTCTGTGTCCTTAGTGTATCCGAGAACCAAGGGGCAGATGGGGTTGATCTGTTTCGAGAGCTTTGTTTTGACTGGACCAGACGAGTGGCAGCAGATGCAACCCATTCATTATATTGGGTAATGGCGAGATTAGGATCAAGTGATAAAGTCGGGCTAGTTTTAATCAGAGCTGATTGTAAGCTATTCCTGTCAATATTTTTCCAATCCAAGAAGGTCTGACGGTTATTATCATTCTCCATAGCTATTCCTGAGGCATGGCTGGTTAAAGTGGCCGTTATAACAAAATGATCTGACCATATAATGGGGAAAATTGCAGAAACCTGAAGGTTGTTTAAATTGGAAAAAATACCATCCAGAATATGGCCTCCTTCATGAGTTGGGGCTTTCACTAGTTGGGAAAGGCCGAATGTGGTTAGGCATGCCTGGAGAGCGACTGTGTCACTATCTTCAGTTTTGTCGAAGTGAAAATTGAAGTCGCCTAGTATGGTTAATGAACCATCCAAGGCAAATACTTCAAGAATGTGACTGATGTCAGAAATGAAAGCCGACCTTTGTCCTGGAGGACGGTAAAGAAGGATACCTTTAAAATTTATGGAGGGAGTGAGTTTGGTAGAGAATTGAAGAGCCTCGCAAGACAGAAGCGGTATCTCGTCAATTCTGACCGCATATGTGTCCCGTGCAATTATGGCTATACCTCCCCCTGTCTTACGTTGTCTATCCAATCTATGGATTGAGAACCCATGGGGAACAGCAATAACCAAGTCCGGTTCAGAAGCATTGTCCAACCAGGTCTCAGTTAAAAACAAAATGTCTAGTTGTTTTTCTTCCATGAGCTCAGCTATCTCATGTCGATGTTTACCCAGTGACCGGACATTAATGAGGGCCATAAGATAGTCACAAAGAGTCTTATTGGGTTTCCGGTGAGGGAGGGTGTGATAGGTTGCTATTAAAGCATCACAGTTTGAACATTGATGAGCATTTCCCACCAATGAATGCGGGTCAAATGTGGAATATAGGGGATCTTGTGACGGTCGGTAGCTCCTAAGTTGGCAGGAGGTATATGTTCTCAAGGATGGTAATGGAAAAGGGCCAGGGGACATGGCCCTGGGCCCGGATCCGGCGCGGACGGGCGCAGACGGGCTTGCCTTAGGTGAGCCTTCGGCGCGCCCGCCCGCTGCGCAGACGGGACGACCCTTGACCTAAATACATCCCAATAGGTGGGAGGAGGGTGGGAGGTGCTGCGATCTCCAACGCGAGCCTTCCCCGGCCCAAGATGGTGGCTCCAGTTACTGGGGGAAGTGACCAGCGCCTAGCAACAGCGGCGCTGCGTCACCCACGAAGAGTGTCCTAGCGGACGGGACGACCCTTGACCTAAATACATCCCAATAGGTGGGAGGAGGGTGGGAGGTGCTGCGATCTCCAACGCGAGCCTTCCCCGGCCCAAGATGGCAGCTCCAGTTACTGGGGGAAGTGACCAGCGCCTAGCAACAGCGGCGCTGCGTCACCCACGAAGAGTGTCCTAGCGATGTAAATCTCGCTAAGGTAGGGGCTATAATTAAAATCGCCACTTATTAAAATATATACAAATGTTAAAATTTTTTATTTTTAGTCAATAATCCCAACGCTTCAAATCAACACTGGCGAGTCACAGTAGAGCGCAAGGGAGCGCAAGATACCCCCGGCTTTCCGCCTCAAGGGTGAGTTCAGCAAATGTCCTCACAGCTAGTGAAACGCCCTTAAGTACCTGGGAGGGCGGGAGGTGCTGCGATCTCCATATAGATATATATGTGTTTTTGAACCTAATTTTCATAAAACCCACTGGAGCAAATTTTACCAAACATAGCAAAGGCACATCTGCGTACCAGTCCCTACCATTTTGCCAAGTTTGGCGTAATTCCGTACAGCGGTTCGGGTTGTAGACTTGTCAGACCGTCCTATGGAAATTAACATGGGGAAAACACGTTTTGGGACCCCCCTTTTTTCTCAGCCCCCACTTCACGAATCCCCCCGAAACTTTCAAGGAAGGAGCGGAGCGCAGCGAGACCATTTTAAGGAAAATTACAGGCAGATCCCTCAATCGGCGCCAAAGTTATTCCCAATAGAATGTTCGGAAATCCTAATTATATATACCTACTGGCTATCGCCAGTAGGTAATATATATATATATATATATATACATACACACTTTTTGACAAAGAAGCATATATATAGTTTGAAACAAAAAATACCTTAATGAAATAAACGCCGAAGAACTGCTTGTCCCACTGCTGTGTCCTCTTTCCACGCAGTATCCAGACAATTGTGTCTAGTAAAAGTGTGCACGCTCTTCCAAGTCGCTGATCTGCTGATGTCTGGAAGAGACACTCCTGCAAACAAGGCCGTTGAGGTCGCCATCTTCCTGGTGGAATGAGCCTGCACTTTGGAACACAGGGGTTTCCCAGCCTGCTCGTGACACTTGAGAATGGCCGATACAATCTATCTCGAGATACTTGATCTTGACAAAGCTAGACCTTTCCTCGGTCCAGAAAAGGCTACCAACAACTGCTTTGTTTTTCTAAACAATTTTGTACTTTCGATGTATAACTTTAAACATCGCTTAATATCTAGAGAGTGTAGGGCTCTCTCCGGTTCTGTCGAAGGAATGTAGGTAGCACTACAGGTTCATTTAAATGAAAGATTGAAGGAACCTTAGGGATGAATTTTGGGTTTGTCCTCAATATTACTTTGTCTTGTCAGAACTAAAGGAATGGTTCTGCAATTGAGAACGCTTGAATCTCGCTAACCCTCCTTGCAGATGTGAGGGCAAACAGCAAAGCTGTCTTCCACAAAAGGAACTGTAAATTTGCTTTGTGCACCCGTTCGAATGGAAGCTTCATGAGTTACGATAGAACCGTATTAAGGTGCCAAGGGATCAGAGGATCTTGAATCGGCAGAAACACTCTAAAAAGTCCACTGATAAATTCTTTAACCACTCTTTGTGACCAGAGCTATGGTCGATTTGGAACTCTTCTATATCTTGAAATTGCTGCCAAGTGTACTTTTAAGGATGCATGAGAAAGACATGCCTTTGATAAATGGAGAAGACACAGCAGAATTTGTTCCGGAAAGGCTGTGAAGGGGTGTAAAGCCTGAGATGCACACCACTGGCAAAATCTTTTCCATTTTGCTGTATATGTTCTGTTTGTTGAAACTGTCCAAGATTGAGACAGTATGTGTGAGACAGTATGTCTCGGCATTCCTGCAAGATATTTAGAGATTGGAATTCATGTTCGTGTGGTTCCATGCTGATAAATTCAGAGATGTCAAATTTGGGTGGAGAATTTGTCCGTTGTTCATAGAAATCAGGTCCTGTGATATCGAAACTGAATGCTGGGAGCTATTGAAAGATGGAGAAGCTCCAAGAACCAAGCTTGCCTCTGCCAAGCTGGAGCGATCAGGATTAAGTGGCATGGTTCTGATCTCATTTTCCGAAGTACTCTTGATATCAGAGGGAATGGAGGAAATGCATAAGCGAACATTCCTGTCCAACGAAGATGCAGCACATTGCCCCATGATCCCGCCTGTGGGAATCTGCTTGCGAAATGTTTGCATTTTGAGTTGTTCTGGTCTGCGAACAAATCTAACGTTGGCGTGCCCCACCGACTAAACACTATTAGAAGTGGATTTTGAGCTACCTCCCACTCGTGAGACACACTAGCTGATCTGCTCAGAATATCTGTGTTGTTTATCCATGGAATATGTTGAACCTGAATGGAGATGTTGTGAAGTAGTAAGCATCTCCAAATCTTTTGCACCTGTCGACAACAGCTTTGATCTCCTACCTCCTTCTTTCAAGAGGTAGAACATTGTTGTTGTACTGTCTGTTCTTATCATAGCTGTAGAATCGTGTATGCTGGGGAGAAAAGCTTTTAAACCCAGGAACACTGCTTTCAGTTCCAATATGTTGATATGTCGTTGAGCTTCTTGCTTGGACTAATGACCTTGGATTTCGAGGTCCTGGAGATGTGCCCGCAACCTTGAAGGGAAGCATCTGACCTCATTACGTAACTGGGATGTTGGGGCTCGAATAGTAGACCTTGTGTTAAATGTTTTCTGATCTTCCACCATGACAGAGCTTGTCGGATTTGAGAAGATATGGAGATCCGATCTTTGAAGGACCCCTGGGATTGAATCCACTGCTTGTCGAGGAGTTCCTGCAAAGGTCTCATATGTAGACGGCAATTAGGTATCAATGGGATACAGGAAGACCCCCAACAAGGACTTGTATATTCTAACTGAAGTGTACTTTTTTGCCTGTAGGGTTGATGCCAGGTTTAACATTTTTTGAATTTGCTCCTCTGACTGGTAGGCTTTCGCTTCCTTTGTGTGAAGCATGGCCCCTAGAAATTGAAGGGATTGCGAAGGCACTAGGGACGACTTTCCAGGTGGACTCGAAGGCCCAAGCAATGAAATAGATCCATGCAGCATTTTAGAGAGATCTGGACTTCCTTGTAAGATGATCCTTTTATAAGCCAATCGTCCAGATATGGGAAGATTTGGTGCCCTTGTAGTCTCAGGTGAGCTACCACTGGTGCCATGCACTTTGTAAAGACCCTTGGAGACGATTTTAGTCGAAAAGGCAGCACTTTGAATTGGTAGTGGCGCCCTTCCACTACAAATCGCAGATACTTTGTGCTTCACATGAATCGGAATGTGAAAATATTCATCTAAGAGATTCAGTGATGCCATGAAATCTTTTTTGCGTAGAACTAAGAGAACCTCCTGAAGTGAAAGCGTGCGAAACTGAATTTTCTTGATGAATTGGTTCAGATTCCTCTGATCCATTACCTGCCTCCATTTCGATGTTTATTTTTTCTTTATCAGAAAGAAATATGAGTAAAATCCTTTTCCTTGCTGAGGAAACAGAACTTCCTCTAATGCCCCTTTTTCTATAAGAGATAATACTTCTGCTTTGAGAGCTAATAGATGTTGTCTGAAGACAGGCGTTTGATCGGGGGGCCTCTGTACAAATTCCAGGGTATGGCCTTGGTGAATTATATCCAGTACCCATCTGTCTGCTGTTATCGACAGCCATTGTTCCGAAAAAAGAAAGAGATAATGGTCGTTGCCGGGGTCTGACCAAGTGGAGGGCACCTTGATAAAATCACTGGCTTCTATTTGTTTGCTATGCTTTTCCCCTCGCGGCATTCTTTCCTCTGGATTGCTGATGGTAAGAGGAATTTGAGGAACGATATTGTTGGTTACCGGAATATTGACGATAACCTTGCTGACTATGGCTGGTACCTGTTGGTCTGATACGAAGATCTTTGGCTGAAATGGCCTCTAGATCCTCTTTCGAAAGGACTGGAACCTGCCCTGCTGAAGAGACCCCAGCGCCCGTGCTGTGTCCGTATCCGCATGTATTCCTTGGAGAGCATCATCAATGTGTTTACTGAAGAGATTCTCTCCGTCGAAAGGCATGTCAACGATTTTTGCCTGTACCTCTGGTCTAAAAGAAGTGGCCTTCAGCCAACCCTGTCTTCTTAGAGCCACTGCTCCCGACATTTGACGAAACGCCACTGAAGAGATGTCCATAGCAATATCAATGGATTTGGAGGCCGCCCTAGCCCCATCCTGTAAAATAGCTGGTGGTTCCTCTTTTTTATCCTCCGGAAGGTGAGCCAACAATGGTGCTATATCGGACCACATCTGTCTGTTATAACGACTGATGAGAGTCATAGCATTTGCCGCGTTGATGGAAGATGCAGCAAATTATTGCAAAACGCTTCCCTGCTCCATTCATTCTTCTTCCTTCCTTGTCAGAAGGAGCTACCGATGTTGAGACAGGATTTTTAGATTGTCTCTGCGCTGCCTGCATTACCACGGATTCTGGACGTGGATGCCCAATCAAACACGCAGGCGAAGATTCTGGCGCACGGTATTTCTTCTCTATCCTAGGCACTGAAGTCGCCACCGATGATCAATCAATCAATCAATCAGTGAATTTGTAGAGCGCACTACTTGCCCGTGAGGGTCTCAAGGCGCGAGGGAAGGGGGTGGGTGGTGGGAGAGGGTGCTGCTACTGCTCGAAGAGCCAGGTCTTGAGGAGCCTCCTGAAGGTGAGCAGGTCCTGGGTCTGCCGCAGGTGGGTGGGGAGGGTGTTCCAAGTCTTAGTGGCGAGGAAGGAGAAGGATCTGGCGCCGGAGGTTGTTCGTTGGATGCGCGGGACGGCGGCGAGGGCAAGGCTGGTGGAGCGGAGCTGGCGGCGGGGGTGTAGAAGTTGAGTCTGTTGTTCAGGTAGGCTGGTCTGGTGTTGTGGAGTGCTTTGTGTGCGTGGGTGAGGAGCTTGAAGGTGATCCTCTTGTTGACGGGTAGCCAGTGCAGGTCTCAGGTGGGGGGTGATGTAGCTGCGAAGAGGGATGTTGAGGATCAGGCGGGCGGAGGCGTTTTGGATGCGTTGCAGTTGCCGTAGGTGTTTAGCAGGGATTCCTGCGTAGAGTGCGTTGCCGTAGTCCAGCCTACTGCTGACTGGGGCTTGGGTCACAGTTCTTCTGGTGTCGGACGGGATCCACTTGTAGATTATGCGAAGCATGCGGAAGGTGTTGTAGCAGGAGGAGGAGACGGCGTTGACCTGCTTCGACATGGAGAGGGAGGAGTCAAGGATGAATCCAAGGTTGCATGCGTGGTCTGAGTGTGTCGGCACTGTTCCTAGTGTGGTCAGCCACCAGGTATCGTTCCAGGCAGAGTGAGTCGGGCCGAGGATGAGGACTTCTGTCTTGTCCGAGTTCAGTTTCAGGCAGCTGCTTCTCATCCACTCGGCGACGGCCTTCATTCCCTCGTGGAGGTTCGTTTTGGCGGTGTGAGGGTCCTTGGTGAAAGAGAGGATGAGCTGGGTGTCGTCGGCGTAGGAGATGATGTTCAGGTCGTGCTGGCGGGCCACTTGTGCGAGGGGGCCATGTAGACGTTGAACAGGGTCGTGCTGAGGGATGAGCCCTGGGGTAGGACGCAGATGTGGTCTGTGGCTTCGGATCGGAAGGGTGGGAGGCGGACTCTCTGGGTTCTGCCGGAGAGGAAGGACGTGGTCCAGTCCAGGTCTTTCTTTCGGATTTCGGCTTCGTGGAGGCGTGTTCTTAGTGTGCGGTGGCAGACCGTGCCGAATGCGGCTGACAGGTCTAGGAGGATGAGGGCTGAAGTTTTGCCGTTGTCTAGCTGACGCCTGATGTCTGTGGTGGCGTTGAGGGCTGTCTTGGTGCTGTGGTTTCGTCTGAATCCGGATTGGGATGGGTCCAGGATGTTTTTGTCCTCGAGGTGGCGGGTCAGCGGTATGTTGACGATTTTCTCAAAGACCTTCGCCAGGAAGGGGAGCAGTGAGATGGGCCGGAAGTTCTTGAGGTCCTTGGGGTCCGCCTTTGGCTTCATGAGGAGGGCGTTGATTTCGGCGTGCTTCCAGCTTTCCGGGAACGTCGCTGTGTTGAAGGAGGTGTTGATGATCTTCCTTAGCTGGGGTGCGATGATTGCATCTGCTTTGTTGAAGACATGGTGAGGGCAGGGGTCGGACGGAGATCCTGTGTGGATAGAGTTCATGACCTTGCATGTCTCTTCGTCGTTGGTGTGGAACCAGGAGGTCAGCTGGTTAGTGCAGGTGGTGTTCGGGGTGGGGTCTGTCGTGGTTGGAGTGGCGGGGTGTTGAAGCTGTCGGGGATGTCGGCGATCTTGCGATGGAAGAAGGTGGCCAGTGCGTCACACAGATCTTGCGAGGGTGAGATGTCGTTGGTGTTGGCGATGGGGTTGGAGATGCTGGCGTTTTTAAGATCTTCAAACCTTCATCCCAGATATGTTGGATGATTGGGATTGCTTTTACCGACTTCCCCGAATCCTCCTTGAAATCATATAGGAAACATTCTCTTTCCTGTACTGGCATTTGGAGCTCAAACCTTTTGGCTGCTTTCTCCATAATATCATGAAATCCTCCAATGTCCTGTGGAGGAGAGTTCGCTGGTGAAGGTGAGGGCGAAGGAGCTGTGGTCAAGATGTATTCAACCCATTCAACACCTTCTGGAGTATCATGAAGTTCTCCTTCTTCTGGCTGGTCTTCACCATCACTCCAAGTAAAGTCATCCCGTATGGTGACAACTGGAGGAGATAGCAATTTTTGCACCGTAGGCATAGGCTGAACTACTGGCACCTGTGCAGGTGTGACTGGAGCATTTGAAGCGGGAGTATTAGCTTCGGGAAAACAACACTAGTAGCCGTCAATCATGTGACGTAGATCAGTCACCAGACAGACACGCATTGAGATAGATTCTTCCCTCTCTTCCGTATGTGATTCATCTTCCTCCTCATAGTCATATGATTCTTGAAATGACTTATATCTCTTAGATTTTGCTTCAGGACGATCTTTAAAAGAATAAACTTCTTGCACCTCCTGGCATTCCTCCTCAACAGTCTCCTGACTTTTAATCTGCAGCTGAGAAGGACTGTAAGCCACTCCTGAAGATCCCTCGTCATCCGACTTCTGCAGTTCTAGCAAATTTGACGGAGGAAGCAGAGAAATTTTTGTCCACACCGTAAAGTCAGAGGATTTCTTAACGGTAGACGAGCCCGTTGACTATTGGAAAGATCTGATAGAGATCATAGTCTTCGAATTGGGTGATTTAAAAGTCGTCGTCGACTGAGCCCCCGCCGTCGAGAATCGAATGGTCGTCGACGGAACGGTCGTCGCCGAAGTTGTCGACGGAACTGCCATCGACGAATTGGACATCGACGAAGTCGTCGTCGCTGTGATCGTCGACGAGGACGGTGCTCTTCCCGTCGACGGAGTCGAAGGTGTAGTCTTGGTCCTTTACCGTTGACGCCGCAATCGTCGTCGAGATCATCGTCGTCGACGACAATGTCATCGACGTCTTCACAGATACTAGCCCTGGAGACACCACAGTCTTCGTCGACGGAGCACAGTACATTCCCCTTGAAACTGAGGATTTCTTCAGAGGAGTCTGAGGGAGAGAAGATGAAGAAGTTTATTTCCCCTTAGTTGTTTGTTTTTTAGGATCCACTAATTCTTCTGAAGTGGAAGACTTCCTCCTCTTAGAAGACTGGCTCGAGGATTCTTCCTCTGAATTTGAATCTGAGGTGGCCTTCTTCTTTTGAAGCCACAACAGAAGTCGTGCCTCTCTATCCCTCAAAGTTTTGGCCGAAAAGGTTCTACAGTGTTTGCAGTGCTTAGCCACATGCTTGGGATGAAGGCAATATAAGCAGTCTTTATGTGGATCTTCAGAATAAAGTCTAACTTTTCCACAAGATCTGCAGGGCCTGAAAAGCCTCCTTTTAGAGCTTTCAGACATAATAAGATACTAGATGAAGCACCATACCTTAATCCGGAAGGAAACTTGTCAGTTGAAAAAGGTCAAAAGTTCACTCAGGAAAAGGACTGAGCAAAGCTCAGGGAGACTCCTTCTCACACGAAGGCGGTTGAAAATCTGAGGTGGGAGAACTCTGCTGGGGAGTGTGATGTCAGGGCTTTCTGCTGATTGGCTGAGTTTTGGGACAAACAATAAGAAGGTCTGGTTACCAAATTATGTCTTTCCCTAAGGGATTTTCTATGCAGTTTTTCTCTATGGTACTGCTATGGTCATTCTGTTACCGTGAGACTCCCACCATGACGACGGGGAAGATACAAGCATGTAAATCTATGAAAGATTTAATACTGGAGAATGACCAACAACTGCAGAAACAGATCTACAAAATATCAAAAACAAATACCAAGTCGTGCCTGCGAATGAAATTAAGATAAGGGGAGTGGCCAATGGGAAGGAGAGCGAGGCAAAGGGGCCAACCTAGCTTCTCTCACACAGTCACTTAGGACGAGAACAGTTTTGGCCAGATGATGACCGGACGCTGAGGGTGCATGAGGCCAGATGAAGGGTAGATGGTGGTCCCTGGAAGGGAGCTCTCAGGTCAGGCTTAATGTCTCTGACGATGAAACAAGAGTCTTTTGAGGGCATGTTTAACATCACAGGTAGTGACTGAAAACAAGCTCAGGATCTTGCGAGGCCCAACTGCTGCTGATATGGAGTACCTAAAGCTCAGCTAAGAATGCATTTCCATGAATTTTAAGGGCAGAACAAGAGCCTCTGAGAGCACAGGTAGGCTATTCAAATATCCGATGTTGGCGTCTCAAGACAAGCTGAGAATAGCTGGACATGTCTAAGAGTAATACAGAGGTAAGGAGGTAAGGGGGCAAGGTGACAGTCTACTGAGGATTTCTAATGGTCAGGGAGGGATTTCAGAAAAATGAGCTGCAGTGTCTTAAGGGAGAGTGAGGATGTCTGGTAGCTGGCAGTAGTTTTTGAAGACACGTACTGGAGGGGTAGGTCATCCCATGTAGATATGCATGACTAGTGCGGGTAAGGAAAAAAATCCTTTTCTATCTATCTATACTAATATAATAAAGAGAGAGCCCAAACCTTTGAGGCGGGTAATCTCAGGAACTACAGCACCCATCAAAACACCCAATACAGCGTTGGAAAGGGCAGTTGCAGCAGAAGGACATAGGCTATGCAGACGCCCACCATATACATTTAAAAGGTAAAAGAACCGTGCCAGCAAAGTAGTCCCTTGTGGGCGTGTCTGTGTTGTACTGTGGCCGTGTGCTGGGGGCGTGACCAACGCTGGGGGCGTGTGGTACGTTCTGCCCTTCATGCCATGTCTCATATTGTATGCTGTGGGCGTGTGCTGGGGGCGTGGGCAGGGCGCGGGCTTACGGGAAAAAAAGCGAGCGTTGTGCCCAATATTTCATTGTTTTTTCATCCCAGGTTCTGTACATTTCAGCTCAGAGTGTCCTTGCCCTGCGCTCCCAGTGACGTGCACCTGCTTTACTATATGGAGGTCAGGCATGGCGCTATTCCCAAGGGCCGGAAGGAGCGCAAACAGGGGACATTGTGCAGGAAATGTAATCTCGCCTTAACTTCCGGTGACGCCTGAAGCGCACACTGGAGATTTTCCACTTCTGTTGCGCACAGGCCTCGCACCACGCACATCCGGACACAAGGCCCGCCTCCACGGAAATAGCAAGAAAGGGACTATCCCTCCCCTGGAAATATGTGATGATACTCCGCAAACCAACATCCAGCATACCATCACTCCTTAATTTTTATAACGTGGGACTATTACTCCGCAAAGACATCATTTCTAAAACTTTTACAACGCATATGACTTTATCACGCATGCCATTATAACGCAAATGCATGTGTGGTAAAGTCATATACATTGCAAAAGTACATTATTAAAACATCAAATATGTTTGTATATATGTGTATTTATATATATATATATATATATATATATATATATATATATATATATATACACACACACACACACACATTTTTAATTTAATTAAAACATTTATTCTTTTAAATTGCATTATTTATATTATTTTTATTTATTATTTTATTTTATTACCCTTTACACACTAAAAAACTAATCCCACCCTGCTCCCTTTAAATACCCCTGCACCCCATAATCATAACCCACCCTTACTCCTTAAAATACCCCAACACCCTTAAACACTAACCCATCTTAACCCTATAAATATTCCCTGCACCCCAAAACCCAAACCTAGCCCTGAACCCTATAAATACCCCTGTACCTCAAAAAACCCAAACCTACCCCTGAACCCTAAAAATACCCCTGTACTCCATAACCCAAACCTAACCCTGAAACCTAAAACTACCCCTGTACCCCAAAACCTAAACCTACCCCATAACCCTAAAAATACCCCTGTACCCCAAAACCCAAACCTACCCCTGAACCCTAAAAATAACCCTGTACTCCAAAACCCAAACCTAGCCCTGAACTCTAAAAATAACCCTGTACTCCAAAACCCAAACCAAGACCTGAACCCTAAAAATACCTCTCTACACCAAAACCCAAACCTAGCCCTAAACCCTTAAAATACCCCTGTACCCCAAAACCCATGCCTATTGTCAGGAATGGAGTTATGTCTGCCCAAAACCCGCACTCAACATCTCTCAGCAAGGACATTATTGTCACCAAGACTCTTGAATACCCAGTCAGTTGGAGAGAGTTAATGGCAAGATTCTGTTCCAAGATGGCTGAAGCACTTCCCGATGCTTTAAAACGCCTGAGCGGTTAGCGCTCTAGTTGTTTACTCCTCGTGCTTCCTAGTGTAGTTGGAGCGCGAGCGAGCTTTCTACTGCGCACTTCAAATAATATTTTCTGAGAGACGGTAGCTCCGTGCTCTCTCTCCTCCTGAACCCCCTTCCTTGCGGTAGAATTTAGTGCTTTAGTTCCTCTGTGATTTTCCCCGACTTCCTGACTCTTTGGCCCCTGTTATTTTCTCTTGGAGTTCCGAGAGTGAGAATCCAGCTCTTGTGTCCTGAATTTCGTCTCCTCAGCATGTCCAGTGGTTGAAGTCGGAGTCCTGTTTTCAGAATCTGCCCTGCGGGCTCCAGTATTTTTCCCCTGCCTTAATTCCTGGTAAGAACTTTCCAATATCTCATTCTGGCTGATGCAAGTGGGTATTTACAAGCAGCCTATATCTGCATAGCTTATTGGAAGTATTCAGACGAGGGAAAAGACTCAACCTCATTTCTGAACGTATCCAAATCAAGTCAATGAGGTGTTGACATTACAAAAGGATTTGACTTTGTTTTCTTAAACGCCATGGCACATAGCCTGAACGAAGATTTGTAACGTCCAGCCTAGCTGTACAATAGATCGTAATTGGGACTGGCCATGTTGTAACATTAGCAAATCTTTATCTATTATATCGATGGCAGATGATACAATACTGTCCAGTGAATATATTCTGGAGGACAGAGTCATTAACCCATTGTCCACAACAGAAAGTGATTTTTCCAAATTAATACGATCAATTTCTCGTATTTTTTCTGCTGTTTAAATTTGCATTACTTTCCATGCTCGTTGTATGCAGCATATACACTTGCCGCTATGAAACGTTTTTGAGGCCGCTTGCGTGGTCCCATAATAAAATCACGCAAGTCAGCACCATCTTTAAGTAAAGATAAGTGTTGCTTAATTTCTGCCAGTGTGGATGTTTCTAGCCATTCAAGGCACAGATTCCCTACACTGTATGTTGTTACTATCCCTGGATGTTGTCTCTGGGAGTATCTAGGGTCTGGTCTGGTCATCTTTAACCCCTGTGTTTTGTTCAGGAATCTATCTTGACAGTTATTAGTGTCTTCTTGCCAGATTAACCACTTTTTCCAATCAGGATGTGTTCTGTTTTGATGTAAAATTTGGTATACGTCTATTTTAATATCTGTGGTATCATTATCAGGTATTGGCGTTGGAATAGACGGTTTGTTTAGGTCCTTAATCTTAGCTAGGCCAAGACAGGTTATTTGGTGAATTGTGTCATTTAAGAACATTATTTGTTCTGGGATCATGCAGGCTCAAAATAATGCATCTAGGCCTTGTACCTGCCAATCTTTTGTACCCCAGATTGTGTTTGTTTCAATGTTGTTTTTCCAGAAATCAAAATCAAATGTAATCATTTTTTCATAAAATGCTTCTGAACATATCAATTTAGTATTTGTCAGCATGGTTTTCGTACCTGTTTTATCCAACAGTTTATAATAAAATGTTTCTGCATTACTTGTGTTAAATCCTGAGAAGTATTGGAATTTCTCATTGAATGTTTTTGAACTGCTTTTAGGTGGAGAAGCACAATGTTCCCATTGGTTATATTTAAAAACATTTCTAGGTTGAGCAGATTTATGTAAATAGTGATCTGCATAATGTGAAAAACAGTACATCTGTTCATAATTAGATGAACCTTGTAAAAAATCATGTTCTGTAAATTTTGCTGACAACACTAAATCAGACATCATGTTATTTATACTTTCAAAATCCCAATCATCAGAGAATGTACTTGGTTTTACAAAGTCACTTAATGAAACCTTGAACTGGTGAGGATATTTCAAGATCTCGACCGGGCCATATATTTCATAGTCAGTCTTGTCCCACACTACCCCGCCGGGTATTGGAATGGCTGTGACATTTACTGATGATACTTCTCTTTTCTTGACGTGAGATGATTTGTGAGGTTTCAGAACTAAGTTGATGTTCTGACTTACTGTGTCCATTGAACTGTATTTTCCATCAATTAATTTTCCCAAACAAAGTACCATGATGAGCCAAAGCAGGAGGAAAAATACACCTAGCCCAAACCAAAACTCTAACCATGGAGAAATAAGATAAGTTTCTTTGAGTTGATGAAAGAGTTCTGTTGCCTTTTCTTTAAAAGTCTTTGTTTCTGGCGTCACTTCAGGATCGCTTTGATCTTCAGAAAAGTTATCGAAATTGATGAAGTAGCCAGATGCAGTTATGTCGATTGTTGGAATTGTTTTCTCAATTTGCCTTTCATTAGCACATTCTGATGCTACATCATTGTAGACTGGTCTTTCATGACGAACTGTTTCAATTTGAGTTCCAAGAGGCACGAGTTCCATGGCATTATTGCATAGTCCTTCTCTGTGCACTGCAGGTTTATCAAATGTGATTAGTCTTTCAGTTTGAACCTCTTGGATTGTTGCAAATTTGGGTATTCTGTTATTTCTTGGGAGTCCACTTGGCCTACTGTTGATTATAGGCCACATGCTTGTGGTTTCACCAGGTCGATGGATACAACTCGGTTCTCCTTTTTACCAGCAAGGGGCGGTAGTACTACTGATCTTGTTCCATTGATACTTAAGACAGGTACTGATTTTCTGTAAGAAGGCCCAAATTCCTTCTTCACCGCTATTTTTTCTCTGACCAGATCCCCAATTTTTGGAATCCAGACAGGTCTTGCTGGAACAGGTGGTGTGTCTTCAGTGGTAGATGGCTGTTGCTTTAACTTTATGTTGCTTAAGGATTTTCTTGTTTCATTCAAGTCCTGTAAAACAGCCAAACGATCTTTGATGTCAAAGTCTTTATTTTTATCTTTTACCACTGAAGCCTGACTATCAAGGTCTTGAATATACATTCTAGTTCCGAACAATAGTTCGTACGGGCTGAAACCTTTTAGAGAATTTCTTGGCAAATTATTAAGACTACGTTGGACACTTGTTAAATGTTTGACCCACCCATCACCCGAACCTAATACCTTCGCTGTTATAGATTGCTTTACGTCTCGGTTTTTTTCTTTCCACTACACTGTTTCCCTCAGGGTGAAATGGACAAGAGAATCGCAATCCAATGCCCATGCTGGTCATGGCCTCCTTATAAGCTCGAGAGCTAAAAGCAGGACCCTGCTCAGAATGAAGCATGGCAATTGCGTATGTGCTGATAAAGACTAGCAGGTCTTTTATAACAGTTTTGGCGTCAGCCGAGCGCTGGGGCCACATTTTAAAGTGAATGTAGTCTTAAACAATTAATAGGACGCTGGATTGCATGTGTAGATAGCTCTATACTACCTTCATACAAGGCCATGGCATTACTCCGCTTGACTCGTTACTGCGGTCCCTGTCGCAGTCTGGACAGCTCTTTACAAATTTATAATGGTGCAGGCTCATCCCCGGCCACCAGTATACTGCTTGTAATTCAGTCAGAGATTCCTTCATCTGTTTGTGCCTTGGACCTTCACCCATGTGTGCGTCTGCTATTAATAATTTTCTCCGATTCATGTTTGGAATTACCCTATCCCCCACTCCAGGGATTCGAGCAAAAGGAACGGAGTTTGCATCAATTACGTATGCATAAGTGAGTGGATAGTTCACAGGTAATGCTGCACAGTTGCCTTTTGAAGACGTTACTGCCAGCATGGTTTCACCGTCTATGTATTTTTCTGAACGCTTTTTTGTGGCTACGGAAGCCGGTTTACTTGCTTCCGCTACGGCTGTATTAGCCAATTAATTCCCTGCAACGTGAACGCCATCACGTTGATGACTCAGAGTGTGTATCACGTGAGTCTTTTGTAGTTCTTTCTGTAAAAGAAAGCCAGATGTTCCCCACCATGAAACAGCACCCAGTTTTCCCATGTCCTTGCGACGGGAACACAAAGCAAAGCACCTTGCATTCTTTACTTTTATATGACTTGTTTCTGTCTTTTAGAATTGCTTATCTTAAACTATTGTTTAAAAATGACAAAGCCAAAACCACTAATGCTGCTATGACCCTACTTTTTGCACTCAAAGAACCTGAGATTTGTATTTATACTGCTCCATTCATTTTAAGTTCAATTAAGGCTAGAAAGAGTATGTTCTAATGTAAATTACCATCTCCATTATGTTTGGGGTGGCCTTATCAATTAAGCACTTTCGAAGCCAATGTGTCCTGGTCTTCCGTTATCAAATTTATGCAATGCTGCTATGAGACTATTGTTTACATTAGGAGATATGCCGCAGTTCAGGCACTTTATATTTTGCACTCTCTGAAGCCCCATGTTTTGGATTTTTTGTCACCAAATTATGTAAAGCTGCTATGTGTCTACTGTTTACATTAGGAGAATTGCTGCAGTGCATGTCTAAGGGAATCAGTATTAGTACACCACTTTTTAATATGGATGTTGACCTTTTATTAACTGTTTTTAACTTGTTATGTGACTATATATTGTGCTTTTATGGATGTATGACCCAACCAAATAGACCGGAGGCTACCATTATGCATGTTGAAAGCCCTTAAATATCACATTTGCTATATGCTTTACTGGTCTAAAGTAGTGTTTTACAAGGTACTTGCATTTGACCAATCAGCTCCTTTCAGATGTCTTCCAATCTTCCACCAGACAAAAATGCTTTACTCGCCATAGCACCTCTGAATGAATGTGTTTTAAATATTTTCACATCTATTCCTGCTTGATCCATCATCCATTTAACCCATCTGGAGATAGTAGCATTACTGACCCCACCATATGGTTCAACCCCTTGCATGTGTCGGACGGCCCCCAGCCATCCGACGTCACGGTGGTGTGTGCGTCGGATGGCTGGGGGCCGTCTGAACCGCGCACGCGTGGAATTCGCCAGCACCGCGGGTTAATTTCAGCCACGCCCAAAGGGTTAACATAAGATATCAATAATTGATTTTCTCCCCTTCTTTTGTACTCCATACCTCTATTCCCATAAGCAGTCTAACACAGTCTACTACACAAAACTTTTTACAGTGAGGGAAACTTGGATAAAAGACTGCTTATGATTATTAGATACAGGTTGGACTATGGTTTTGTCAAATGCCATAAGTTTGATAGTTACATAGGCCTGTTTCCTTATTTAATTTATGCAACTATTGTATGTACTGATACCCTGCCGATTGTAAAAAATGCTGTGTTTCTCTCCTTTACTTGGATTTTGTTTAATACTGTATGTTTTAGTTAATTGTAATGGTTTTAATAAAAATTCTTCTGACTGAGACATTCTCTTTACTTTTTTCAAAATTTTAAAATATACCCTTTCTGGACCATAAATCTTGTTACTTACCTCCAATGCTTTTACATCTGATACCCTTCTATAAGATATCAACATAGTAATGTTGCAAACTCGACCTAAAGTTTTTAATTTAAATATTTATTTATTGGCCAGGACTCAAACTTCGTACCATATTCTCGTCCCATAAAACGTCATACCGAGCTTTAGGAGGACTTCTCAACCTCATACTTTAAAAAAATGTACACACCATAGTACTTCTTCCGACTGAACTTCCATCAACTTGAACATATCTAGCTGAAATGCCTGACCTCTAACAATTCATTGTTCTGTTATTCAAACCTTTTTTTAATTGTTCTACCAGAAAACGGACTATCTATACAATAGAAGTCTCCATAGGATCCAAACTCATTTCCATGCACCAACAACCCCATGTTCTCAATTTTCCTTACATCATCTTCTTGTTCCTAGTGCCCAAGACTTCCTGGGCAGCTTGATAGCCCCGTTCAAAAGTCCCTTCTCTCAGCCTGTATAGCCGCATTAGCATTCCCTAATACTATTGTAGCTCTATGACTACAACGATGCAAGAACTCTGGATCTACAGTTGACATGAGCCTTCTCCACCACATCCAAGATCGATGCCAAAGGACCGAGTAGCTTGTCTTGGCATCGTTTTAAAGATCTTTCAAGAATTTTGCATGGTTCTCTTCCTAGCTTGAATAAAAACCTAATCATCGCTGGGTCTAAATTTGGAGTGCAAGAAACATTTTCCTCAATTACAGGCTGTGAGTACTCTACCTTTAAAACTCTTCTTAACTCTTTCTCTAAAGCTTTTCGTACCAACTCTTTAAAAAACTTGCTTACGTGATCCCTCGGCCACCAGTCGCCACTCCTTGGTGCCTTATATCATCTGGAGAAAGCATTTCTCTTCTAAAGGGTTTTTTAAAAAATCCTCTGAGGTTGCATCCACAATATTTTCTACCTCAGCAACAAATGTATCATCCTGGTCTATGTCAAAGACATCTTCATCAAATTGCTTATTGTCCTGAGACAATGAACCATGTCCCAACTTCAACTCATAGAATTCAGCATGTGTGTATCGCTTTGGACACCTTTCCTTGCATGCCGCTTTGGACATCTTTTTGACAATTGCCCAAAGTAACCTCCGATCACAACCCTATACTGCTTCGTTTTAGTTTACAAGCAGTCAGTTTTCAGTGGCACCAATTTTCTTTTCCATGTCACCTTCTTTCCAATATGGAATACTTAAAATCCATGTCGAAGGCCCTGTCGAAATTGATTCAGCAAAATCAATCAATAAATCAAGACACTTATAAAGCGCACTACATACCCGTTAGGGTCTCAATATGATGGGCAGGAGGGGGGGTAGGGGGGGGGGGGGGGGTAGGGGGGGGTCCTGTTACTGATCGAAGAGCCAGGCTTGAGGGCCAGTAGGTCTTGGGTCTGCAGTAGTTTTGTGGGAAGGGTGTTCCAGGTCTTGGCGGCGAGGTGGGAGAAGGATCTGCCGCCGGCGGTCGTTCGGATGCGAGGGACTGTGGCTAGGCCTGCTGAGCGGAGCTGGCGGGTGGGGGTGTAGAAGCTGAGTCGTCTGTTGAGGTATGCTGGGCCGGTGTTGTGGAGAGCTTTGTGCACGTGGAGGAGGAGCTGGAAAGTGACCCTCTTGTTGATGGGGAGCCAGTGCAGGTCTCTCAGGTGGGAGGTGATGTGGCTGTGACGGGGGATGTGAAGGATCAGGCATGCTGAGAAGTTCTGGATGCGCTGCAGCCGTCTTAGGAACTTGGCCTACGTTCCTGCGTAGAGGGCGTTTCCGTAGTCCAGCCTGGGTGACTGTTTTTCTCGATTCAGTGGGGATCCACTTGAAGATCCTGCGGATCATTCAGAGGGTGTTGAAGCAGGATGATGAGACAGCGTTGACCTGCGTAGTCATGGAGAGGGTGGCGTTGAGGATGACACCTAGGTTGCGTTAGTGGTCGGTGGGTGTCAGTGCTGTTCCCAGTGATGTTGGCCACAAGGAGTCTTCCCATGCTAAGGGGGTGGGGCCGAGGATGAGGACCTCCGTCTTGTCTGAGTTCAGCTTCAGTCGGCTGTTCTTCATCCATTCAGCGACGTCCTTCAATCCTTCGTGGAGGTTGGTTTTAGCGGTGTGAGGGTCTTTAGTGTGGGGGATGATCAGCTAGGTATCGTCGGCGTAGGAGATGTTGAGGTCGTGCTGTCGGGCGGCGAGGGGTGCCATGTAGATGTTGAACAGCGTCAGGCTGAGGGAAGAGCCCTGGGGTACGACGCAGATGATCTCGGTGGCTTTGGAGCGGAAGGGGGGGAGGCGGACAGCCTGAGTTCTGCCGGAGAGGAACAATGTGGTCCAGTCTAGGGCCTTCTCTTGGAAGTAATGCCACAGCTTTGTCTCTAATGGTCTGGGATGCGCTGAAAGCTTTTATTCGTGGTACTACTCCTCAGTTGGCTCTTTCTCAAAATAAGACTAGTCTAAATAATATACAACAGCTATGCAATTCAATCACAACACTTGAATTATCATACGCTGGGGGACCGGACCAACAGGCTGTTTATTTTTCCTTAATTGAAAGGCGATCAATTCTGGGTAGGTATTAAAAGATAAGGTAGCTGCAAGGTTTAATAAGAACCGGGATCTATAATACAAGTATGGGGAACAGGTAGCGCGGGTGCTAGCACATCAAATATCAGACAGGAGGTCTAAGAACTGTACACAGGTTATTAACTAACTCGGTGCGATTGCGAAACAAGTTTCAGCATTCTATCAGGACCATTTTAACCAGATTGATGATTTTGACGCTGCAGTGTTTGGGTAGTATCTTCAGGGCTCTTTTTTACCTGTATTAGATAAATGCCATTCTACTGCCATTCAAGCAGAAATTACTTCAGGTAAAATTATGACTGCGCTGGCCATGCTATCGTCAGGCAAGGCTATCAGAGCAGATACTCCACCCCTGGAATTCTACAATATTTTTAAAGATATTATCCTCCCCCCTGCTTCTTCGCGTCATTCAAGACATTGATATTAGTGGTAAAGTCCCAGAGTCTTGGAACATGGCCAATATTGTCATCTTCTTTAAAAAATCTAAATCACTGGGATAGACTGGTTCGTTTCGTCCGATTTCTCTCTCATTGATGAAGATGCAAAAAATATTGGCAAAGATTTTAGTGGTCTGTCTTACCTCTCTTATGGCTGTGCTGATCTCACCGCGGCAACATGGTTTTATACCTCAGCGGGACACCACTTGTGAACACAGCATGGCTGCATTTGACATAGCAGCAAAATCAGGCATGAATGTTAGTACAATACTTTCAGACGCTGAGAAAGCATTTGGCCGGGTATATTGGGCATGTGTTTGGGCAACTATATGGGCTCTGGCCATTGGGGAGTTTAAAAATAAATAAATAGGTGCAGTCCTTAGATCAAAATCCTACTCGCCAATTACAATATTCTGGAACCTTCCCTATCCCATTTCGGATCCATTGTTGCATCAGGCAGAAGTGCCAGCTATCTCTGTTGCTATTCGCTTTATACATGGAGCCATACCTGTGCTCTTTACATCCCAAAAAGCATATTCAGCCTGTTTCCGGCAATTATAAACTTAAAAGTACAGCATATACTGACGACACCAGTGAAGGACCCTGGTTACACAGCTCCACTATTTTTCTGGTTTTTGACAGAAAAATACTTCACTTTTGACAACTTTTACTCTTACTTCGACATTTAACATCTAGCCAAGTAAGATACTGTTTTTTTCAGTCAGTTTAGTGAACATTTTCTTCTGAGAATGCCTTCACTCTTTTTGACAAATGTCCTTCTTGTGGCAACAAGAAGGCAAAATCAGACAACCACAACGTCTGCATCCTGTCTCTGCCTGAAGATCATGATCCAGGCACCTGTCCACATTGTGAGCACCTGTCAGGAAGAACTCTCAAGGACAGGGAGAGGATTCGCATTTATGGCCTGGCTCACAGGGCTTCAAGAGGAGGATCACCGGTGAAGAAGGGCTCCAAGAAGGTTCATACATCTTCTAAAAAGAAGTCTTCATACCCTTCAACTTGAGCGTCGGGCTCGGCACTGAGAGAAGAACCACAGGTGGAGTTTTCCTCTTCAAAACTACCGTCGACGGCGGGCTCGCCGTCGAAGAGAAGACCAGGTACGACGACGACGTCGAAAGATCCAGCTCCGTCGTCGAAATCCCCTCCGGCGGCGTCAACATGGCGACGATCGGCGTCGAGGAAGGCGACGGTCGGCGTCGAGATCCATTACCCCTCCGCCGTCGTCAACCAGGCGACGACCGGCGTCGAGGGAGGTCACTCTGCCGTCGTCAACCAGGCGACGACCGGCGTCGAGAAGTGTGACCCCTCCACCGTCGTCCTTGAAGCGGCGTTCGGCGTCGAGGACCAAGACCCCTCCGCCGTCGACAGTAGCTCGTCGATCCGCCTCGAGGACGCAGTCTCCGTCAGTGCATCGTCGGCGCTCGGCGTCGAGGGTGCCCAATACCCCTCTGCCGTCGTCGCACAGGCACTCGACGTCGAGACAGAGAACTTTGTCGACGGCCGGCCATCGCCGTTCGACGTCGAGGCAGAGAGCTTCGTCGACGACTGGACATCGTCGTTCGGCGTCGAGAGAGAAGCCTCCGTCGACGACAGGAAATCGTCGTTCGACGTCGAGACAGAGAAATCCGTCAACGGCCGGTCATCGCCGTTCGACGTCGAGACAGAGGACTCCGTCGACGGCTACTCATCGCCGCTCGACGTCGAGAGACTGCAGACGTTCGAGGCCGAGATTGTTTGACCCTCCAACTCCTCGAATGCGTTCGACGGCGAGAGAAGAACGCTCGACGTCGAGGCATTCAGATGCAATCATGGTGACGGAGTCGGCTTCTCATCATTCATCTTTTCGGTCCTCTGGCTCCTCAACTGAACTTTCAAGGTCCAGAAGCCCTATACACAGATCTCCTGAGCGGCGGCCGGATCCGTCGGCCGAGCGTATCAGGTTGTCGCCTAAATGGTACAAATCTTTGGACCATTGGCGAGATTCTGGGGTTACCAAGCGTATGCAGGATTATGCCAGCCCACACCACAGGACTCCGCTTCAGGATCTGGTGGAGGAGATGGACAGGCGTAGCCCTCCCAGGCGCAAATCACCTGTGAGACCACCACCCAAGTCGCCCAGAAGATCCCGATCTCCTAGAAGGGAACCTCAGACAGAAGATCGGATCAGGTCTCGCTCTCCTAGACGGGAGGAGCGATCAAAAAGGTCACGGGAGCGGAGACACAGTGCTCACCGTAGACGTCGACGTACTCCGTCTACTTCCTCTACCTCTTCTACCAGATCGTCCAAGAGGGACTACTCCCCTACGTTGACTGACAGTCCTACGTCCAGGTCCTCACCAGAGGATGACATTGGCACGAATCTGGATGTACTGCAAAGAGGAGCACTTAAACTGAACATCGAGATGTCTGCCCCTCAAGTAACAACGACAGTCATTTTTGAGACTTTACACAAGAAAGCCATCTCCCGGCCTCTGCTGCCTTTAGTCCCGGGGATTATGGATCCTGTCAAGGAGGTTTTCCTAACCCCAGCAGCGATCAGAGCGGTACCAGCCTGCATTCAGAAGAAGTACAAACCGGCGGCTTCTGACCCGGTGTTTGTAAAATCTGACCCTCCAGCAGACTCTGTGATTGTGGCAGCGGCGAGGAAGACACATGCGGTTGCTGGTTCCTCTTCAGTCCCGCCAGATAAGGACAGCAAAACTCAAGACTCCTGGGGTCGAAAGGTTTGCAACTCAGCTGCTTCCACTCTAAAGGTTGCTAGTGCAGCTGCGCTTCTGGGTCGATATGACAGAGCCTTATGGGACTCTATGGAAAGATTCAAAGCCAAGCTGCCAAAAGAGGACCAGCAGGACTTTGAAGGGACTGTTACAGAGGGGTGTCTGGTGGCGAATCAGATGATAAGCACAGCTGCGGATGGGGCAGTGCTTTCGGCTCATTCCTACTCCCATGGAGTTTGTGCCAGAAGATCGGCCTGGTTGCGCCTTACAGGTCTGAAACCGGATGCTCAGCATCGGATTCTAAATCTTCCCTTTTCGGGTTCCGCTCTCTTCGGAGAACATGCGGACGAAGAGATGACCCGAATGAAGACGGAACTGGATACGGTGAAGGCGGTGGGCTTGGAGAAGAAAAAAGAATTCAAGCGCCGCTTCAAGACCAACAGGGGGAGAGGGGCTCAACAGAGGGTTCAAACCCCTCAGTGGTCCCAAAATAAAACTCAAGGGAAACCCCAGTTTCGAGGCAAGCCCAGCAGAGGTAGAGGAGGTCACCAACAGTCCTCCAACACCACAAGAGGAGGAAAGGCCTGAACAAAGGCTTCCTCTGGCGCCGTTACCCACTCCAGTGGGAGGAAGTGCTTCGAACACCTGGCAGAGTGGGTCAGCATCACAAGAGATCAGTGGGTGCTGAAAATACTGCGCAATGGATACAGGATACGTTTCCGTGCTCTTCCGAAGAGCATCCCTCCAAAGAGCTCTTGCCCTCACCAGCTAAGCTTGCTCCGACGAGAGGTGAAAATCCTACTGCAAAAAAGAGCGATAGAGGAGGTTCCTCCCGCTCAAAGGGGAAAGGGAGTTTACTCCAGATATTTCCTTGTCCCCAAAAAAGATCAGGAGGACAAGTTCAGACCAATACTCGACCTACGACTATTAAACAAAGTCATCGTCAAAGAAAAGTTCCGCATGTTGGCGCTTCACCAAATATGTCCACATCTTCAAGCCGGAGATTGGATGTGTTCGGTGGATCTGCAAGATGCGTACTTTCACATCCCAATCGCACAACAACATCGCAAGTACCTGAGGTTTGTCATAGGGAACAAACACTACCAGTACAAGGTGTTACCCTTCGGTCTCAAGTCCGCACCACGAGTCTTCACCAAATGCATGGCAGTGGTGGCGGCTTTTCTTCACAAGAAGGGTCTCTTCATTTACCCATACCTGGACGACTGGCTCCTAAAAGGTCCATCTCCGGTACAAGTAACGCACGATCTGCAATTGTGCCTGCACCAGCTACAGAGACTCGGCCTCCATGTGAACCTGGAGAAGTCAGTCCAGCGGCCTACACAGTCCATCCACTACCTAGGCTCCGTTCTGGACACAAGCTTAGGAAAAGCATTTCCTTCGGAGGAGAGACTCTTTTCCATGAGTCAGAAATGTGGGATTCTGCTAGAGTCTCGACTTCCAACAGCCCGACAAGTAGCATCTCTACTGGGGTCCATGGCGTCCTGCATTTTTCTCATCCCAAACGCCAGGCTGAGAATGCGTCCTCTACAACATCCTCTGGAGGATCAGTGGGACCAAGCGACAGGGCGCTGGGAGGATCGAATCACTCTTTCCCAGGCGACGAAAGAGGCCATCAAATGGTGGACTCGGAGAAAGAATGTGATGGTGGGGGTGCCGTTTCACCAACCTGTTCCTTCCCAGTCTATAGTGACGGATGCCTCCCTGCAAGGCTGGGGAGCACACATGGGTCCGCTTCAGATTCAAGGCCAGTGGTCTGCGCAGGAGCGGACATACCACATCAACATCCTGGAACTCAGAGCGGTATTCCTGGCTCTCAAAGCTTTCCTACCAGCGATCGAATCCAACTCAGTCCTAGTTCAGACGGACAATTCGACCACCATGTTCTATCTGAACAAACAAGGAGGCACAAGATCTTGCCCACTCTCTCGAGAGGCTCAGACAATCTGGCATTGGCTTCTCTCTTTCGAGGTCTCGCAGTAGTGGCAGTGCACCTTCCAGGCGAGTTGAACGTCAAAGCAGATGCACTCAGCAGGCACTTCGAAGATCAGCCAGACTGGGTGCTAAACGAAGAAGTAGTAGAAGAGCTTTTTCGTTGCTGGGGTCGTCCATCCATAGACTTGTTTGCAGACGACGAAAACACCAAATGCCACGCTTTCGCGTCCAGGTTCCACCGGCCAGGAACGCAGGGGAACGCTCTACTGTTGGATTGGGCAGGGATGTTCGCATACGCGTTTCCTCCCCTAGCGCTGATTCCGAGAGTAGTTTCCAAGCTCCTCAGGTCGAACATGGAAATGATCCTGATTGCTCCGGATTGGCCTCGGCAGTGGTGGTATCCGGACCTTCTACATCTGTCTGTGTGTCGACACAAACGGCTCCCTTACAGGCCGGACCTGTTGAGCAAGATGAACGGGAGGATAATGCATCCCAACCTCCCATCATTGAACCTAACAGCATGGCTCCTGAGGTCCTGCAATATGGACATTTGAACTTGCCTCCCGAATGCATGAACATTTTAAAGGAGGCTAAGAGACCTTTCACGAGAGCGTCCTATGCATTCAAGTGGAAAAGATTTTACTTGTGGTGTAGAGATCATCACTTGGATCCGACTAAGGGGCAGGAGGACGTCATCTTACCATACCTCCTTTCCCTAGCAACTGCTGGTTTAAAGTACACTTCTATTAGAGTGCATTTTTCAGCTATTGTAGCATACAGAAAATCACCTGAGCAGATGTCTTTCTTTCAGGTTCCAGTGGTTAAGGACTTCCTCCAGGGGTTGAAGAAAGTGTATCCCCCTGTGCGAAATCCTTCTCCTCCTTAGGAATTAAACCTAGTTCTATCCAGGTTAATGTCACCTCCTTCCGAGCCCATCCACAAGGCTTCCTTACAACATCTCTCTTGGAAGGCAGCTTTTTTGGTGGCGATTACCTCTGCGCGCAGAGTAAGTGAGATACAAGCGCTCTATGCGAAGGAACCATATACTGTTTTCCACCACAACAGAGTAGTCCTAAGGGCTCATCCATCTTTCTTGCCTAAGGTCATCTCTGATTTTCATATAAATCAGTCTATTTCCCTCCCTTCCTTTTTTCCAAATCCTACGACCCCAGCCGAGCGGTTACTTCACTCCTTAGATCTTAAGAGAGTGCTTAAGTTTTATTTGGAAAAGACTAAAGGGATTAGGAAAATGGACCAACTGTTTGTTAACTATGGCTCAATGAGAACAGGTTTTCCAGTGGCCAAGAGGTCCATCTCCAGATGGATTGTCTCTTGCATTAAATTGGCCTACCAGCTAGCAGGCAAACCTTTGTTGATGTCTCCAAAAGCGCATTCCACTAGAGGGAAGGCCGCTACAGTAGCTTTCTTGCATGACATTCCAATGTCGGAAATATGCAAGGCTGCAACCTGGAAATCAGTTCATACCTTTACTAGGCATTACTGCCTCGAATCTGATTCCAGGGCCGATACTCAAGTAGGGCAAGCCTCCTTGAGGAATCTGTTTGGGTAGTCTATAGTCTACTCAGACTTATTGATGAGATTACTGTCTTATCATTCCTTTGCCCGCAGGGATGAGGAGAGGCTCGCTATTCTATTCTAATGCTTATAACTATTGATGAGGATCCCCTGGAAGAGAAGGATTAGTTACTTACCTGTAATCCTAGTTCTCTTCCAGGGGTATCCTCATCAAAGTCATAAGCAACCCTCCCGCCTCCCCGGGCAAAGGATACTCTTTAATAAGGAGATATTGTTAACCTATTTGTTTGGGTTTGTTTTTCAGTCTCCGAAAAGAACAACTGACCTAACTGTCACCCCTGGGGCATGATGGGATACAGGGGGTCATGAGTGCCTTAAAGGCACGGTGTCAGTTTATTGCTATGCAGCTACAGGTTAGCTTTTCAGTCTTTTTAGACTGTGTGTTTGCAATGCAGCATGGGAGCTTCCTATGCTTCCAGTGACTTATGAGAATTTCTACTGCTTTCTGAGCATTAAAACAGTTTCTAAACAATCACAGAATATTTCAGCTCTAATGTGATTTGGCTGCTATTGCTTGCTTTTATATATATATTATTTATATATATATATGTATATATATATGTGGGGCACATATAATATAGTGTTTCCGAGGTCCCGCGCATGGGCGGGAATATTCTAATGCTTATGACTATTGATAAGGATCCCCTGGAAGAGAGCTATCTCTGTTGCTATTCGCTTTATACATGGAGCCATACCTGTACTCTTTACATCTCAAAAAGCATATTCAGCCTGTTTCCGGCAATTATAAACTTAAAATTACAGCATATGCTGACAATGTCACAATTTATTCCCCCAACCCATCGAAGCTGACAGATTTGGAGAATTTTCTGGCTATAAGCTTAATAAGACCAAAACACAATTACTTCTCAATTTTTAACCTCAAGATCCGATATAGGGGTAAACTCGTCGCCACTTATTCAGGCATTCACTCAAAGGTGGCTCAGATTATCATGTTAAATTATGTACCGCTCTTAACATCTGTGCAAAAAAACTTAGGGCATCCTCAGTCATTGTAACATCATTAAAATGAATGTCCTGCCTAAATATGTATACCTGTTTCGAAAGATTTCTCTATGGGTCACAAATTCCTTTTTTAAACAACTTGACTGAATCATTGGCAGCTTTATGGGGTTACCGACAAGCTGGGCGGGCAATTTGGTTTACGAAACTGCAGTATAATCAAGGTGGGTTTTCACTCCCTGATTTTAAACTCTATTTTTTGCTGCGCTTGCTGGGCACCTTCGTAGCCTTGTGATCGCTGGCAATCCGGACCCCGCTGATTTTTTTATTCCGCTTTGAGCTAGGATCAGATTTTAGATTATTCTTGTATAGATTAGGGGATCCCAACTATTTTAAATGTTTGAGATTTAAGGAAATTCGGGATATAGCTATGTATTGCAGGAGATGTCTACTAAATATGTTTTTATTCTTATGCATCCAGATACACCGCTTTGGGATGAACCGTTGTTTCCTGCTATATTCCATGACCAGGTGGGAGAAGCTTTGTCTCAGTACGGTATCAATTGCCTGAACCATATTTATAATCTCAATGGTGTTTATACATTTGCTGGGCTTCGGGCATCTTTTAACCTCCAATATCTTTTTTTTTAATTAAGTACTTCTAACTAGAAATATACAGTAATTTAAATCTAACCCCCTTTTTAAAAAAAATAAAAAAACACGGCCTCCAAATTTAAAGGAATATGCTACTTACCAGTATGCATCTGTTCTTGGCATGTAGGGCTGCTGACATTCATATCTGTGCATAAATCGCCGCCTAGTGTTGGGTCCGGATGATTGCATATTGTTGTCCTGGAAGAGTTTTCGAAGTATCACGAGATAGGTGGCTCATCCCTTGGACTACAGTGCGCATAGGCATCCTCTCCATCCTCAGATTGTTTTTCGCCATTGTGGCAGAGATGGAGTATAGTACAGTAAGAGATGTCCATGCAAAGAGAATGCTGCAGCTGCGACAGGCACCGGGGAGGTGGGTGGGCGATATGAATGTCAGCAGCTCTACATGCCAAGAACAGATGCATACTGGTAAGTAGCATATTCCGTTCGAGGCATGTGGGATGCTGAATTCATATCTGTGCATAGAACGTATAGGCAGTATCTCCCTTAGCGGTGGCTACCTGTGTCAGCTGCAGCAGTCTGAAAAAGAGTTTTGAGAACAGCCTGTCCTACAGCAGCTTGCTGTTTTGAATGTACATCTACACAATAGTGTTTTGTAAATGTATGTGTGGTTGACCAAGTGGCTACTTTACAAATTTTGTGTAAAGGAATATTACCTAGGAAAGCCATGGATGCCCCTAGCTTGCGTGTGGAATGCGCCCTAGGGGGAACTGTTAAGGTGTGTTTGGCTTTTAAATAACATATTTGGATGCACTTAACAATCCATCTGGCTATACTTGATTTTGAAATAGGGTTGCCTTGGCGTTGCGGTGAGAAAGCAACAAACAACTGTTTTGTTTTTCTAAATGCCTTAGTTCTGTCTATATAGTATAGCAGAGCTCTCTTGACATCTAGAGTATGCAAGGCACTGGCAGTTCGATGGTTTGATTTATATAAAAACGGGATACCACCTTTGGCATGAATTTAGGGTTTGTTCTGAGAACTACTCTATTTGCATGTATTTGAATGAATGGCTCTTGAATAGTTAGGGCTTGCAGCTTGCTAACTCTTCGAAGCGAAGGAATGGCAATAAGGAAAGCCACCTTCCAAGTAAGAAATTGTATTTCGCATGAGTGTAGTGGTTCAAAAGGTGGTCCCATAAGTCTGGTTAAAACAATGTTCAGATTCCAGACTGGTGAAGGTGGGTGTTTTGGAGGAATTACGCGTTTGAGTCCTTCCATAAACGCCTTAATTGCTGGCACCCTAAATAGTGAAAGGTGTTGCCTGTTTGGAAGATATGCTGCTAACGCAGCTAAATGTATCCTGAAGGATGAATAGGCTAAATTGCAGCGTTGTAGGTGCAAGAGATAGCAAATGATGTTTTGAGTAGAAGCATCAAGTGGGTTAATATCGTTGTTATGACAGTAAATGACGAAACGTTTCCACTTTGCTGCATAACATGCTCTGGTAGTGGGTTTTCTTGCCTCTTTGAGAATATTCATGCAGTCTGGAGGCAAGTTCAGGTATCCAAATTCTAGGATTTCAGGAGCCATATCGGCAGGTTCAGCTGTTGCGGGTCTGGTTGTTGGATTTCTCCATGGCTCTGAGTTAGAAGATTGGGGGTGAGTCGCAGTCTTTGATGGGGCACCACCGACAGCTCTAGGAACGTTGTGTACCATGGCTGCCTCGCCCATGTGGGAGCAACTAGGATCAGTGTTAGCGAATGTTGGCGCAATTTGCGTGCCACCAGCGGTGTTAATGGAGCTGGGGGAAAAGCGTACACTAATTTGCCTGACCAGTTCATCCATATCGCATTGCCCTCCGATTGCGGATGTGGGAACCTGGCGGCAAAGTACTGGCATTTTGCGTTTTCGCTTGTGGCAAACAGATCTATTTCCGGGTGTCCCCACTTCCGGAAGAATGGTTGGAGCACTGTGGGGTGAATCTCCCATTCGTGCATTTGTTGACTGTGCCTGCCGAGCAGGTCGGCTACTTGATTGTCCTTGCCTAGGAGGTGCTCTGCCATAAGAAACATGTTCCTTTGAATGGCCCACTTCCACATTGCTTGAGCTAGGTGCGACAGCTGTGGCGAGTGTGTTCCTCCCTGTTTTTTAATGTAATACATAGCCGTCATGTTGTCCGTCCGGATCAACACGGTTTTGTTGCATAACTGTGTCTTGAACGCTTTTAGAGCTAGAAAGATGGCCATGAGCTCTAGAAGGTTGATATGCATCTTCTTTTGTTGTACAGTCCAGAGTCCCTGTACTGTGTAGTGTAGGACATGGGCTCCCCATCCTAGTAGGGATGCGTCCGCGGTCAACACTATTTGTGGGACAGGCTCTTGGAACAGTCGTCCTTTGCAAAGGTTTTGTGGATTCCACCAATGCAGAGAGTTGTACGCCCGACTGGTCACCAACACTAGGTCCTGTAATTGCCCTTGAGCCTGATTCCACTGCCTTGCTAGGCACTCTTGGAGCGGACGCATGTGTAGTCTGGCATGAGGGACTATGAATATGCACAAGGCCATCATGCCTATTAGTTGCATAAACACTTGAGCTGGCACTGAGTGTTGGGGCCTGAATTTTTGGATCAATGCTTGCATGCCGTTGATCCGTGCTGCGTTGGGATATGCTCTTGCTGCCAGTGTATCTATAGTTGCTCCCAGGTATTGTTGTACATGAGAGGGTTACAGGTGTGATTTTGGGTAGTTTAGCGAGAAGCCTAAACTGTGCAGGAGATGGATGGTTTTTGACATGTGGTTGGCACACTGCTGGGCTGATGGCGTGTGTATTAGCCAATCGTCCAGATATGGGTACACATGGATGTGTTGCCTTCTGAGATGTGCCGCCACTGTAGCTAGACATTTGGTGAAGACTTATGGAGCTGTTGTGACACCAAATGGTAGGACTTTGAACTGGTAGTGCTGTTCTTGAAAGGTGAACCTGAGATACTTTCTATGAGCAGGGTGTATTGGTATATGAAATTGTGCGCATTTGAGGTCTAGGGTTGATAGGAAGTCTCCCTTGCGAAGCAATGGTAAGACTTGCTGTAGAGTGAGCAAATGAAAATGCTCCGACAAAATGTACAGGTTGAGGGGCCTGAGGTCCAATATTGGTCTGAGAGACCCGTCCTTCTTTGGAATCAGGAAGTATAGGGAGTATACTCCTGTTCTCTGATGTTGTAGTGGGACTGGTTCTATGGCCCCCTTTTGCAGCATACTGATGACCTCCTGCTGCAGTTGTATTATATGTTCCTGTGACATTGGACGGTGCACGGGTGGTATGCTGGGTGGGGTTGAGGTGAGTTCTAGGCAATAGCCATGTTGGATAATTTGCCTGACCCACCTGTCAGTTGTGATATTTAACCAGATAGGCAGAAATTGTTGAAGTCTTCCCCCGACCGGTGTTATATGGTCTGGGGCTAGTGCCAAGAAGTCACTGTTTGGTGTTAGTGGAGAATCTATTTGCATTTCATCCACAACCCCTTCCTTTGGTGTTGTTGCCTCTGTATCCACCCCTGTTTGTGTTTTTGCTGTATGTGGATTGCGTGTTACTTTTGTAGCTGGAGGATTGCGGTGATGTATTACTTCGCGTTCCTCCTCTATAATTGGAGCGACGAAAGGAGCCCCGGTGTTGTTGGGACTGGAGAGCTCCCATGGACTTTGCTGTTTCCGCATCCTTTTTCATTTTGTCCAGAATTGAGTCAACTGCTGGACCGAATAAAAAGTCTGGGTTGATGGGCTGATTAAGAATTGAGGATTGAACTTCATTCTTAAAGCCTGATATGCGGAGCCATGCGTGTCGCCTTAGCAGCACGCTTGTATTGATGGATCTGGCCGCTGTATCCGCAGCGTCTAGGGCACATTTAATTGAGGCATTGGTGATGAGCTTTCCCTCCTGTATAAGTTCATCTGCCTGCTGTTTGTAAGGAACAGGTAAGTGTTGGAGAATCTCTTCTAAGCTGTCGTAGTGTGCCCTGTCATATCTGGCCAGCAAGGCCTGTGTATTGGCAATTCTCCTTGAGTTTGCTGTTCGAGCTGCTACTCTTTCGCCGGATGCCTCAAAGATATTTGACTCTTTGTCCGGAGGAGCAGCCTCTCCAGTAGTTTGGGAATTAGCCCGTTTACGTGCGTTGGATACCACTAGGGAGTCTAGGGGTAGCTGACCCTTTATGTATGTAGGATCTATAGGTGCAGCCCTATATTTCTTTTCAATTCTATGGTTTATGACCCGTGCCCTAGCAGTGTCCTTAAAAATGTCATGTGCGTGTTTTAAGACGCCCTTCAACGTGGGAAGTGTTTTTACATGTCTCTCAGATGTTGTTAGTGTATCAAAGAGAAAGTCTTCTTCAATAGCATCAGAGTGCATATCTACATTATGGTAGGTAGCTGCTCTATCAAGTAAAGAATTAAAGGCCACTGTATCTTCTGTGGGTGATGGCTTAGTTGGGTAAACTGCAGGTTCTGTAATGGGCAGAGTCCCTTCATTGTCTGGTTCTCCTCCCGCACCCCATGGCTGTAGGTTGGGGTCTCCAGGTGGGTTTTGTGGATAACCAAACCCCACATCTGCATCCTGATCTTCATCTGGGTTGTAGTCAGGTGATGTTGGGGTATATGGGGTTGTAGACATGGCTGGAGTGATAGGTTCAAAAAGTATTGGAGAGGTAGCACAGTTTCTCTTCTTTTTGAGCGGTATTCTAGGAAAGTCTTCTATTGGAAGAGGCCTTTTCTTTTTCGTGTAAACAGTCACTTTACCAGTTTCTGGGTTAATGTACAGTTTTGACTGGTCTTCTGTGGCGGGGTCTGGGTGAATAAGCCCGTCCTCCACAGTTTTTGGCCTTGTTGCAGTAGCCTTTGTTTTGCTTGTTTTCGGGTCGATATGTTTAGTGGGTTCGACCGTTTTTTGTGGTTGGATCGGTTTTTGATGTTTGTCGACAGATTTTGTCGGTTGAACGTCTTTGGCTGGCTTCACCACCTTTTTCGGACCGAGCGGTTTGACAGTGTCTTTAGGTGTTTTAGGTGTTTGTGGTTTTGGCTCGATGCCATTTTTCGGTTCGAGGTGCTTCGGCTTGACCGATTTATTTTGTTCCACCCTAGGTTTCACTTTCGGTTCAACGTTAGTTTTGGGCGTAGGCCTTTTACTTTCGTCGACTGTTTTTATCCCTTTGTCAATATTCGATGCTCCTTTGCTCGATTCGACGTGCTTTGTCTTTGGGTTCGATTTGATGTGCTTTTGCTTTGGCGTCGAATCGACGTTTTTTGCCCGCGATGTTGACTCAACGGCTTTAGGCTTTGAGCTCAACTCGACTTAATTACTTTCGTTTCGACGACTTTTGGTTCGAAGACGGTGTTGTCGACGAGTTCCGGTTTCAATGGAACCGGTGCCCTATGGCGTGTCTCAGAGAGCTCTTTGAATATGTTCTGTAGCTAAGGCCTGCTGGCGATGCCTCGACCTGAGTCTCTGATATAGTGTCTATATGGGGCGGTGTACTCACGGTTCTCCCCTCGTCGTCATCGGAGTCGTCTTCAATAGCTACGATGTCTTGATCGTATTCCTCGAGATCGACGCTTTGGTCCTCCTCTTCGAGGTAATCATCAGAGTCGTGCTCCGAGTACTGGTCTTCGTCTTGATCCGAGTCTTCAGTGCTAGCTAGTTCTTACTCATCGTCGAAGATATTATCGGGCTCTGGCGCCGACCGCTGCATTTCTTGCCTCGCCGCCCGTCGATTCCAGATAGTCTTTTTCGACCGGAACTGGGCACAGGCCAGGCAACTATCTTCTTTGTGATCTGGAGATAGGCATTTGTTGCACACGGGATGCTTATCTGTGTGCAGGAACTTCGAATTGCACTGCGGGCAGTATTTGAATGGGCTTCGTTCCATCAACGGTCGGTCCACGTGGTGTCGAAAAGGCCTCACGGCCCGATTCGACGACCGAAGTGCAATAGAGGTTTAGAAAGTATATCGGTATCGAGCGCTGAACAATACCGACGGATCCGAAGGCCTTTTGGCCTTTAGAGAAGAGTTAGTTAATTCCGAACTTGGAGTGTTGGAAAGTACATCCGAACCCAATGGCGGAAAAAAACAATCTGAGGATTGAGTGGATGCCCATGCGCACTGTAGTCCAAGGGAGGAACCACCTATCTCGAAGACTCTTCCAGGACAACAATATGCAATAATCCCAGACCCAACACTAGGCGGCGATCTATGCACAAATATGACTTCAGCAGCCCACATGCCTCGAACACTAATTTATCCTCATAAATGACCATTTTACTGTTCATCTCTGTTCTTGAACGGTGCGTTTTTAGAGCGCTAACGCTCGCTCTTGCTTTTTTGCCTATTCATGCTCGATCGAATATATGATTTAGTCACTGTGCCTGCATACAGGGAATGCTGTTTATCATGAGCATTTAACTCACTGCCCCAGTGCTTGAGGGCTCGTGGAAAGCGTGCAAGCTCATCTCGCGCTTTACTTTGAAAAATGCGGCCCAAGCCTCGAGCTCGAGAAGAACCACCAAGAATTAGGAATTGTGCAGACATTCAGGTCGTGGCCTCCCCAACCGCTGGTAAAGTCAAAGCTCACTATTCATTACAAACATCACCATATGCTATAAAACCTATACACCACACTCGAGACAGTCAAATTTAAAAGTGCACGTTGCGCTACATGATACAACATGATACAATGACTGCTTCTCTACCAGAATAATTCTTCACATTGAACCCTCTTATTTAAAAAAAACAAAAAACATGTTACACAAAACTCACCTATCCTCATCATACTAACTAAACGCATTTGATGCTTTTATACATTAGAAGCTTAATTTGCATACATTTTAAAAATACTCAACACAAAATACACTTCATACATCAAACTAAACCTTCACTATTGGTACTTATCTTTCTCAGGAGCAAGAGGAAGAGTGTTCCATGAAGGAAGTATTTACGGACTATGGTGTTCTAGTTCTAGTTTTTTGTGGTTTTATTGTTTCTAAGTTCCTTAAATGGGTTGCAGAAGTGGCAATTAAAAGATTAATACATAATGGTAGCCTTCAGTCTTGAAATTAAATCTTTTTACTTCATTGGGTTTAACTGATTTTGTATGTAATTATGAACCAGTAAGGATAGAACATGCCTTATCATGTCTAAAGGGAAATTTAGCATGTGTGGAATGGGTTTAGAAAGACCATTAAAATGTGGTACACTCGCCTGTTTTCCAAGCACCACCAGGTTCACGTTCTCCTTTTTCACCAGAGCAGCAAGGATCTTTGAGACCTGGAAGGGGCCAAGATTTTCATAGTCCTTGGCTGGGACATCAACATGTATCCCACGGTCGACCCCCATGGCCAAAGCTGTGCGGAGGGTTTCCTGGAAAAGGAAGGATATACAGCTATAAATCTTAAACACCATAAGTGTGCCCACTTTAACCTCTTTTTTAACATTTATTATAAAGGTGTAATACATTAAAAAAAACAGGAATGCATTTACAGTCTCTTCAATAGGCCCATCAGTACTTTAGCCCTTTCTTTACTCTGTGTGCTTTACAATTTCACATGCACATATCTGCTTTAATGATCTGAAATCTCTAATGCGCAACGCAAACATTTTACCAAAATATCGCCTCTTTCATTCAGTACATGAACGTATTCAGTCATGGCAAATAAATAATATCTGCTTGAGGAATGGCTTTAAGGGCAGGCGTAATTCAGCAGCAAGCAGAGAGGAGTAAAAAGAAGTGAAAAAAGCAAACAACATAAAAGTAGTAACAAAAGACCCTAGAGAAAACAGGTGCGATGTCGCCAAAGAGCAGGCAAGAGGTGCTAGTAGGGGTGTGCAAAAGGTGCAACATAGCCAAAAATCGGGTAAGGGAACCAGGAGGCCAAGGGGCGGGTGAGAGGAACCAGGGTGCCAAGGGGCGAGTGAGCGGAACCAGGAAGCCAAGAGCGAAGGATCAGAACACGGAGGCAAACAGGCAGAGAATTCTAGACCAGGGGAGCCGCGCGGCAGCCGAGCCTAGCAGGCAAACGGCGCAGCGGCGAAGCCTAGTAAGAGAACCGTGCAGCGGCCGAGCCTAGCAGGAGAACCCAGCGGCATCCAGGCTTAGCAGGAGAGCCCAGCGGCAGCCAAGCCTAGCAGGAGAACCTCACAGCAGCCGAGCCTAGCAGGAGAACCCAGAGGCGGCCGAGCCTAGCAGGAGAACCCCGTGGCGGCCGAGCCTAGCAGGAGAACCCCGTGGCGGCCGAGCCTAGTAAGTGAAACGTGCGCAGCGGCCGAGCCCAGCAGGAGAACTGCGCGCGGCGGCCGAGTCTAGCAGGACAACCGTGCGCGGCGGCGGAGCCTAGCAGGAGAACTGTGTGCGGCTGCTGAACCTAGCAATTGAACCGTGCTCGGCAGCCGAGCCTAGCAGGAGCCAAACACAGTCTAGTAAGTGCCAACCGGAGTCTAGCAGGAGCCGAGTGACAATGGGGCCTAGTAGTAACCTAGAGGAGCCTAGCAAGGGTTGTGTGGCAGCAGTGCATAGCAGATACAGAGCAACAGGGGAGCCAAGACAAGTCAGGAGTTAGCCATTTTTTGCCAACTGGTCTCTTAATTTTGACTAAATCTCCCACAGAAAATGAAATGTCCTTTACTTTTTTTTTGTCATAATATGAGATCATCTTCCTTTGTGCATTTTCAACAGAAGAACCCAAATAGGACTAAGCTTTGATGAACCATGATGTCCTTTAAGTAACATAAAAGGTGGAACACCGATAACAGAATGAGGAGTATTATGATAACTCCATAATTTCTCTTGAACTGCTTCTTGAATTATTTCACCCTGTAAAGATGCTTGTTGAATAGTCTCTTTAATCATTTTGTTAACCCTTTCTACCATACCATTTCCCTGAGGGCTATAAAGTGCAACAGTTAAATGTTTTACACCCATGTTTGTAAGAATGTTTGAATACAATGAGATTTAAATTGAACTCCGTTGTCGGAGACTAATGTTTTGGGTATACCTTCATGCCTGAAAAGATCACGAAGCATTTGCAATACAATAGCTGTGGAAGGTTCTGAAATAAAATTGCACTCAACCCACTTGGAGTAGTAATCAACTACTACCAATGCATACCTGAAATTATAATGAAGATTATAGATAGGGCCAATGAAATCTATACCCAATTTCTCCCAAGGACCATTTGGAAAGCTAATAGGATTAAGAAGTTTATTGCGCACCTTCGAGGATTTGTCAGACATGGAACAGCTCATACAATGAGCAACAAAATTCTCAACCTCCACATCCATTCCAGGCCACCAGTAAAATAATCTAAGACTTTTTTTGTACCAGTCATACCAAGATGACCCTGGTGAGCAAAATTAATGAGCCTCAATCTAAGTTTACTAGGAGGAACTAAACATTTGCTCCTAAGAACAATGTTGCCTTCCATGGTAAGTTCATCTTTAATTTTACAAAACTTTTAAAACATCATTCAAATTCCTTTCCTCAGGCCAACCTTTAGCTATGTGTTCCTTAATGGTGCCTTGTAGCTTATCTCCCAGAGAAAATTTGATCCATTCAGAATAAGTAATGACTCCTTCCAAAACCACTAAACCATCAACCAAACCTACCATACACTCAGTATCATCAATTATAGATTCACTGTTCTCAGTAGATAAAGGACATCTAGACAAATACTCAGCTTGTGCATTGTTGCCTCCAGGAAGGTGTCTGATGGTAAAATTGAACTCAAACATTTTGGATAAGAGCCTCATAAGTCTTGGGCTTACTTTATCGTGATCACTCTTGGATAACAAAAATACAAGGGGTTTGTGATCAGTGACCAAAATAAACTTTCTTCCCCAGAGAAAGGTCTCAAAATGTTTGCTAGACCAGACACAGGCTAAAGACTCTCTTTCTAGAGTACTATAGTTTCTTTCAGTTTGAGAAAGTGATCTAGAAGCAAAAGCTTCCACTAATTGTGTAAGGACAGCCCCCAAACCAACTCCACTGGCATGAACAGTAACTATAGATTGAACAGCCTCCCTAAAGGAACGTAAAGCTGGAGCTTTTAAAATGAGATCTTTTACATTTGAAAAAGCAACTGATTGAACTTCCTCCCATGTGAAAGCTTCACATTTTCTAAGTAATGTTCTCAATGGTTCGGTTTGTAAAGAGAAGCTATCAATGAACCGCGAATAATATTTGCACAACCCAAGAAAAGACCTGAGCTGGTCTTTGTTAGCAGGTGCAGGACTATCAATAATAGCTTTGACTAGGTCAGACTTAGGTTTTATACCAGACCCTGCGATTTGATGCCCTAAATATTCAATACTGTTGAGAAAAAAAATAAATTTTTCTTTTTTAACAGTGAAACCTTGAACTTCAAGGACATTTAACACATCACTCAGAATTTTCAAATGTTCTTCGGTACTGTTAGAAAATACCAAGATATCATCTTGATATGCAAACACATTTTTAATGTTGCCAAACAGTTCATACATCAACTTTTGAAAGACTGAAGCGGCTGAAGCCAAGCCGAAAGGCATCCTTAGAAATTGAAAAGCACCAAAAGGTGTATAGAATGCTGTAAGTGGGCGAGAATCTATGTTGAGTTCCACTTGATGGTAAGCTGATCTCAAGTCTATACACGAAAACATTTTGGCACCACCTAAACGAGCTAGCATCTCTTGAATTTTAGGAAGGGAAAAACAGTCAATTAAAATGTTCTTGTTAAGGGATCTCAGGTCAATGCAAAGCCTAATGTCACCTGTATCTTTTTTCTTGGCTACGATAATTGGCGAAATCCATTCAGATGAATTTATAGGATCAATCACCTTCTCTTTACACAAATTCTCCAAATGTTGCTTCAATTGATCTCTTATAAAGGAACATTCCTTACTTTATGAATTACAGGTGTAGCATCCTTTTTCAGAATGATTTTATGTTCAAAATGATGTACCAAGCCAAGTCTTTCTTCAAAGAGCTTGTGATGATCCAATAAAAGTTTTTGAAGATCAGGGTTAAAACTGGTAATGTCAACTAAAGAAATAGGACAAGCAGTGCCAAGTCTTAAGACCATGCCAAATTTCCCTTGGTCTCTCCATCCTAAAATATTGTAACCATTCTTTGCTACATATATTTTGGTATAGATCTGTCTATCCTCAAATTTTACATCACTAGTGAAAAAAACAATCATCTCAATAGTGTGTCCCCCAAACGCAATAGTTCTTATGTCAGGTTGCTAAAGAGGAACATGTTGCCAATACTTGTAATATAAGTCATCAGTGATGAAAGTCACAGGTGAACCTGAATCTATAGTCACCTGTAACTTAATCTCACCAATGGTGACATCACACAAAGGTCCACCATCATCAAAATCCGAATCAATAGCAAGTACAATTGTGTTTTCACCTTTAACAATACCCACATTAACCTCAGGAACATTTTCAACATGTTCAATAGTAGACACTTTACGAGGAACCTTACACATAAGTGAAAAATGTCCAACTTTGTTAGCATTTGCCAAATGTGTTAAGGAACCACACCAGAAGCAGGCATATTGCTTCTTAATCTCCTGAGGTTTATGTGCCTGAAATTTAGGTTTAGTATACATAGCATTAACATGTTCAACTGGAGTTTCAACTCTATTCTTGTTCAACTCTTTCTGTGCAAGAGCTGATCTTTCAATTCCTCTAGCTAACTCTAAAGTGTCTTCCAAAGAAGGATTTCTGCAACAAAGGAGCCTTTCTTGTACCTTTTTGTTATAGCAATTTACAACTAATTTATCCCTTAAATAAGAATCAATGTTACCATCAAATTCACAGGTAGTGATCAATACTCTCAATTCTGTTAAAAATGTATCAATTGACTCAAATTCAAATTGACGCCTAGTGTAAAAATTGTGTCTTTCCACCACAACACAGGTGTCATCTTTAAAATAATTTGAGAGTCTTGAGACTGCCTCTTTATATACATCCCATTCAGAATCACTCGGGGCAGATAAAACAGGTAAATGGTCAAAAATACGTTGACCTTCTGCACCTAAACTGTTATACAATAAGGCTAATTTTCTAACTGGTTCAAATTTAGCTCCATCTAAAGCTATAATATAGCTTGCAAAACCTTTAAACCATTGTTTCCATTTTGTTTAAGCAATACCAGGTTCAGGTTCAGGTAAAAAATGCGGTAGGCACGTAACATTTTGCATGTTGAAGAATTACTGGGTATAAAAATAGTCTTTACCAGAATAGTATGAGTAAGAATTGAAGACTTTAGATACCTTGATATGGTGTGCACATCACCGAGAAATGCACAAAGATGTTCAAAATGCCGAATAATATATCACAAGTGAAAGCAAATGATGTGCGCGTCACCGCGCTAAATTAAAAGTGTAGAATGAATCAAGTACACCATTTGAAGGTGTGCGCATCACCGACTAAAGTTGAAGCAAATTAAAGCCTTTTCCAAAATGGCCGCACGTCAGGTCACGTATGCGTGACCCTGAACGTCAAGGAGGTTGCGTAGTGACGAGGCTTTCAGAGCGCTGAGAAATGCTGGAGAGAGGAGTTCGCAAAGAGAGCGAGGTGAGTGAAAGTTCCACACAGGAGCTCGCGCTGACGCTTAAGGCAAAAGCAGTTGGTAATTTGAAAAGCGGGGATAAAATTTTAGCAGATAGCTTCCCTAATACAAGAAAATCCATACAACCTGCCAGCAAGCGTTTCAATAAATAAAGCGTCTCCTGTAAGCACAGCACTTCGTCTTCAAATCCAATAAAAATCGATGCTGCCAAGGTGCTTAAAAACCATCCCGATCGTCGCCAAATCTTGTTAGGTCTTCAAAATGATACTCCACACATAGGTAAATTGAGAGAAGACTTGTGGTCTGCTTTAATGGTAAAAGCACGCAGCATAAGAAATCACAGCCTTCAGGTCTGGAGCTTCAGCTTAACTGCCGTACTCCCGAACCTGTCTCCCGAACCAAGAACCCTACAACTATTCTAATTCTAACCTACTACATCATGGAAACTAAGATCATAACACCCAGGCAGGGGAAGGGACGGCCGAGCCAAGGGAGGGGGAGGGACAGCAGAGCCCAGGCAGGGGCAGAGACAGCAGAGCCCAGGCAGGGGCAGAGACAGCAGAGTCCAGGCAGGGGGAGGGACGGCAGAGCCGAGGCAGGGCGAGGGATGGACGGCAGAGCCCAGGCAGGGCGAGGGATGGACGGCAGAGCCCAGGCAGGGCGAGGGATGGACGGCAGAGCCCAGGCAGGGCGAGGGATGGACGGCAGAGCCCAGGCAGGGCGAGGGATGGACGGCAGAGACCAGGCAGGGCGAGGGATGGACGGCAGAGACCAGGCAGGGCGAGGGATGAACGGCAGAGCCCAGGCAGGGCGAGGGATGAACGGCAGAGCCCAGGCAGGGCGAGGGATGGACGGCAGAGCCCAGGCAGGGCGAGGGATGAACGGCAGAGCCCAGGCAGGGCGAGGGATGGACGGCAGAGCCCAGGCAGGGCGAGGGATGGACAGCAGAGCCCAGCCAGGGCGAGGGATGGACAGCAGAGCCCAGCCAGGGCGAGGGATGGACAGCAGAGCCCAGCCAGGGTGAGGGATGGACGTCAGAGCCCAGGAAGGGCGAGGGACGGACAGCAGAGCCCAGGCACCTCAGAACCCAGGCAGGGCGAGGGACGGACGGCAGAGCCAAGACAGGGACGAGGGACGGACGGCAGAGCCAAGACAGGGACGAGGGACGGACGGCAGAGCCAAGACAGGGACGAGGGACAGACGGCAGAGCCAAGACAGGGACGAGGGACAGACGGCAGAGCCAAGACATGGACGAGGGACAGACGGCAGAACCAAGACAGGGACGAGGGACAGACGGCAGAGCCAAAACAGGGACGAGGGACAGACGGCAGAGCCAAAACAGGGACGAGGGACAGACGGCAGAGCCAAGACAGGGACGAGGGACAGACGGCAGAGCCAAGACAGGGACGACGGACGGACGGCAGAGCCAAGACAGGGACGAGGGACGGACGGCAGAGCCAAGACAGGGACGAGGGACGGACAGCAGAGCCCAGGCAGGGCGAGGGATGGACAGCAGAGCCCAGCCAGGGCGAGGGATGGACAGCAGAGCCCAGCCAGGGCGAGGGATGGACAGCAGAGCCCAGCCAGGGTGAGGGATGGACGTCAGAGCCCAGGAAGGGCGAGGGACGGACAGCAGAGCCCAGGCACCTCAGAACCCAGGCAGGGCGAGGGACGGACGGCAGAGCCAAGACAGGGACGAGGGACGGACGGCAGAGCCAAGACAGGGACGAGGGACGGACGGCAGAGCCAAGACAGGGACGAGGGACAGACGGCAGAGCCAAGACAGGGACGAGGGACAGACGGCAGAGCCAAGACATGGACGAGGGACAGACGGCAGAACCAAGACAGGGACGAGGGACAGACGGCAGAGCCAAAACAGGGACGAGGGACAGACGGCAGAGCCAAAACAGGGACGAGGGACAGACGGCAGAGCCAAGACAGGGACGAGGGACAGACGGCAGAGCCAAGACAGGGACGACGGACGGACGGCAGAGCCAAGACAGGGACGAGGGACGGACGGCAGAGCCAAGACAGGGACGAGGGACGGACAGCAGAGCCAAGACAGGGATGAGGGACGGACGGCAGAGCCAAGACAGGGACGAGGGACGGACAGCAGAGCCAAGACAGGGCGAGGGACGGACGGCAGAGCCAAGACAGGGCGAGGGACAGACGGCAGAGCCAAGACAGGGCGAGGGACGGACAGACGGCAGAGCCAAGACAGGGCGAGGGACGAACAGACGGTAGAGCCAAGACAGGGCGAGGGACGAACAGACGGCAGAGCCAAGACAGGGCGAGGGACAGACGGCAGAGCCAAGACAGGGCGAGGGACGGACGGCAGAGCCAAGACAGGGCGAGGGACGGACGGCAGAGCCAAGACAGGGCGAGGGACGGACGGCAGAGCCAAGACAGGGCGAGGGACGGACGGCAGAGCCAAGACAGGGCGAGGGACGGACGGCAGAGCCAAGACAGGGCGAGGGACGGACGGCAGAGCCAAGACAGGGCGAGGGACGGACGGCAGAGCCAAGACAGGGCGAGGGACGGATGGCAGAGCCAAGACAGGGTGAGGGACGGACAGCAGAGCCAAGACAGGGTGAGGGACGGACAGCAGAGCCAAGGCAGGGTGAGGGACGGACAGCAGAGCCAAGGCAGGGCGAGGGACGGACGGCAGACCCAAAGCAGGGCGAGGGACGGACGGCAGAGCGAAGACAGGGCGAGGGACGGCAAAACCAAGACAGGGTGAGGGACGGCAGAACCAAGACAGGGCGAGGGACGGCAGAACCAAGACAGGGCGAGGGACGGCATAACCAAGACAGGGCGAGGGACGGCATAACCAAGAGAGGGCGAGGGACGGCATAACCAAGACAGGCCGAGGGACGGCAGAGCCAAGACAGGGCAAGGAACAACAGAACTAAGACCGGGCAAGGGACGACAGAGCCAAGACAGGGTGAGGGATACCGGCACTAAGAAGAGGCAAAGCGCAAAGTAGTCAAAGAGGGCTAGGGACACAGAAGCCAAGACAAGCTTATGAATACATGAGTCAAAACAGTTCTATGGGCACAATATTCAAGAGGGGACTAAGAACACTGAGGCTAAAATGGGGTCGTGAATATAAAGGCAAGACGTTCACAGAGACATGCTTTGAAACTATAGGTCAATGATCGCAGTCTAACAGCACATGATTTAACATTTTTCATTGAAGTATAGGGAGCAGGGATATTTTCATCAAGGTTGTTCAAAAGCTTATTGTGCTTCAAGCTGATGCCAATTTAAGACATTTGTAATTAACTAATATATTCTGTTTTCCATCTGTAGTGTTGTCCTGCTTTCTCTCCAGCATCTACTTATCTGTAGCTAGGTGGAGTTCACTCTTTCTCAAATGAAGCACACAGCTGGCTACAAGTTAGAATCTCAGGGCACACACACCTAGTACTTAATCACTCTGGAACTTAAGGGGAAGGGTTTGACCTAGGTTACCAGCAGGTGGAGGGGCTGGATCATTTTACTGCTACAGTTTCAGAACATGCGTTCTCCTTTTTAGAATTCTTCTAAACTATGAACTGTCTTCAAAGCAGGCTATCATTTTAATGAAAGACGCAATTGTGCATATAAAACATTGAACTGTTGAGAGAGCTCCATTAAAGCCAATTGAGTGACCTCTGGCTCATAATGGTTGATATAAGCCTTCTGCTTCACATTCCAATGTTTGTCTTTCTATTTCTCCCATTTTAATTTAGAATACTGTAACTGTTGTTAAAGGCCCTTACCCTCGTATGGCTCAGGCTTATAACTTGGGTTCAGGGCTTTTAACAACCAGTTTAGCCCTTGGCAGCGGGGTATATTGGAACACTTAATGTGAGGAGCACCACTGAAGACAAAGGAGTGACACAGGCAAATAATGGCTGCTAAAGGCCTCCTGCTCCAACATTCTAATGTTTGTCTTTCTGATTCTCTCTTGTTAACTCAGAACATTCTACTCTCAGTGGATGGAATGGTCTAAAAGCCCTTTCGCCTCAGGATATGCCAGTTGTTAAAGGCCTTCTGCCTCGTTATAGTCCCGAGCTGCAAATCTAGGTTCTTTAATAACCAGCTGGCCATAAGGTTATTAAAAATCTTAACTGTTGTTCATTGCAACAGTATTAGGTATTTAAAAGTAATTTTAAGGGCGTGAAGCATCTATTTTTTTATTCAGAACGCTCATATCAGGTTTCCTACACACTATAATTGCCCATGTTTATTTGCCCTTGAGAGAGATACAAGGTCCCTGGAAAGCATCATGTGGCAGGTCAGCATTTTTGCATGCAATCTTTATACTGCAAGAAATTATGCGCCGTTTTTATTTTTTCGTGCCCAACAAACCATTCCATTAGCAGAGACCTCCTGAATCCTATTGTAATAGAATCTGGTATTAGGCAGGTACATTCACCCGTCGAATCTTATCCGAACGACAACAAGGCAAGGGTCATCGGTGTTCGCAGAAATGTTGTTAAATTACCACTGGTCAGACGAGAAAATGAACAAGCGATTGCTGACCCTGTAGCCTGGATGCTTATTAATAAGATATTACACTGCCATTTGTAGCTCAATTATTGACTTATGTAAATCATGTCTTTGCTGTTTCTAGGCAATTTATTCAATTTCAAGGTCGGCTAAATAGGTTCTGTTCAGATGATAAAAGCTAGACGCTTTTAGCCTCAAGCCATAATGATGATTTACAAGGCCTTACTATAGCAACATGTTTTTAACAAAATATTGATTTACATGTGCGATGTTTCTGTTGTAATATTGATTCTCTTGAGATCTTTGAACATGTTTTCTAAGTTAAGAATCACGTGTTACACTCATGAGGTATACCCCTACTGGATATGAGCTGATAGGGCAATCTACAAAGCTGTAATATAGATTGATTGAAATGCAAAGTCACTGCTAAAGATTACAGATAAAAAGCTCAAGCAGCAAAGAGAGGTGCACAACACAAAGAGAAAGACCAGAGTCAAAGCATTGATGCATGACATAGATATAATTTAGTATGCAGCTAAGAAATTTGCTACAAATCTACTTCAGCCTGTTCGCCTGCCGTTGTGTGCCGCAGGAGGGGCAGGACTAGCAGCCCCAACCTGCAAAGCGGCTGTGACTCCGCCAACGCTTTCCCAAGAGGTGCATAAAGACCGCCCAGGGCCCCCACAGCACGGGAGCTCGTTTGCCTGCTGTTGTGAGCTGCGGGAAGGGCATCACTCGAGGCCCCAGCATGCAACGTGGCTGTGACACCGCCAACGCCATTCAGGAGCGCCAGGAGGCGCATAAAAACTGCCCAGGTCCCCCGCAGCAGGGGACGCGCGCAGGCATGCCCTGGCAAAGCCTGAGCCAAGGGCAGGCCCGTTTGCGCCCATCCGCGGCTGGGCCTACACTTCTGGCTGATCACTGTCTGAAGCGGAGGCAGTGTACACAACATAGTATCCGTCGTTATTGACCAGGAGCTACTACCTAAACATTACAAGCCAGTAGAAGTCTTAAAAGACTTAGTGGGGCAAACACTTGTTCAATTGTTTTAGTTGTGGATGCCCCTTGCTCTAAAAGGCTCTTTAGTGTCTATAGGAATCCTCTGTATTTATTTACTATGGGGAAGAAAAAAGCTGCTAATACTGATCATATGACTAACAACAAAAGGGCTACTACTGATCAGTTTTTAGCGAAAGCGGTGAGGGACATCAAAATAGAGAGGAGATTATCCATGGACTCGACTGGTCCCCAAGCGCCTGAACTCTTGTGTGTTGACTTATTAGAAGTAACTACTACGAGCCCCCAGGTAGTTACTATTGATAGTTCACAGGGGCTGCAACATCAGGGGAAGGTGAGCAATTGTTTAAATGCTCCCTCACCAGGAACTGCGGGGGAGGGTTGTGGGGTACCCCCAGTTAATAACAAAAAGGGCATGGGGTCAGAGGTTTCACTGGTACCAAGGAGGCTGTTTCACTGGTACCCAGGAGGCTACGTAAAGCAAAGAAGAGAAATGAGCCTACACGGAGAGTGGAGGAACAAAAGCCATCAATTAGCCTGACGGACATAGGGGAATTTTGGAATTCTCTGAGGGAAATAGTTACAAATCTGATGGCAGACCTGTTCTCTAAGCTTTGGAACAAATTGGACAAAGTGTTATCAGACTCCAGAGAAACACTTGGGAAAGTGGAGAATATGCTTAACACTATTTCTAAAGTACCTTCTCCAACCAGTGCCACAGTCACAGGCAGTAAGTCCTAGTTTGCTCGGGAAAAATAGGCTGAAAGCAGACCACTAAATTATAATAGATCACTGAGGAACGGGCACCTGAGACACGTAATGGATCAGGGTAAGGCGTATGGTAGTATGCCTAATTCTCAAACATGTGGAATGGAGAGAGGAATTGGGGGTGTCGGGGACCAACATTCTTTCCCACATGAGTACGAGAAAGTGAGGACCAGTTCTAGGAACATAAACAGAGCAGGTCTACCAGTAATCAATCTGCCTCCAGCTTGTTGTCCCTATACTGTAGTTCTGGTTGCGGTTCAAAGCTTGGGAGTAGATACTGAGGAACCCACAGACAATCTGATAAAGTGTCTCATTTGTTAGGGAAACATAGCAGATTTAATGTAATGGATCATTCTCACATTCTGATAGCAAGAAGGGTCTCTTGGATTGGACAATCCAAGAAAACCTTCAAGGGCGATGCCGTGACTGCTACCTTCAGATTCCCAAAATTGGCATATAGTATCTTTAGACGCTCGGCTGAGTTCCCTTTGTATGCATCAGAAATTAAACCACTCCCACTAGGTTTTTTCTATGAACCGAGTACTACTGCCATAGCAAATAATAATGCCCATGAGATGGAGGGGGGTGCACACACTCAGAAGGGCATGATTTTGTAACCGAATATTCCTGCCCCCCTGACTGGTCTTAATGACATGGATTGATAGGCTGCGGGCACTGAACACAGCCTAGTACAGACAACAGCGACTGACTTCCAAACACAGGCTGCTATGCCTAGTGAGTATTGGCAGGGAGAGAAAGTAGACCACCCTCTAGATTATTCTAACCAGAACCGCCAGATAGGTCACCAGGGGGAGGAGATAACATCAGCTATTTAACCCCATACCCAAGAAGGGGAGAGAGGTCAATTTGATCCCCTGGAATGTGGCAGGACTAGCTTCAAAATTCGAAGATGATAGATGGATCCAATTTATAACTTCTTACAAGATCATTTACCTGCAGGAGACCTGGGAGGTGGAAAATAAATTATTCCTAGAAGGTTACAAGTCGTTCTTCCTTCCAGAGGAAGGCTCAATTTGTGGGCGAGCTAAGGGTGGCCTAATTATATTTATCACACTTGAGCTTTGTGGATCTGTGAAACAATTGACCTGGAATTCTGCAGTGGCACAAGGCTTAAAGCTTGTGTTAGGTAGAATGTTAGAGAGAATCTGGTTTTAGGCCCAACTACAGCACGGAACTGGCCCTACTAGAGGTCACGGATAACATCAGAATGACCCTAGATAATGGCCAGTCCACTATTCTTGTGCTGTTGGACCTCTCTGCAGCATTTGACTTAGCGGAATTGCCCTACAGTGGATGACCAGCTTCCTGTCCTCCCGCACTCAGACCGTCAATCTAGTACCCTTCCAGTTTAAGATGATGGATCTGACCAAGGGTGTCCCCCAGGGCTCTTGGTTGAGCCCTACTTTGTTTAACATCTACATTGCACCATTGGCCAATATTCTGAGATCCAGTGGGTTCCTGCCCATTTCCTATGCTGATGACACCCAGCTTCCTTTCTCCTTCAATAAATCTTCCTTATCAGCTTTGTCCATCTTCTCTGAAGGAATGATTGTTATTGCAGATTGGAAGAAAAGCAATTTTCTACAACTTAATGCAGGAAAAACTGAGATAATCATTTTTGGAGATGCCCCTCTTCTCTAGTCCCCGGATAGGTGGCCGGTAACCCTTTGCCCTTACCCTAACACCAAAACACTAGTCAAAAACCTAGGCATTCTCCTTGATCATGCCTTAACTTTAAAGGAGCATGCTGCCCACACTGCTAGCATTTGCTTCTTTGTGCTGGGTCTGCTACGACGAGTCTTCCCTTTCTTGCCAGACTATACTCGGAAAACTCTCATTCAGACCATGATCATGAGCCGTCTTGATTATTGAAATGTTCTCCTGGTTTTCGCGAATGAGTCATCCCTTAGCAGGTTACAAGTAGTTCAGAACACTGCTGAACGACTCATCACAAACTCTCAATCCAAAACCCCATTCCTTCCCTTGTTGCAAAAACTCCACTGGCTTCCAATTCGTAGGTGTGTCCAGTTTAAGGTTTGCTGCACAGTCTACAAAGCCTTGTACAAAATTGGCCCTTCCTATGACTCTAGAAAGATCAAGCCTTATATCCCATCTAGGACTCTCAGGTCTTGTAGCAAATCCCTTCTCCAAGTACCCAGAGTTATGAAAGCCAGGCTCGGTGGGAAATCCTTCTCCTACCTCGCTCCCCGGTACTGGAACCTGCTCCCCATACACCTGAGCCAATGCCCTGACTATCTGCGCTTCAGGAAACTCTCAAGGCCTTCCTGTTTTAACATCCTCCTCAGCCTGCCAGCAGCTCCACCCTAAGCACAGAGATACCCCTCGGGGAGTGATTCAGGCGCTCTACAAAACAAATGAATAAATAAATGTCACGGTTTACAATAATTAACTTTTATAATGCTAAAAAGAGGAATTTTGGTCCACCAAGTATAAAGGAGCTACCTGGTCTCCTGGAATAGTTACAGGGGGAAGACCTACCACAGGGTAACCTTATTATTTTAGGTTATTTTAATTGTCATTTGTGTTCAGACATCGGACAAAGTACAAGGGCCATTCCTATATGCCCGGCAGTAGAAGACTGGCATATGGAGCATTCCACAGATGGCTGCGATTTAAATGCTCTTTTAAATATCCACAATTTAATGTTTACCTTATAAAATGCAGTTTTGCCCCCATAGCCTCTAACCTCTTACTTATAAAGAAGGGACTGTGCTTCTAACATTGATTTTATTTTTGTATCATCATCGTCGTTGGGTCTCACTATATCGTTCTTTAGGACCTTAGATAGTACCTACAGCGATCCGATCATAACCCTTATACTCTCGGGCTATGGGTACAGGGTCCTAAGTCAGTACAAGGTAGTAGAATGGTAGGGACAATTTTGCCAACCGATAAGGGGAGGCACCTGCGGTGGTCGCAGGTGGACATCAATGCTTTTAATTTATCCCTTTTTAAAGTGAGGCAACAGGAGATTCTGAAGTGCTTAGCTATATAAAAAAAACACAAGAAGGGGTCCCTGGTTATTACATTAATAGCGAGAAGAAGACAGGAAAAACCACAATAAAGAACAGAATCTACTCCCTAATATTGCTTTTTAAACAAGGTAATACATCCCAAAATATACACATCCCATAGACCAATTAGTTGTCAAAATTTATTATCAAAAAGATACATTTCATAGAAATCACTTCATTTTCAGATATCACAACTGTTTATAAAAATATGATAAATATTTTAACATGAAAAGAGCCCCACAAAAGTATAGATGAGGTACAATGAACTACATTATACACATCGACAGAGGAGAAAAAAAGTTCGCATACAAACATAAAAATGGTGCACATTTCTGTCCTTGTGGTTTGTACCTATCATTGTATATTATGTATGTAGGTCATATTGTGTTCATATGATGTTTTGCTCCACCATTTTTATGTTTGTATTGCTATCTTTTTTCTCCTCTGTCGGTGTATTACCTTGTTTTGTTTGAAAAGCAATATTAGGGAGTAGATTCTGTTCTTTATTGTGCTTAGATATAGATCACCTTCAGAGGAAGATGTAATTAGTTGCTTTGAGGCTATCGCAAAGTCAGTGGCTGCTCTTTGAACTGCCCCAGCGGCCACTCATTGGATAGTCCAAGGTGGTTTGACAGTGAGTGTTCTCAGGCACTGAGGAAACTTAAAATAGCTTGGAAAGAGATCCAGACAGAGGTATCTGTTACAAAAACAGGTTTGGGATGAACTGGTTCAGGCTAGCGAACTAAAAGATAGCTCCCTATTTTGGAAAGTCATTAACAGACCTTGTTTTTCAGAACCGGACAAACGACCATATGTCATCACATTACACAGCATCAGTGAAAGAATCATTTCCAGGCGGTTTACAATCACGGGGATGGAGATCATTATAATAATGACTGGGAGCTCCCCCCATGTAATTCTCAGATCAACTTTCAGCTTGATAAGAGGCACCACTATTCACTCACATACAATTTGGCACCCACTGTATGCCGGTAGCTTCTGACAACTTTAAGTATTTGGGAATTCAGGTGTATAGATCACCAGAAGATCAAATTGATGGGAATATTCAAAAGGCTATCACTGGACTTGGGAGCAGTATAGGATTTGGGACCTCTTTGCCCCTGTTAGTGATGGGACGCATTGCCATATCAAAGATTGTAATGCTTCCTCGACTCCTATATTATTTTGTAAATCTACCAGTGACCCTTCCTCAATCTCTCTTTGCTACACTGGATGCCATCTTGATTACCCTTATTTGGTGGACGGGCCGGAGGCGGATAAGCCTCAGGAAATGACAGTTGGGTACAAAGGCAGGTGGATTGGGGGGCCCTGACTTTCAGGGATATTATTATGCTTATACTCCAATGGTTATCCTATTGGACTGCAGGTAGGAATCTACACGAGATAGGCTTTACACCTGAAAAACTGAGCGAAGGCGAACTTCACTCCCTCCTGCTGCCTAGGGCCAGGATCCCCCCGGACTGTCCCCCCTGTTAAAATGCACCCTAACCTGCTGGCCCTTTCTTACACTTCAGGGGTTCCACCATATGCGGCATATATCCCTTTGCTAGGTATTCCCACACTGCAGGGTAGACTTACTAGGAGTAGGAGTGGAGGATGTGGGGTCCTTTTTAGGTCTCGTCCTTCACAACGCGCATGCGTTGCAAAGGAAAAAGACCTTTTCCGAACACTTAGGCTTTTCAGCCAAGCACGTGCACGGGTTGCCATTGCCTTCAATGGCAACGCGTGCACATGAGACGATTCAGTCACGGGAGCGCGCGCCACCATCTGAATTGCCTGCTCCCTTCTCTCCTCCACCCCCGCACGAGGCGCTCGTGTTTGTTGCTTGTTTCTTCTTTCGAAAGCACCTTTGAGATATTTTGACATTTATCACCTACGTGGAGATTGTCTTTTATGGCACCGACCTGTAGACGATAAGTAGTCAACCTGTGGTCTGAACTAATAAAATATTTATCATCATTACCGCTGAAAATGAGGATACGTTTAAATAACCTTTATTGTACGGGTCCCCGGAGCTCCCTTTACGCTTAGACTCTTTGCATAAATTCCTAGAAGCCGAGCAGATATTTCTCGCCTGTGCAGTGAGGGGCGGTCATCCTCCGCTTCTCTCCGGGTTCACTCAGGACAGCGTGTGCCTTAGCCCCCTCTCACCCGACCCATCAAACTCCACCCATCTCCCCCCACCACTACATCTCCATCACTGCCCCCCCTGCGCGACTAATTGGTGCTTAAAAGAAGTAATAAAGCTCAGGGCACGGACACTACCAATCAGTTCGATGTGATGAGCTCTTCTGACGAGGAGCATACGAGGAGACAGATAGCCCGAGGGCACAGACGTGTATTGGTGTGTCCACTCTTCCTGTGACGGACTGTGCCCGATCTGGGCCACTTCTGACTGGACTGTTGGGTGTGGAGGGCTAATGTTTTGGTGCGGAAGTGAAGCTTTTTTCCACACTTATGAAGGAATATGTGAAGCCTCTCAACCAGACAGGTACAGTAAACACCTTGTACTTACTTTGGCAACACGAGGTTCATTATTTACATGTCAGGCGGAGCACTTGCAGGCTATTCGTAAATCTAATTATCTGGGAAACATACCGTGTGGTAGATTGATTTACCGTCATGAAGTAGAATGTTATGTTTAAGTGTTTTTTGCATTGTCATTCTGTGACCGCTTTGCGTGTTCCATTACAGCTGCTCATGTCGTTTTCATGAAGAGCAGCATGTCAGGAAACCAGCGCAGTACACTTTAAACTACGGATAGCAAGTCAGGTACGCTGATTTAAAGATGGATACATATTAAATACACTGGTGTACAAATACCGCACCTGGGCGTCGCTCAAAGTCGGTCTTGAAAACCAACCGCTCTCCTCAATTTCCGTGTATACCAGTTTCTAGGGCTGACCTGGATTCCCTGCCGTTCAGGTGGTGACTGAAGTGCAAGAGGCAGTTAAATGTGCGGACTCAGAAGATACGTATTTAATCTCAAGTATAAATGTAAATAGGTGATCCTAAATCTTTACTTTTTGTTTTCGGTCCCATTGCATCCGTTTCAAACCTTCCCTTCAGTTCCTTCTTCTGTGACCACAACTCATCACTGGTTTCTGTGGTTGAGTAAAAAATATTGTTACCGTAACCCTCTAGCGTGAATCCTGGCTCTCACATTTCAACAGTACGGACACCTCAGACACACAGGATTTAAATTATTACTCAGAACAAGATCTCCTGTTTCACGCTAGCAGGCGCAGGTATCTGAAATGAGGCTGCAGTAGGAAATGGAGCAGTTTGATCGGATACAGTGGGGACGTTGCTACAATGCAGTAAAGATGCAGTGAGCCTAATGAATGTAAGGAAAACGTCCCTATTCTATTTGATTATACAGTAATAGTACAGCCTTAATGGGGTGTGTGGGCCCCCCTCACAGCCTGGACCCAGTGCCACTGCATCTGCAACCCTAATGATAGTTGCGCCCCTGCTCCCCTATATCTCCTCGTTCCCATATTCCTGTATCACTCCCTGAATGTCTTCTACGCCTTCCTCTACTCCCTTGCGATTACCCTTCCTTCATTTCCACACTCCTCATGCCTTTCCAACTAAATACTTCTAACGTCCCAAAAACGAAACCTATTGGCTATGCCAATGCTGGTTTGGAGATGGCGTGCTCTTAGATCACGATTCATTTATGCAGATCACAGGCGCTCCACCACGTCTATACCTGCTGCACGCTACAGTCACACACTATATTAGGAATACCTGGGCGCCGCAACGGACGGAACCCACACAGCACGAGCTGGTACACCTACTATATTACATGGGGCCGGGGGGACATTTGGTCCGTTGGCTATATACTGGGATTAGAACGCATACAGCCACCCCGCTCATTATCCTACGGACACGCTGAGCTGCTGACACGAATAAATAAATAGAAGATAGAGCATGGCAGTCTATACTAGAACAACCCAAGAGAGTATCACGCAACGTTAGGTTTAAATGTATCCAAATGATGGTACTCCACAGAGCATATCTAACCCCAAAGAGAATACATCTTCTGTTCCCGGACTCTCGCATTGCTGCCCTCACTGCGGGGAGGATGAAGCTGACTTTATCCATATGATATGGTTCTGCCCTAGATTACGAGAATACTGGAGTGAGGTCTGCCACACCCTCACCACATTGACACAGATACCTGCCCCTACTGAGGCCTTATCTTGCTTATTGGCACTCCCACGCCGCTCTGGGAAACAGAAGGTCAGATTAAAATTTGTGCATTTGACGTACATTTTGGCCATCAGGGTCATAACTATGAAGTGGAAGTCCCCTAGATCCCCCACAGTACTGACATGGCAGTCGGATCTCTTGTTGTGAGGCCGGACAGAGGGAGCAGCCCTTCGAAGAGAGGAGGAAAGGGGATTACGGAAACATCCTATAGCACTGGACTGGGAAGCTTTGTTGATTGCCCTAGAAGCTGTAGATCTTCCCCCAATTGGATAAATGCTCTGATGACTTTATATGCCCATACTTCAGCAGCAGTCCGATTCACACTAAAGGGGGAACTTAGTGACAATTTTAAATGCACAAGAGGTGTGCAACAAGGCTCTATTTTAGCCCCTTTTTTATTTACACTGTAAATCAATGGGCTAGAATCTGCCTTGATATCCCTGCAGGCCAATACACCAAGAACAGGCAGTAGACCAGTACCAGTTCTGCTGTATGCAAACAATGCTGTGCATATATCACGCACCCCAAGAGCACTGCAAGTTATAATCGATGGGTTTGTCTCCTACATGAATGGGCTCGATCGGTCCCCCAACTACACCAAGTTGTTTGAGATGGAAGTTGGGTGTCGAGGGAATAGCAATAAATCCAACAAAGCAGGCACTTTTAGCATAGCCAAAGTCCCAGCCTTTACATACCTCTGTGTTTTATTTGACACAAAATTAAATTGGAATAACCTGAAGGAAGAGAAGGTAGTGGATATGAAGAAAGCTATGGGAGCCATTGGAAACTATGGACACAGATTAGGTACATGGTGGCCTGGGGTGATTTTAAAAGTATATCAATCAATTTGTATTTCTAAGGCCTTGTACGGGAGCGAGATCTGGGGTTAAATGGCAGTGGCTGAACTACAGACTACGCAAAATAAATGTTTGAGACAGTTGCTAAAAGTCTCTCAGGGTACTCCTGCATTCTCGGTTCATGAAGAAATCGGGGCAAGGCATATCACTGACGTAGTTGCAGTTAAGCCACAGCTTTGCTGGATGAATATTTGGTCCAATGAGGAGGCCTTCTTTAACCATGCTGTAATTTTGGATTGTCTCTAATTGGATCATGCCTTCAAAATCCCCTGGTTGAGATATATCAAGGAAACATTTTGTGCCTTAGGAAGATCATACATTTTAATTAATTATATAAAGCAGTGAAGAGAGAGGATACAAACTAATTAATGAACTATTCTCTAAGAAAGCTAGTGCTGAGCAAGAAGGAAAGGAACTGATTAAGCCAACAACTAGAGCCCACGCCTTAGTTAAATCAGTGTTGGGAATAGAGTCTTACTTCACTATTTTAACCAGCGCTCACAATCGTTTTTTAATTACCCATTTTAGATTAAACATGTTTCATCACCTAGTGGCCTCTCCTCCTGGCTTTGTAGCATGAGCAGAGGATAGAGGGCCACGTGGCTGCGACAATATGTCTCCACAGGATATTTTACACTTTGTCTTTTTATGCAAATATTTTATGTATTCCAGGACTGTATCTTAAGCCCTATTTAAAAGAAATGGGATTTAGACGGCTCGAATTGCACTTTTGCACATGCAACTTCTGCAGAATGAACGCACTTTCTTTGTGGCTATGCACTTTTAAGAGGTATGCAACCGTTACAACGCAACTTTTACAACGTACTACCATTACAACGATACCTTTACAACGCAGGATCCATTACAACGCATGATATTACATAGCAAATGCTATTACAACGCATGCCATTACAACGTAAGTATAGGTAAGTATATAATTTTGTTTTATTTAACATTATTCAATTAATTTAATTTATATTAAAAAGAAATAAATATATTAATTTATGTATTTTTATAAAATAAATTAAATATATTAATTTAAGTAATTTTAAAAAAATATATAAGTATAGGGTATTTTTAGGGTTCAGGGCTATTTTTAGGGTTCAGGGCTAGGTTTGGGTTATGGGGTACAGGGGTATTTTGGGGGTTCAGGGCTAGGTTTGGGTTATGAGGTACAGGAGTATTTTTAGGGTTTAGGGCTAGGTTTGGGTTTTGGGGTACAGGGGTATTTTAAGTGTTCAGTTTTTAAAAAGACGACTTTAAATAAATTAAATTAATTACATTAAATTATTTACATTAAATTAATTAAATTAAATTAATTACAATTTATTAAAAAAAGATATACTTACCTATACTTACGTTGTAATGGCATGCGTTGTAATAGCATCTGCTATGTAATGACATGCGTTGTAAAGGATCCTGCGTTGTAAAAATTGCGTTGTAATGGTATGCGTTTTAAAAGTATGCATGGTAACGTCATACATCCCTTTTAAGAGCAATGATATGATCTAGGAAAACCAGATATGACAGACAGAGAGGGGTACTCGTAAATGGTGGAAAACGCAGCTGAGAAATGTCTTCCTCAAACTCAGGCAAAGAGGAATATTCATCGCCCCCCGGCCCCCTGGTTCAATGAACTGCTAAAAACCGAAAAATCAAGATGCAAAGCCCTTGAAAGGCAGTGGCGAAAGGACTACACCCCAAGAAAAAAAAGATGATATACAACAAAGCCAGAAATGTATACCACTCTTCTTGTATTAAGGCCCGTGCCTTATATGTAGCTAACACTATAAACGTTGCCGCAAATAAAGCCAAGATACTATTCAACACGGTAAAGGACCTTGCAGGTGCTCAAACATCTGCAACGACCCGTCCTTTAAATAAAAAACAATGCCAGGACCTCGCCTTCTTTTTCAATGAAAAAAATAGAAAAAAATCATTCTTTTTTTTTTTTTTTAATTTTTGAAGACCTTTATTGTGCATGTTGTATTAGTACAAATACGGGCCTACAACCATCCGGCCGGCCACAAAGCTTATGAGCACAGGTGTCAACATTACGAGCTTCCGGCGGCAACAAACATTACTACAACAATTGGTCACAGTTACACTGAAAAGGACATGCCGCCAGGGAGAAGGATCAATAAGGTCAAATTTTAAAGTTTTTTATGAAAGAAAAAGCAATGAAGGATAGGTATAAAGGAGATCCGAGTCCGTACATTGAGTCCACATGAATAGGCAGCAATAGAATATTATCAATTACGTTAAGCTCTTCGTCAAAGCGGCTAAGCAATAAAGGAACAAAACGGTCAACAGGAGCCACACTCGTGCCACTTCCAGTGCCACCCACTCCCAACCATCCCCTATCACAGACCCAGAAAGGAAGACAGCATGAGAAAGCGCAGTAAAGTAAAAGAAAAGGCCCATAGAACTAAAAACAGAAATTAAATCTACCCCCCCACCCTGCACCAACGCGGAGGCTACGGCCTACCCCCCCCCGACAATGTGCCTGTCGCCCCATAAAGAACCCGAAATGTAGGTCAAGCAAAAGAAGAAGAAAAGAAAAAGGAGAAAAGGTAATAAAGACGTCACCGCAGAGTTTAGAGAGTGAGAAAAAGGCCATCCTAATCTGCGACCCCCAAAAACTACAAGTGAAACGGGAGGAGGAGCCAATCAGAACGTTCCCGGTACCCCAGTCAGAAACACAATCCCCGCACAATTTTCGGCTGTTGAGAACCAGTGATTAGTGCAAAAGCAGTTCGGGAAAAACATTGCAACACGTGCGATTTTAGACAAGAATGCACTACTTCCAACCCCGGTCCCACCAGCCCAGCAACCGACAGTACATGGAGAACCTAGCCCCGACCCGACCTCAGACAGACCCAAAATACAAAGCGCATAAAGAATGCCCGCCCCCACCAAGACAAAGAACCAACATGGCCGCACTTCGACCTAGCCCTGGCCCGAACGTGGATACACCCCCAGACTCGCCACCCAAGAGAGGCCCGCCCACCACATGACAAAGGAGTAAAATGGCAGGAGGGAGGAGGTCATCAACGAGAAAGCACAAAATGGCCGCGAAGAGTCATCAGGGAGTCTTACGAGTTTAACAAAATGTACCATAGTCCCACCAAGGGCACACGTTGTTACAAGCAGGATAGTAAGGAGGCTCAGCGCAGGAGGAATGGGCAGCTGCAACGTCTTAGTCAGTCCTCGAGGCACACACGACAGGGAATCCAGCCACAATGTTGCGCACTGCATTGGGAGGGGAAACAAAGTGTCCCGTGTAGAATCTTCAAGCCGAGGGTCTTGAGCAACAGCGGAGTACACAGCGAGCTCAGCTAAACAACAGTCTAGGGAGAGCGCAGGCTCCCAACACGGTGCAGGCGGCGACAGGCGGCAACTTTGAGATCCCGGTTCAGCAGCGCACCGTCCCGACACAGACGCCATTTGGTCCAGCCTGTCCCCCAATTCCAGGCAGCCGCGGCGGATTTCCGAGCGGAGATCGTGCAAGGCCGACAGAACGGTTCTAAGCGAGGGTTCAGACTGTTGTCCCCGGGTTCTAGTTCCCCGGGGGATCCCTCGAGTCTCAGGCACTCCCGCCGTCGGGGCGGCACCGGTCGCTGTCGTGGACGGGCACACTTCACCGCAAAACCTGGCGGCGCACTCCGCCATCATGTACATATGGAACCAACAGTCGCCGGGAAAAGGAGAGCACTGGCGCCCCCCCTTTTAAGCTGCTATCCGAGAGCCGTGCACCCTGTCTAAAGGTTATTCCGCTCGATGTAGGCGACCCTCAGCGTTCTCAGGTGGCGAGGCACGGGGTCCGCAGGCAATGCGTGACCCAAGATGGCCGGACAGTCTCCTCCCGTACCTGCCGTCTCCAACAAGGGCTCTGCCGAGACGGGGCACACCAGCTCCGCAGTCCCAGTCCTCTCGCCGTCTATCCCACTCCGCCCCAGGCGACTGAGCTCGAGAAGCGCCACTCAGGAGTCACTCCGGTTCCGCCACAGCCAGCGCCGGCGGAGCGCTCCGGCCGGCAACAGGTCCCCGGGGCACGGCAGGAGGAGTCCTCGTCCGTGGGGTCCAGGGTCAGGAGGCGAATATCTTCGGCTGCCGGGCGAATCACGGGTCCGGGAAAGCACCGCCAAGATTAGCGCCGTTTCGCACACTGTCCACCATCAAGTGTGCCAGGATTCGAGACCAGGATTTCAGAACGGCAGAAAAAGACTCGCGGAGCAGGGAGCCTACAGGTCCGCTCCGGTCGCCATCTTGGCTCCTCCCCGAAAAAATCATTCTTAACATCAATTCCATCTCCGACGGAATTGGCTCACAGGAAGACGTCCCCGCAAAATCGAAAAATGTGAACATCTTAGAGCGATGGCCTCCTATAACCGTGGACTCTCTAAACTCCTCCCTCAACACCATCTCATCAGGCTCCCCTCGTGATCCAGTACCCGTTAGCGTCCTGAAACAGATCGACCCCACTTCCCTGACTATTATAGCAAACACTCTAAATTCTTCCCTCCAACTCTCCACAGTACCATCATACTGGAAACACGCTATGGTAAACCCACTCTTGAAAAAACCCTCAGCTGACCCTGCAATAATGACAAATTACCGGCCAATATCTCTGCTTCCGGCCTTCTCCAAACTTCTGGAAAGGCACATACATTCTGCCCTCACTCTCTTCACTGAGGAAAACAAACTCTTTCATCCTACACAATCAGGCTTCAGAGCTGGATTTTCCACGGAGACCGCCCTGCTGGGTGTGACCAAAAACATCAGGAGACTCTTGGATGATGGTCAAACGGTCGCACTCATTCTATTAGACCTGAGTGTGGCCTTTGATACCATCTCTCATACTAAACTCCTGGCCACACTCGAGAGGGACGGTATCCGCGGTGATGCATTGAAATGGATCAAGTCCTTCCTTACAGATAGGACTTTCCAGATTAAATCTACCCTCGCCTGCTGTGACACCTTCAATGCCCCACATGGAGTACCTCGGGTCTCCATCCTGAGCCCGTTGTTTTTCAACCTTTATCTCAGACCCTTAGCTGACCTAGATGACAGCGTAGGACTCACCCTCATGACCTACGCTGATGACTCCCAAATTATTTTTTCATTGTCTGACTCAAAACCCTCAGTTCCTTCCCTTCTCAAACACGGGCTCCACAAAATCTTCAGCTGGATGTCCACCAACCAGCTGAAGCTGAACGGTGATAAAACCGAGATCCTCCTGCTAGGAAAAAATAAAGAGCTATGGAACTCCTCTCATTGGCCCCCCGAATTGGAAAATCTCCCCACTCCAGCAACCCAGGTAAGGAACCTAGGGGTCATCATTGATGATGCCCTGTCAATGAAACAGCAGGCCAATAAAGAAGCAGGTCTTTGCTTCACTATCATAAAGTGGCTGAAAAAAATCCTATGGATGCTGCCCCCTGCCACCCAAAAGACCGTAGTCAATGCACTGATTACATCGCGTCTTGACTACGGCAATATCCTGTACCTAAGCTCAAATCAGGCAGTCATCAAACGGCTACAGCTGATTCAAAATTCAGCTGCGAGACTCCTGTGTACAATACCAAAAACCGCCAGGGTGTCAAAACATCTAAATGATCTGCATTGGCTCAGGGTAGAGAACCGTATCAGCTTTAAGGCCCTGAGTTACATGTTCAGGATAAAATCAAAAACGGCACCGAACTATCTGCAATCATTAGCCACTCCCTACTTACCAGCGAAAAATCTGCGCTCCCAAACAGCAGCAAACTTCGCTGTCCCCAGTTTCAGACTGACAAGAATGGGAGGAAGATCTTTCTCTGTCAGAGGGCGTATTCTGTGTAACACACTTCCCCTACACATACGTAAAGAAGAAAACTACGCCAGGTTCAGAAAGAACATAAAGACTTGGCTTTTCCAGAAACAACTATGCTAAATCATGTCCATCATATATCTGTGCTCAGCCACATGTCATAGGCGCCGGGAAACCCTTTTTGGGTAGCTGTGCGCCATATAAGTGTAAAAAATAAATAAATAAAATGGTTCCATGCTGACACAGGACTTTGGGAATTAATTAGCATTTACAGTTCTGTATAAATTAGAGGTCTTTCAAGATGAGAGTAGATTGTCCAATGTAATTTTAGAGTGATTTTAGAGTTGTTTAATATTATGAAATACGTTTTTTAAATGTATTTGAGACTGATTTTAATGTATTGTATCTTTTATGGCTGTGTCCATTGCCGAATAAAGATTGTTTAATGATACTTCAGAATATCAGACTCAAAAAGAGTAATTTAACAAGAACAGCAGTTACCTAATACTGCTAATAAGAAATTAACAGTTCTTGACAGCTTACTGTAGAGATATATCATTCACACACAGAGAGCAACTTTAGAAACTGAAAGATAGAATATAAGATGATAAATCAAATTTAAAAGCAGGCGTCCCAGGGAACATTTACACTCCCGTTGCCAAAACCAAACCCAAACAATAGTGATGAAAAAATGTGCCAAAGGGAATTACTTCATTAGTAGTAATACATTGGAAGACTGTTTCTTGTACACTTAATGGAAAAAATGCAGGCCATAGGGAACCTACCAAACAAAATTCCGATCATGCTCACTACTGCTCTGAATGAATTAAAAGACGCCAGGAGGGCCTGGGGGCCCATGTGATGGTACAGGGTCTTCAAGCTAACGATAAAGATTAAAGAAGTTAAACAGAAGAACTTTCTTCTTTAGAACTTCAACACAAAATCAAAATTGCTAGATCGCGATGGCCTACAGCTCTACAAAAGCCTAAACGATGCCAATTGAAGCATTGAAAGCATCGAGAAAGGTGCATAGAATAATCTTGGAAACAACCACAACCTCTGTGTCCTAATGCTTAATCTGGAAAATAATCTGCAGAGAATAAGAACAGACTAAAGTGTATCTCTGTGATGGAGGAGATCTAAACCTCTTGCTAGGAAACAATCATGGTACTGAATGGCAGAGCTGGAAGAAATCAACAAAACATTCCAACCCAGATCATACGAAGAGAAAGAGCACAGAACGTTAGAGACAACCAAAAAGACGTGTGTGCCTTCGGTACTCTAAGCTAGAGAGAAAATGTTGAAAATAGACCCAGAGCCATCAATGAATCTGGGTGATACAAAAGCACACAAAGAAAAACATAAGAAATGGACGCACATAGACAAAAACTGCAAAACAGAAATTCTTCATCAAAACGGCTGCTTAAAACAACCTCAAACATGTCAGGTCCACGGGGCCCAAGGGTGTAGGAAAACAAGTAAAGTAAAATCAATGCCAACATCAATGCCAAAAGTTCCAACAAATTTATTTCACAAAATGTGCTCTGCTCAAGCGCTGAAAACTAAACAGCTCAAGGGAACTGAAGAAGCTCAAAGCAATAGCACAGAAGCAAAAGAGAGCCCACTCCAAGAAGTAAGACCACTCAGAAGCAATGCAATTTCTCACAAAAGAGAAAACAAATAATCCATACTGTGAGAAAGTCAATTATTTATTACCGTTGAAGGTAATCCACCACAAGTAATAAAGTCACTTATTTGTTAGGTCCAGCCAAAGGTTTCAGGAATATAAACCTGAGCTAAACCCCTGGTAGATATTGCACCGAGCAGACAGGATTAATTTACAGAAAATGGGTAAAGCATTCAGAAGTTCCAAAACAGTTAAAAAGTCAAAAACATGACAATAGAAATCCCACTCCAGTTTATATAAATTGAGTAAGGTTTAATAAACAAAATGACACCAAAACGGAAAAAAATCTAATAAAGTGAACCGGAGATATAGATTTTTAAAGATTTATGAAAATATAATGAAAAAAAGTATCAAGTGTCAATGGTCATGTTACGCCAGGACAGACCTTGGCGTGATTTGAGGCAGACTAAAATGGAGTTTGTGCAGGATACATCAACCAGGTTTGACCCGTCGAAGATTTTAACTTAGGACTTCGCTTTTATTTGGAAGTCGAAATCATTCATGGGTAAGGCAGCAGGCAGTACCAGGAGAAGTCCTCACAAAGTCACATAGGAGCTGGATGAGGTCTTCCTGAAGCGGTTGGTTTTGGTGGGAAAAGCTCTGAAATTTAAATTTCATATCCAGGAAATGTCTCTCACCGATTGGATACTTTTGAACCTTCACATGTCAAGATTTTTTACCTTCGGATGGTGCCTTCTTTTGGAGCCCGGAATACTTCAGCGGGCCTGGCTGTGGCTGATATCAGACATCGAGTTTCACAAGGCCAGATCCATTCTCATAGAGGGTCAGATTCATTACACTTGCTGCTGTGGAGAAGCTGCAAACAGGAAGAACCTTTTTCTTAGCCCAGCAAGGTTGCGCATTGTTCAGAGATGGTGGTGTAGTCTGTCCTAGTCCTCTGGAGGTAGAAGTCCAAAAATGTTCCAAGTCCCAAGTTTTCAGAGGTGGTAGAAGAAGTTCATTTAGACAAAGTCAAGGGGTGAAGAACCCCAGGAACAGCACTTGGGGAGTCAAGACTCACTCCAACCGGCGCCACCAGCAGGGTCCAGGCCAGTTCTGTTCAGCTGGGCAGTTCAAGAAAAAGGCCTCTTTCATCTTTTTGCGGCCTTGTAGCCAGGTGGTTAACCAGCTGACCCTTAAGTCCACATATAGGACCCAGGTACCAGGGGAGCAGGGCCGGTCCTTCAGGGCTGGTCACAGACAGTAGGTCCAGTCCTCTTCTGCTCTTCCATACCTGCAGGAAATGTTCTGAAGAAGGGGCCTCTTTGATGCCTGGCACCAGCAGCTAGTGGATAAGGGTGACCCCTGGGCACTTCCCAACCAATGGTGTACATCATACCAGGGGTAACCCTACCCATTTTGCAGAAGTTCTTGTTCCCCCCCACAACAAATAATCCCACAATGCACCTCACTCCTAGCCCCAGGAGTTTGTGTGCCCACCCAGAAGGTGTGTCCATGGTAAAGAGCCTTGCACTTCAAACCAGCTGCTGAGGGCAGCTTTCCCCCCCATTGGGTTTGGTGACTGTCTGACTGGGAAAACAAAGGTTGGGACATTGCCAGGTGTCATCTAACGTGTGTGTAACATGACATCCCCGTTGAAGTAAACTAAGTTCCTGGGAAGACCCCAACTGGTCTTTCTGCCATGATTAAGAAAAAACATCTACCCAACCCCAGGCCATTTTATTTGCTCTGGAATCAGTTTTCTCCCCTCATCGGATCTAAACACTCAGTGGGCTATTGCTGATGAGATAATGCAAATTAGGGTCCAGGAACTTCAGGCAGAGAGAAGATAGCAATATACAAGTTACTTTTCCTTTATATTTATTAAAAATCAGACTTCCACATTGTAGGAAAGTACTCCTTTTGGTTACCCCCCACTTTTTACTTGTTTCTGAAGCATCTTTGATTGAATATGCACTGGGTTCCTGCTAACCAGGTTCCCAGTGCCTGTTTTCTTACCCAAAACTGTACCCTTGTTTCCACAATATGCAGACTTATGGCCCACATATAAGTCCCTTATAAAAGGTACCAGTGGTACCAAGGGTCTTTTGACCACAGAGGGTCTCTAAGGGCTGCAACATGTACTATGCCACCCTAAGAGATCCCACACCAAACACATGCACACTGCAACTGGAGCCTGCGTGTTTTGGTACAGATAACGGTGAATAGTCGGCCTGGCACACATTCTTGTGTGCCAGGCCTACCAGCACAGCAAGAGGCACAGTAAAGTCACCCCTACAGCCCTACGGCAGGGTGCACTATACCTCATGTGAGGGTATAACTGCATGAGCAGATATTTGCCATTTAGTGACTATGTCCACTCTTAGACATTATAAGTGCATGGCAAAGACATACTGAGTACATGGGCTGGGAGCTTCTCACTATGAATTCCACGGATGCATGATGGCTTCACCGAATTCCAAGATGTTTGGTACCAAACATCTCAGATTAATTAGCCCACACGGATGCAAGTGTTGGATCAATTAATAAATGCACTTAGGGGAGCCCCCACAAACCTACCAAACCACTGGTGTGTGGCTGACTGGTCTGCACCAGACTCATCTCTAGACATGTTTCTGACTCCCTGAGGAGTGGGCCTTTTGCTCTCATGGGTCTGAAACAAAGCCTGCTCTAGGTGGAGGTGCTTCACACCTACTCCCAAGCAGAAACAGCATAGAATGGCGGTGAGCCTCATAGAATTCCTGTCCTTTGTTATCGCTGACCAGGGCCTCTCCAGCTAGTGCAACAAGTTTTCATGTGCATTTTTTCCTTGGGACAAGTGGGCCCAACCCCCTAAAGCACAAACCCTTTCACTGCCAGTTTACAGTAACACATTATGGATCAGGAAAGGGCGTTGTCTGCAGTTAAGGTAATATTTGTGTCCATGTGTGAATACTGTTCGAACTTGTATTTAGGTTAATTAATGCAAAGCCTTTCTTATTAGGGTGAGTGCTTCAAGTAAATGTAAGCTCAGACTCCACTACTGATAATGGTTCCAGTGTAAAAATGCGTATCTTTAGCAATATGAGGTTATGTATAATGCTCCCAGAGTGCTCTCTGATTAGATGTAAATATTTGTAGAAGCTTGAATGCAAAATTGATGATTTGTTGCTTTAACCTCTTCGCTGCTGATGACGAGCTCAGCTCGTCATCAGCTACGGCGCTCGTATGCTGATGACGAGCTGAGCTCATCATGTAACGCAGGTTTTTGCAATCTGCAGCACCCAGCGGGAAAAGCCGCCGCAGCGATGTGGTTAAAATGTAATGTTCACAGAAAAATGCAAGTAGAAAATTTTGCTAAGCTACTGTAAAATTTCAGGTACCGTTTCTTTGCAGCACCATTTAGTAAAATGTGTTTGTGCATGCTGGTATTTTCCCAAAAATATTCATAATGTAAAATCAGTGCAAACCGTTTCAGTAAGATTATGGAAAACATAAAAATAAACAAGCATTGGCAAAGCTAGCAGTTCTGAAATTGGTGATCAGCTTTTTGGTTTTGCCAATACTTGTCTTGGTTTGGCATGGTCTTTGTAAAACCTTATTGATGTGGGAGCTGCCGGGCCCTCACCATTATAACAAACACTGGCAAAAGCAAAAATAGGTTTTGGTCTCAAAAAACACACGGTGCCGGCACGAAAGGCCTACCACCCAGCATTCCCCTTGTTTTCCCGAGTAAAATGATACCTCACTTGTGTGAGTGGACCAAGGGCCTGTGACTGGGAAGGGCCAAAAACATAGGGATAAAGAGTATAGCACAGCAAATTGTAAGAGATAATTTTTTAGAATACGTTTTAGCCGATTCTGCATTGGACAGCCACACAAGTGAGGTATCCTTTTACTCAAGAGACCAAGGGGAAATCTGCGTGGTCAGACATTTGAGCCGGCACAGTTATCCCACACAAAAATGTGTGGAAAAGGTGATTTTTTTCAGCTGAATTTGCAACAAGTTTTGGGCCCTTGCCCGTTGCGGGCCCTTCAAAAAAGGGGGTGGTGATGAACAGAGTGTCTGAATTAAGCAGACCACTCTTACCCAGTCAAGAGATCAGGGCTTGATCCATCACCGTTATTTAGCTCACTGCATCACCCCAGTTCAGAACCTGGCTATATGCAAATCCGACCCAATGCCTCATCGGAACAGGGCAGACCAAACTACCAAGCCAATTCTTCACCGGAAAGGAGACAAGCTTCCGGGGACCGGTTTCTGGCATTGCAGCCGTCGTCGGCCCGGCTTGCTTGAATCCTGGTGGTGCAGTGAGCAAGGGACTCATGTCTGAGTATACCCTGCCACACTTGTGGTGGCCAAAAACGATTCAAAAAAGGGGGTGGTGATGAACAGAGTGTCTGAATTAAGCAGACCACTCTTACCCAGTCAAGAGATCAGGGCTTGATCCATCACCGTTATTTAGCTCACTGCATCACCCCAGTTCAGAACCTGGCTATATGCAAATTAGTCCGACCCAGTGCCTCATGGGAACAGGGCAGACCAAACTACCAAGCCAATTCTTCACCGGAAAGGAGACAAGCTTCCGGGGACCGGTTTCTGGCATTTCAGCCGTCGTCGGCCCGGCTTGCTTGAATCCTGGTGGTGCAGTGAGCAAGGGACTCATGTCCGAGTATACCCTGCCACACTTGTGGTGGCCAAAAACGATTCAAAAAAGGGGGTGGTGATGAACAGTGTCTGAATTAAGCAGACCACTCTTACCCAGTCAAGAGATCAGGGCTTGATCCATCACCGTTATTTAGCTCACTGCATCACCCCAGTTCAGAACCTGGCTACATGCAAATTAGTCCGACCCAGTGCCTCATGGGAACAGGGCAGACCAAACTACCAAGCCAATTCTTCACCGGAAAGGAGACAAGCTTCCGGGGACCGGTTTCTGGCATTTCAGCCGTCGTCGGCCCGGCTTGCTTGAATCCTGGTGGTGCAGTGAGCAAGGGACTCATGTCTGAGTATACCCTGCCACACTTGTGGTGGCCAAAAACGATTCAAAAAAGGGGGTGGTGATGAACAGTGTCTGAATTAAGCAGACCACTCTTACCCAGTCAAGAGATCAGGGCTTGATCCATCACCGTTATTTAGCTCACTGCATCACCCCAGTTCAGAACCTGGCTATATGCAAATTAGTCCGACCCAGTGCCTCATGGGAACAGGGCAGACCAAACTTCCAAGCCAATTCTACACCGGAAAGGAGACAAGCTTCCGGGGACCGGTTTCTGGCATTTCAGCCGTCGTCGGCCCGGCTTGCTTGAATCCTGGTGGTGCAGTGAGCAAGGGACTCATGTCCGAGTATACCCTGCCACACGTTGCGGGCCCTTGGCCTACCCACACGAGTGAGGTATCATTTTTATCGGTAGACCTGGGGAAACGCTGGGTGGTAGAAAATTTGTGTCCACCCGGTGATCCCACAACTATCCCACAGAGAAATCTGAGAAAAATTTGATTTTTGTCCAGCTAAATACGAGGTTTGCAGATGATTCAGGGGAGTAAAAACATTAGGGGATACACACAAGCCATACTTCCCTATTCTCCCTTGGGTCTCTAGTATTCAGTAATGTCTGGGTTTGGTAGGTTGCCCTAGATGGCCGCAGAGCCCAGGGCCAAAAATGTATGTGCTCCCCTTGCAAAACCAGGTCGTTTTGTGATAGGTAATTTTGATGTCTCCACAATACGTTTTAGTCCCTTTCCTGTCGCTGGTACTTGGCTTACCCACGAGTGAGGTACCATTTTTATTGGGAGAGCTGGGGAAACGCTGGGTGGTAGGAAATCTGTGCCAGCCCGGTGATCCCACAACTTTACCACACAGAAATTTGAGGAACAAATTATTTTTTCTGCTAAATTTGAGGTTTACAGAGGATTCTGGATAGATAAACTTTGTGGGATCCATGTATGTCATACCTCCCTGGACTCCCCTGGGTCTCTAGAACTGTGTGGATTTGATAGGTTTCCCTTGATGGCAACCGAGCCGGGGGCCAAAAAGCCATGTGACCCCCCCTTGCAAAAACCGGTCGTTTGCAATAGGTAATTTTGATGTTTCCACAATATGTTTTGGGCCCTTGCCAAGTGCGGGTACTTGACCCACCCACACGAGTGAGGTACCATTTTTATCTGGAGACTTTGGAGAATTTGGGTGGGTTGAAGTTTGTGGACCGATGCAGGTTCCAGAACTTTCCATCACAGAAATGTGGGAAAAATGTGTTTGTTTTTTTTTTCAAAGTTTGCAAGAGATTCTGGGTGGCAGAACCTGGTGAGTGCCAGACAAGTCACCCCATCCTGGATTCCCCTGGGTGTCACACCCATTTCTACCACTAACTGGAAGGAGGTTGAAAGCACAAAAAGTAGCAAAATTAGGCTATGTCTCAGTAAAATGGCAAAACTGTGTAAAAAATGTTGGTTTTCTGCCTAAAGTATGCCGGTACCTGAAAGCTGGAAAGATGGTCATTACAGCACATCGAACCCTTTGTTGATACCATTTCAAGGGAAAAACCTGACTTTCTTCCGCAGCACTTTTTCTTGATTAAAAAATAAACAGTATGGGCTGGACTGTTCCCATTGGGCGCAGGATCAAGACTGATTAGCATATAGCTGGGTTCAAACTGGAATGCATGGGGAGCAAAAAAAGATGGATTTGGGCCCAGATCTGTGTACTCGGGTGAACGTATGACATTGTTCTGCATTCTGTCCATCAATTGTTCTTTTTGCATGATGTATAGGAGCACATCAATCATCACACATGTGCAAGTATGTATCAAGATGCTACGGTTGCAGTAGATTGATGACGTAGTTTGCACATGCATGTGCAAACATGCATCATACCACAACGACTATGTTGATGTTTTTTAATTTTTTTATTTGGTGTTCTACGATTTTGGACAACTTTGGAGTGATAAATTTTAAAACGTGATTAAAAGGTACGTGAAAGCACGTTTCTAACAAAAGAGCATCCTGGCAACTAATTGTAGCTGCCGGCCAGTCTGCAAAAGTAAGGGAAAAAAATCATAACAGTAAGGCGTGGGATAAACGGAGGCAGATGGGGCATTGGGAGAGTAACTCCAGGAACTGCAAACAGAAAGGAGTGTTGAGTAGCAAAGAGGAGGGTGGGTGTTCAAAACACAAAATACAGAGTGGAATGGTGGGAGAAGCAACAGAGGCGCTGGGATGGAAGAGCAAAAAGGAGAGTGTTATCAAGGGTGTGATGGGTGAGAAAACACACAGAGGAGTGGTCAAGAGCAATTAAACACATGTACTTGATGGAAACTAACAAAGAAAAGGCAAGTGGCAGACCAAGGTCCTGCACATCCAGTCCTTATGTACAGTGTATTTTGAGGTAGTGCAATCACTTCCCACACCCGCCGTCCATAGGTGTCAGAAACCGTTATTTTTTTTTTTTAAAGCGGGAGGTGCACATGTTGCGGAGTCAAGACGCAGCAGTCAAAATCAATTCCAAAATTACTTCTTTTTATTTGAATAAATCTTTAAAACTGGCACACAGCCAACGCGCTTCGTTCCTGTTTTTTGCCAGTGGGAACTTTGTCAGAGCTCTTTTATATGGTCTTGAACAAAGATAGTAACAAGTGTGTTTGATCAAGTACGACCGCAAATGGAAGTAATATTATCAATAGCAGACTGTATTCCAAAATCTAATATATAAACGTTCAAGGAAGGAGGAGAATTCAAATGGGCGCAATAGTGTAGATGCGACTAGTCTCAAGTAGCGAGACACTGCAAATATTCTGCAATGGCAACGTCTCCTTCTGCAACGGCTTGATAACCAGCAGAGTTATCAGTTACTACCTTTGTTCAAGACGATATAAAAGAGCCCTGACGAAGTTCCCCCAGGTAAAAAAGGGGAACGAAATGCGTTGGCTGTGTGCCAGTTTTAAAGATTTATTCAAATAAAAAAGAAGTAATTTTGAAAATGATTTTAACTGCTGCGCCTTGACTCCGCAACGTGTGCACCTTCCGCTTTCTTTGAAAAAAACATGCACTTGATGGGAGTGCTAAAATCGAAAGAAAAAACAGTAGTTCCTTGCATGTGAGCAGAGGCAGGAAACAAGTCATCTAAGCAAGGCACTGTACAGAAGAAAAGTCCAGAGGCGCGACAGACAAAGACTAGGGAGGAACGCCATCAAATACGAAGTAGGGAAAGGAGATAGACAAGAGCAAGGGTCTTACCAAAAGCCAACTATTTATATATACTTTATTAGAGGTAAGAGGTAATGGACAAAGGACACATAAAGCTGCTAAAACTGTCTCTAGGCAAGATCTAATAAAGGTGATTTAGTAAAGATGGATAACACATTTAGTCTAAATGCTTTACTCCAGAAATATATCTAAAAGGAAAGATATATACCCACACATACATACACCCCCTCGTGTATTGCCTACATGTCTTGGTGAAAAAGCATCATCAGAGAGAAGAATGGCAAACCATACTCGTGTACAACGCTCTTTAGCTTTAACGAGATTTCTGTTCTCTCACTCCCATTGCATACATAGCACAAGTCAGAACTGCATTAATAGCATGCTTATCACCAAGCAGAGCAGTAACACGGGATGCTTCTGCAAAAGCTGCTTTTTACGCAACACACAAATGACAAACTAACAATATGTACAGCGGGATTAATTAGATATGAAAAATATTGATGGAACCAAAGACACAATGATGATATGATGTTAACAAGATTAAAAGTATGAGAACAAAAGTCTAGGTCTGAAAAGTACTATTATTTCAATTAATGACGTGAACAGCACCTTTAATATTCAGAAATGGAGAGTGCGTTAGCCGCAAATGGTTCTAGTTCAGCAGTGACTCATTTTTGTGAAGAATCCAATATTCACTTGTCTTCACACGTATTCGCTTGCTTGATTGGAAGCTCCTTAATTAGGTAGTTCTGATCCGCTACACATGAAACTGAGATAGTCACCACTTGGATGTGCTGCACCGCAGGCAATGGTATCACCACCCTTCAGGGACTGATTTGACCAATGAGATATGCGAATGAGGCCCTTTGGCGGGGCACTAATGGTAAACTAGTAATTCATATATGGTTAAGCACCAGGCTAATTTTCCCATCCACACATCGCAAGCACGAATCCAAGGCAAAAAGAAAGATTAGGGCGGCTTGTTTCAAAGCAGGATTCCACGACGGCTGGAGAGAGGAGAATGGAGAAATGCAAAGCAAACAGAAGAATGAACATCCTCGCGGCTTCACAGTGGACGCCCTTCGTGCTGACAGCCTTTGCCTGAAACTGAGAGGCAGCAGACGCGCTCGGGCGTCATGGCGTCTGAAGCACGCGGTCCTGGCGTCTGAAGCACGCGGGCCGCGCGTCCTGGCGCATCTCCTGACGCACAGCCGAAAACCTGGATGGCGCAGCCGAGCGTGACGCTCCTGCGGGACACCGAGCGGGATAATCGAAAAGCAGTAACACCGGCCCCCGTGCACACAGGAGCAAGTTGGCAGGCGGGAGGTCGCAGTCGCAATTAGTAGAGCGGAAAACGCTAACTGACAGGTCTGAGATTAGTCAACCGGGCCGCTCCGGGAGAGGAAAGTGGGACAGAGGGCAGCGCGGGATGCAGGCAGCTCCATTACCAGGCAGCAAACCTGTGCGCCTGCACTTCTGCTCGGATGCCGTGCATCAGGGCTTTAAGTGGGCCGGGTCTGTCCGGGTCTGAGCACCGGCAGTTATTTTTTTGGAGTCTCGAAACGGGTCTCTTTCGGGCTCTATTTTCGGTCCCTTTTTTTTCTTGGACTTCAGTGAAAGCATGCACATGGATGTGCACAGCTCAATGCTGGCATCCTCAGGGAGCGGAGTATAAAACAGATCCCATTTCACTGCAATATCTTGTTTGCCGTTTCTGAGAGGATCAAACCCGAGTGGTCCTTATTAAATAATGCACGTCCGTCAAATGTAACTAAACTGCCGGATTTCTGCCTACATGACAAGCCTTCTGCTTCGGAAAAATCAAAGGGAATGCTAAAACAATACGGCAGGAACATTTTGTGACGGGAATGGCGGGAATGCAGGAGGATTTCACTACCAGCGGTGCCCGTGCCGGGTCACGTGACCATAGGGCTTGTGGCCTTTGTATTCAGGGCGAGGATAGGTCACTGAGAAGAATGGCGCATGCAGTGTTTTCGGGTGAAGAGAGCACTGCTTTCAGCATAACGCAGGGCCATCACACGAGCAAACCAGAAGAGAATATCTATAGCGCCCACACGTTTACACCTTGCTCATGTCTGCATGAGCACTTTTTATAGTGCTTGACTGTGAAATAAACCCCCACGAGAGCAGCCAGACCAGGTTATTTAAATAACAGCTGTGACTACCAGCCAAATCAATTAATCAAACGTGGAATGATAAACGGCTGAGTCACTGTGCAGAGATTTGACCTTTGTGACCTGGAGGTTAACCCCAGATCTCTCCACAGTACACTCACCCCGCTGCATTATCTTGTAGTCTACATTTGATGTCTTATGTGCTGGTGTTATGTTGCTGCTTGCGTGATACGGCCCTTTACTTTAGTGCCAGAGAATCAACATGCTAAATGGCGGAGCGGTCCTGCAAATCCGTGTGACGCGCTCCCGAAAGAGCACGTAGGCTGTCTGCCTCACAGATACACAGAGGCCTTGAGACAAGCGCGTGTCAGAGGGCTGCCTGCTTCCTACCTCGCAGGAGCTCAACATTATCCCTGTTTGCATCTGGGTTGTAAGTTCCTCAGCGGGTGGGTACACAGCCGTCCTGTCCCCATCTTGCACACACTGTCTGATGGTGCTCTTCACACCCTGGGAACTTGGCTCAGCAGCATAGGTCTAACTACTAATAAACTCAGGGCTTTAAGTGGGACGGGTCTGTCTGGGTTTGAGCACTGACAGTTATTTTCAGGGGGCCTCCAAACGGGTCTCTACCGGGCTCTATTTTCGGGCCTCGCAGAGATAGTCCGTTTTCTTTATTTTTTCTTGGACGTCAGTGAGAGCATGCACATTGATGCGCGCATGCTCATTTTGCTCACTACTGAGTAGTGGAGGACAAGCCATGACGTCATGCCAGGTGAACCGCGTTGTAGAAGGACTCTGTGGCATGTTTTGAAGGGGGTGGTGGCTTCGCTAAAACTCACCCCTGTGAAGCCGCGTTGCCTTCTGGGAGCAGCGCTTCTAGTACACTCAGCCTCACGTGAAGCCACCTTATACGGGAGGTGCATGTCTGGGCATTCCCTGGGATGACGACACAAGTCTTGGGGTATTGGGGAGGGTGTATGGAGTTATCCATATCCTAGCTATAATAAGGAGGGGAGAGAGCGAGCTTGAGCGGGGAATTCCAAATCTGATGACCCTCTGAGGAGTCGTAGAGCTGACGGCTTGTCAGAGCAGGGGGTACTGCTACACTAGTTACCTTTTAGACCACGCCCCTACTCAGATAAGCCACACCCCTTTAAGAGGTTTGTCCCGCCCCTTTTAGAGCACCCCCAGTTTTTTTTCCCCACTTAAAGCCCTGCCGTGCATTTATTATTTAGGCCGCGAGGTCCCTGTCCGTCTCTCTACCTCCTGCCGAAGGAGCGGACAGGGCCCCGGCCCCGGCCCCTGCGGCATGGACACACATCATCACCTTCGCACGAAGGCACGACCCAGAGGGGGGCGATGCTCGGTGGCATGCGAGGCCGGGCGCGGCAATAACACCGTAACGGCGCCCTAGTCAGACCAAGCCCTGCCTGGCGAGAAGAGAGGGGAGTTCGTCGTGCATCTCCCTGCCAGGGCTCGAGGCTCTTTCAAAGACCCTGGACGCATAAAACATATGAAAACGCATTCTATTATTTCCCAATATGGAGCGGGCAGCGCTAACAATTTTGTGTTTTGGCTGGACTGAAGTTCTCGAGCATGTCGCTGACTGACGAATTACAACAGTCATGTCCAGGCAGCGGCAATGGGCCTTCAAATCCAGCCTCGATTGTCCACACAAACCGTGAGTCGGGCGTGCGTGCCTACAGCCACTGTACTTCCTTTATCAGCAACTTGATTTTAGTAAACACACAAAATATCTCACGGGAACTGGCATCAAGGAAAATTAGAGTACAAAGTTAGGAGAAATTTTTTAAAAAACGACAGCAAATTAAGCACTGTACAAGTTAGATTTAAAGTGTAGCCTTACACAGAATACATTTAAAGAGGAGAGGACAACAGTATCTAGATACAACTTTCTAAATTTCCAAAACATGCCTTAAAAGAGAGCTACAGCCACGCATAACAATCATCTCTGCAACAGATCTTTCACATCATGCAGCAACTCTTGGTTCTGTTGCCTCCTTAGCTACCCGATGAACCACCACAATAGGGCCACAAGACATGTTCTGCCCCGAGCACCGTGATTCATCAGTACTGAGCGTGGGGCCCAATACTTTTAATAAGATTCTGCCTGTAGAAATGACGTTTTAAGTGCAGCTCTGTGATCACACCATTTTCTAGCAAAAGATGGCCCCTCCATGAACTTCTCCATGTCTTTGGGTATGGAAGAGACAGAAGCCCTTCATGCATGTGAATGACCAAGAACACGGTTGTAAAGGTTTAGCAAAATTCAATCTGGGAGCAGGAAGGTTTTTATTATGTGATCAAAATCTCACTGATAATTATTAAGGCTCAAAAGCAAGTCGAGGGAGCAGCTGATTTGTTCACGTCAGGCGCCATTTTACTAAATTGCAGAATCCATAAGACATGAGTAACAAATCCTTTTCACTTTTTTAAAGATACTGAAATCCGAGGTAAAAGATAAAGAAGTTAATACTTCGAGCCAGACTCTCTCACAATTGAGCCACACCGCAAACTACTGTCGTTTGATCGAAGTCCTGTCTTTGGAGAGCCAGTTCTGGAAGCCCTGAATAAACTTTGATTCACCTTACATGGAGTGAAACCCCTCAGGCTTAGGCTCAGGATCGCCAACCGACCCATGCCCCCACCACATTTTCAACAAAGCCGACTCCACCATCGCACCCCACCTCAAAGACATCATCAACTGCTCCCTCGATTCCGCTACCTTCCCGGAAAGCTGGAAACATGACGAACTCAGCGCCCTTCTGAAGAAACCCACAGCAGACCCCACTGAACTTAAGAACTACCGCCCCATCTCACTCCTCCCATTCCCTGCCAAAGTCATTGAAAAAGCCGTTAACAATCAACTCGCCGCCTTCCTCGAATCCAACAAATCCCTCGACCCTTCACAGTCCGGCTTCCGAGCCAAACACAGCACTGAGACCGCCCTCATCGGAGCAACAGACGACATTCGAACTCTTCTGGACAACGGAGAAACAGCTGCCCTCATACTACTAGACCTATCTGCAGCCTTCGACACAGTATGCCATAGCACCCTTATACGTCTCAGCAACATCGGAATACAAGGAAAAGCACTGAACTGGATCTCCTCTTTCCTTACCGGATGAACCCAGAGAGTCCGCCTCCCCCCTTTTAGATCAGAGGCCACCCCAGTTATCTGCGGCGTACCACAAGGATCATCTCTTAGCCCCACCCTCTTCAACGTATACATGAGTCCCCTGGCAACCATAGCGCGCCAACACAACCTCAACATCATCTCTTACGCAGACGACACCCAACTGATCCTTTCCCTCACCAAAGACCCAAACACCGCCAAAACAAACTTACACGAAGGAATGAAAGAAGTAGCTGAATGGATGAAGAACAGCCGTCTAAAACTAAATTCAGACAAAACTGAAGTCCTCATCTTAGGCTCATCCCCTTCCGCCTGGGACGACTCTTGGTGGCCTCCGGCCTTGGGAACAGCTCCCATCCCCATGGACCACGCACGGAACTTGGGTTTCATCCTAGACTCCTCCCTCACGATGACCAGACAAGTTAACGCCGTCACGTCATCCTGCTTCAACATCCTACTCATGCTCAAAAAAATCTTCTGCTGGGTCCCCACCGAAACTAGAAAGACGGTCACGCACGCACTGGTCACTAGCCGACTGGACTATGGAAACACCCTTTATGCCGGAACCACAGCCAAGCTACAGAAAAAACTCCAACGCATCCAAAACGCCTCAGCCAGACTCATACTTGACATCCCCCGCCAAGCTCACATTTCCGGCCACCTTAAAGACCTACACTGGCTCCCCGTCAACAAGAGAATAACGTTCCGCCTCCTCACCCACGCCCACAAAGCCCTCTACAACTTAGGACCCGAATGCCTCAACACACGCCTGTCCTTTTACACCCCCCCCCGCCAACTACGATCGTCCTATCAAGCCCTTGAAACAATCCCACGCATCCATAGATCCACCATGGGAGGGAGATCCTTCTCATACTTAGCGGCCAAAACCTGGAACTCTCTCCCCACCCACCTCCGCATCACTCAGAACCACCTCGCCTTCAGAAAACAACTTAAGACTTGGAAATTCGATAAGTAAAACACACACCTCCCTCAAGCGCCTTGAGACCCTCTGGGTGAGTAGTGCGCTATACAAATTTCGAACTTGAACTTGAACTTTAACAGTGCTAAGCGACTCACAAGACCACAAGAGTACTTTCTCAATGTAATGCAGGATCTCCTTCAATCCAAACAGTACACAAGTCACTCCCTCACTACCTTTCACAGCACATTATAGTCCCAGTGACATGGGTCATTCAAGCCTGTTGGATAATCAATTCTTCCAGACTCCACCATTTGTTGGTGCAGATCTCCTGTTCTGGGTGGAAACAAGCCTCGGTAGTCAGAGTTTTTCAGGTTTCTGATCAGGTTGCTTTGAGTGGGTGATATGCAGAACACTGCTCTCGAGAAGAGCATATCCGAAATGTTGTGGTCCACGGAGACCTTAAGACTCTCTCTCATGCTGCTTAAGACCTGTGTGCTTGTTCAGCATTCTGCATTGCCAATCTGTTGTGGCCCTATTAGCGACAGTCATTTTTGATGAAGTCTCTGTGTGGGACGAAACACATGTTGGCGATTTACGTGCTGGGAGAATCTATTTTATGACATTTGAATATTAATAAAGAAAAGATTGAAGAAATTTAAAGTGGACTCTATTTGAATTTTTCTGGATTACTTGGACCCCCTCTATCAACTGGAACTTTGGTTCTGTTCCTTGTTCTATTCTCTTTTTAAAAAAAAAAAAAATTATTGGTTCAGTTCAAAGCCACATATATATATAAAAAAACATACAGAACCATTATATCATATCCAAACATCGTACAAACAAATAAACTTATGGTGCAAGTACATAATCAAAAGTAATAAAAAAACAAAAATAAGAAACAGAATAAAAACAAAATTAGTATCAGAGATACTATATAAGCAGCAGTACTACCATATTTAACCAAGAGAAAGGTCATTTTCTAGGGATCTAAATGGTCTATCATTGCCTGCCAAATTTTATATCCCTTTTCCATTTTCCTAACTGATTTGATCCGATAAAGATTAAATTCTAAATAAAAAAACATTATAAAACTTTGCTCGCCACATTTCATATATAGGTCCGCAGGCTTCAACCACATTGAAGATATACATAGGCGAGCTACCGCCATAGCCATAAATAGAACATATCTGTTTTTTGATACCCCGGAAACAGATTGTTATCATTAGATAAACCAAAAATAATCATCTCTCTTGAGATTATCACATCACACTTTGTAATATACGCTAGAAATGTTTCTATAGATATAAAGAAAGGTTTTAATACTGAGCAGTCTGAAAATATGTGTACAATATCTGCCTGATCAGATTGACACCTATAGCATTTCCCATTATTAGCATTACCCCATTTCATCATTTTAAATGGCGTATGATAAAGATTAAATAAGGTTTTGTAATGCTGTGAATATAAATTGTCAGACAAGATAATTTTATCAGCTGTATGAATTGACTCTTGAAAGGGTACTGCCAATGTGCCCGATCTAATACACCATTTAGATTCCTGCAATCCCATATCGTCCTGCTGTATATTAAACAAATGATTATACAGAGTCCCTATATGTGATGGTTTTCTAAGTATTTCAATAAAGTCATTATGACAAAGCGGTAGAGCGTTTGGATGTTTAAGAATAAAATCGCGTATTTGCAAATACTTAAAAAAGTCATGTTGGCAGAGACTATATATATATTTTAACTCCTGAAATGAAGCAATTGTACCATCCTTAACCATAGTACCTATATCTATCATGCCCTTTTCCCGCCATGTACACATAGTGCGATCCCTAAATATTGACGGAAGCAGTTCTATAGAGTTACAAGGAGTAAAAAAATTAATACGTCCAAGGGAGATAAGCTTCCGTATAGACCACCATCCTTTAAAGGCAGACAATACTAATTTAAATCTAGTTCTTTTATAGTAGCTAGGTTCTAAAAAGCGAAGCAACGTTTGTCGAGACTGTGGGCCGAGAAAAAATATCAGGGCTCTCAAATATAGGCGGAGTTCCACCAATCGCAAAATATTTAATATTTTGCATAAGACACGCCAAGTAATATAGTGCAAAATTTGGAACTCCCCATCCCCCACGTAAAATTGGTAGTGTCATAAATTTGGACGCCCTTCGCGCAGATTTCCAGCCCCATAAAAATCTATCGGTTATAGATTGTAGTTTCCTCAGTTGTAATACAGGTATCTCCAATGGTATTGACCGAAAATAATATAAAACTTTTGGCAAAATGGACATTTTTAAAACGTTGCGTCTCCCAACCAATGACAAGTGTTCTATTCTCTATGACAAAGAGTTTTTTTGTGCTGAGGGCTCTATACTAATGCCCAGACTGTAACAATTATAATTATTAGGAGTGTTGTAATTAGAATCTCAACTTTCTACAGTTCATTTGGCAGACACTGCCTGTGTGTGCCTATAGCACCTTGAGGTAGTAGGTGCCTAGAGTTTCTTTAGCACTCATTGCATATTATATTGTGACTTTCTGTCTTTATACATATCATGTATTATGTGCATATTTAATATTATAGTACTCTGAAGAATTGTGCGGACGTTTCCCCCAGGGAACACTACTACCTAACTCTGTTGAGTCATTTTTTCCATGCTGTCTTTTGCACTGTTCCTGTTCTTTTAATTAGGGGATGTGCCATGTTCCTAATAAAGAGTAGTTTTGACACATCACCCTATTTTAGACTCACCACGTTTGTGTTATGTTGCACTGCTTTTTCACCACTTTCAACCATCACTAACTGGCCTACAATTGATGGTTCATAACACACTGTGGACCCGATCCAGCATTAACATCTTATGGCACAGGGTCTAGATGATCTAAAGACCGGCCTGGTCACAGTATGGACGAACAAATGATATGACTGATCACTTGGTTTGTTTGATGGTTATTCACAATAAGTTGCTCTGGATTTTATTGACCAGTTCGTGATCACACCTTGTTCTTCTCACACATGTGAGTCTCACTCTCTCTCCCTGTTTAGAGGTAACTTTAGCACCTACTGACATCGTGTATTTCATGCCAGTTTGGCCAATTTATTTGGCTGTCAGACCTTACAAGTTCTGTTCTGTTTTTCATAGTATGTAGCTGGGGAAGTGAACTTGTAGTAGGTCTTAAAACTCTTCTTCCCTCTGACCCCCACCTCCCCATTTTGTGTAACATCCTCCTACTGGGTCATAGATCAATGAGGCAAATAATTACACATCGTTCCTAGGACTTAAAAACAGACTGCTACAATGATTTCCATCTTTCGGGTATCTGAAGACATTAAAGCAGGGTCTAAAGAAAGACATTTGGGTTTCAAAACAGAATTGGACATACTTGTCATCCTTTAAAGCAAATGCTGTTTTGCTGATAGTCAACAGTTTGCGTTGTAAAGTATTTAGGAGCTGTAAATGTTGCCTGGCTGGTACAATTATCAACACCCAACTGGATTATACGACAACTGTTCTTGGAATAACAGTTTGACAAAGACAGCATTTACAAGCGATCCTGAGGGATGCTGCTGACATTACAACTCTATGTAAGTCATGTTTGTTAACTGCTAATGCCCCCAAGTCTGGCATGGTTTGAGGTAAAGGCGATACAGTGTTGCAAATGCTGAAGTGAGGAAGAATACCAGGTACTTATGTATCTCTGAGATATGGCCACATTAAACAGGCAAAGCATAAGCTTTAGACTTTTGAATGTAATTGTTAGAAATGTGGATCTCCAACTGGCAGTAGTATGCACCCTCTCCAAGGAGGGACCCTTCCTTCTCGTCAGGGTAAGGGGATTACCCGCCCAAGATAACCCCAGCGCACCACCTTGGTAGCTTGGCAGGAGCAGTCAGGCCTATCTCAGAGCCAATGTGTAAAATATTTTAACATAATACACACAGTAATACAGTGAAAATACCACAAATGGACTCCACACCAGTTTAGAAAAATAAAGTATCTTTATCTAAACCAAGCAAGACCAAAACAGACAAACATCCAACACACACAACTCAAAATATGACTTTTAAATGGTTTTAGCAATTCTGTCCAGAGGAAAATATGGATTCAGTGATTTTACACTAAGTGCCTTCAAATACGTCAAATTTCACAAGGCAAAACAGCTGCAGACGAGGGAAGAGTCTGAAAACAGCGGTGCATCGGTTACTGAGTCCACAGGAGGCGATGTATCCGTTCTGCAGCATACAGGAGATGTGTTGTGTCGAATCTGGATAATAGGGCGAGGCGCCGAAAGCAAAGACGGTTCTGGTCTGCGGGCGATGAGTCGTAACAAAATGGCGCATAGGTGCGATGCGTGGAAATCCGAACGCGCTGGACATCAATGCGGCGGCGGCAAACAGGAGCTGCGCTGATTCTTTTAGCAGGGGTCCCACTATGTGTCAATTCTTTCAGTCGCACACCAGGGCCTGCATCGGAGTCAGCGCGGTGGGCTCAGACTTCGGAGGCTAGTGCGTTGAACTCGGGCTGGGGCAGTTTCTTCGTAAGTGAGCAGGCGCTGCGTCTGGAAAACAGGCGCTTGAGGGGAGATGCATCGATTTTGATGGTTTCCTAATGCTTTATGCAGCAGGAACAATCTCCAGGGGCCCAGAACTGGAGTTGGCACCACAAAGCTGGTCAGAACACTCCCAGGAGGGAGCGGTTGCAGGTGAAGTCCTTGTGTCCCTGGTACTTCTTTACAGGGGGCAAGCTCTACTTCAAGCCCTTGGAGAATCTCCTTAAGCAGGATACAGCAAAATAAAAGTACAGTCCTTTCCACTGCCCACAGACAGAAGCAGCAACTGCAGGCCACCCCAGCAAAGCAACACAAAGCAAAGGGGCAGTACTCTTCCTAACCTCTCTTCAGCTCTTCTTCTTGGCAGGGCCCTCTCAGTCTAGAAGTGTTCTAAAAGTCTGTGGTTTTTTAATGTCTAATACCTATACCCCTTTTGACCTTTGAAGTTGGCAAACTTTCAAGAAAAAGTCTTTGTTGTTCACCAGTTCTTGGCTTGCCCAGCCTTGGCTCCAGACACACTACAGAAGGGTGGAGACAGCATTGTGAGCGGATAGGCGCAGCTCTGTTCAGGTTTCGGTGACAACTCCTCCCACCACTCTAGCCTAGGAAGACCCATCAGCCTGATGATGGCTCACCAGGCTGTGCAGGACACATCTCAGCTCCCTTTGTGTAACTGTCTAGAGTGAATGCACAAACGGGCCCCTGTAAGTCTAAAGCAGACGTTGACTCCACAGGCAGACAGAGACATAGAATGGTAAAGTACAAAAATGCCCACTTTCTAAAAGTGGCGTTTTTAAACACACAATTTAAAAATCACCTTCACTAAAAGATGTATTTTTAAATTCTGACCTCTGGGTGCCCAAACTCCAAATCTCTATCTCTTCCCAATTGATAGTTAAACTTGTAAAATGTTACACAGCAGCTCCAATGATAACCTATGAGAGAGACAGGCATTGCAATAGTGAAAAATCTAAATTGGCAGTATTTCACTATCAGGACATGTAAAACACAACAGCACATGAACCACCTTTCACATACACTGTACCCTCCCCATGGCAGTTTAAAACTGCACTGCAAACACTGCAAAGGCAGGCCTGAGACACGTTTACTGGGCTGCTCTAGTCGGTGGCACAACCAGTGCTGCAGGCCCACTAGTACCATTTGATTTACAGGCCGGGTGGGGGGGGGGCACACAATGCAATTTACAAGGTGCTTACCCCTAACCCAAATATGCAAATCCTGGCTAACCAATCAGAATCACACTTTCACAGAGAGCATATGCACATTGCCACTGATTAACAGTGGTAAAGTACCCAGAGTCCTAAAGCCAACAAGAGGGTCAGAAAAATAAGAAGCAAAGGGCAAATAATTAGGGGATAAACCTGCAAAAAGGGCTGCCTAGGCCCAACAGTAATCCATTACTTGCCAACAACCAGTCCCAAATTTAGATGTGCCTTTGCCTACTGCCATTTCTCAGTGCATGATCACAGCTCTTAAATATTCTATACCTGCCCAGAGAGAGAGTCTGGAAGACTGGCTTCTGTATAAGTGAATTTTACGGAAGCACACAATAGCCACAGATGAAAGTGCTAAGGACACTTACAAAGTTCCTTTTTGGACCTTCCAGATTCTCAGGGGCCACAATCACAGAGCATCAGATACCATCCCCTACCCAACCTCATCAAATGTTTTTACTGCAACATTATCAGTCAAGAAACTGCATCTATGCTTATGGTGGGCTGAGGTTATCGAAAGGTAACACGTTATGTATTTTAAATCTCCTTAACAATTAGATAATGACATTGTTAGAAATGCAGTTTCTAGTGCGGCAATGGATGATATGGTCTGGGTTATCACTAACAGATACCTTGGGACTATGTTTTCAGCAAGGGGGCAGTGGTACTTCTCATTCATAATTAAGGCTGCCCCTTTATTAGCTGTTCCAGTCCTTCCAGAGGGACACCAATGGGAATCCCAGTGTCTGCACCTATGCTAAGTTCAAGCATGGACCAGTGCATTGTAACTGCATCCACAGGATGCACAGCAAAGAATGGTATGCCCCGAATGAAGGACAACACACTGGACTTCATACTGGCGGGAAGGAGACTGTGCTACACGCCAAAGTAAACTTTTCAATTATTCACAATGACCTATGGCGGGACGTACGGGAAGCGTAGAGACCTCATAGTCCAATTTCTTCTAAATAGTTGAACTTGTTGGTAGTCAAGATTCACAATGGAAGCCAATTTCAAATTTACTGGGAGCCTCCACCACCCCTCACTTCTCCTCTTCCAAGTCCTTTCAGCTCCAAAGTACAGAGATTAGAACATTGAAGTATACTGTTTTGGTGCTTGAAACAGTAATTTCAAATGGGCTAAAAACAACATGAGCTGCTGTTCTGACCAAACAGTTTCATCCTTAAAGCGCAGCGGAACCATATGCATATAAAACACTTCCAGTTCTGAAAGATTGATACAAAACGTCAAATTATCCCTAATGGCAGGGGGAGCACCTGGGACATCACAAAGTGAGGACATTAAATTAATCATGTATTTAAGCAGCGCAGAAATAGCCTAAGGTCACTAGAGTAGTTAATGGTCCGATCTACTGCACTGCGGTAGGCCCAGCCTCACCTGTGAGACAGCTCAGTGGGTTGAGGGCCCAGCTGCGGGTTTCGGCACATAGGCTGACATGGGTTGCAATCCCAGACTGACAGATTAGCCGTTTCATTCATCCAAGGTTATTACACACATCAATTACCTGCACTGCAGTTTCTGTTTTTGGGTGTTCTATGTAAACGGCTATCATCATAATGAATCTGAAAGAGACACACATCTCTTACCTCTATCCACTGTCTGCTTCAATATAATCAGTCAATCAATCAGGTTTCGTATAAAGCGCGACTACTCACCCGTGAGGGCCTCAAGACGCTGAGGAGGGTGGTGGTGGGGGGGGAAGGGGGCTGGGGAAGGGTTGCGCGTGGGGTGGATTGGCAGTTAAGTCAAAGAGCCAGGTCTTGGGTCCTTCCTGAATTGCGGCAGCAATTGTGATTACCTGAGGTGCAGAGGCAGGGAGTTCCAGGTCTTCGCAGTGAGGGAGGAAAAGAATCTTCCTCCAGCCATGGTCTTGCGGATCCATGGGATGGTGGCCAGGGCCAGTTGGGCGGAGGGGAGATGTCTGGTGGTAGTGTAGAAGGAGAGGAGGTGGTTGAGGTATGCACATCTGGCATTGTGGAGGGCTTTGTATGCATGTGGGAGGAGCTTGAAAGTAATTCCTATGTTGATAGGTAGCCAGTAAAGGTCTCAGGTGGCCTGTGATGTGACTGCAGCGTGGGATGTTCAGGGTGAGTCTGGCAGACATGTTCTGCAGTAGTTGCCGTAGCCGAGTCTGCTGCTGATAAGTGCATAAGTGACTGTTTTCCTGCAGATGGTGGAAATAGTCTGAAAGATTGAGAGCGAGAAATCCAGGATGAGGCCGAGGTTTTGTGCGTGGCCTGGGGTGGGGGGGGATTCTTAGCACTGCCGAGAGTTTTCCCAGGTGGAGGGGTTAGAGCCCAGGATGAGGATTTCAGTCTTGTTTGAGTTAAGCTTGAGGCTGCTGGCCTTCATCCAGGTGGGAACTGCCTTCATTCTGTTGTGGAAGTTGCTTATGGCGGCTGTGGCTTTGTCTGTGAGGGAGAGAATCAGCTGGTTGTCGTCGGCATAGGAGACTATGTTGAGTTTATGGTTTCTGACGATGGCTGCAAGCAAGGCCATGTAGATGTTGAAGAGGGTGGGGCTCAGGGAGGTTCCCATAGGAACTCTGCAACTGATCTCTGTGGGTTCTGAGTTGAACAGTGGAAGTCTGACTCTCTGTATTCGTAAGACCTACTGTTCAGGCGGTGAGGAAGAAACGGATCTATTCTAGGGCTTTGTCGCGGATGCCAGCCTCATAGAGTCTTGCCCCGAGTGTGTGGTGGGAGACGGTGTCGAACGCAGCTGAGATGTCCAGGAGGATGAGGGCAGCAGTTTTGCCTCGGTCGAGGAGGGTGCATATGTCATCTGTAGCAGCGAGGAGAGCAGTCTTGGTGCTGTGGGTGTTTCTGAAGCTCGATTGGGAGAGGTCCAGGATGTAGTTCGTTTTGGAAAGAGGGGAAATACAAGCACTGCTGATGCAAAACCACCTATGGCGGGACCTAGTCAACGAATAGTACTTACACCCTTTGTCACTTCTTTACCTGCTCTTCTCTATTCAAACCGTGCCTGTCTCTTTGGCACATCATCAATGGAGAAGAACTTTAAAGGACACATGTTCATCAGAAAGGCTTCATGGCAGTTTACAACAAATCATTTTACCATATACACAGAATGTAATAAACATATAAATGTTGCCTTCAGAGTACTGACTACAATGAAAAAGTTGAAAGTGTATGACCGCCTAAAAACTAAAATAAGGTTAAAATGGCATTCAAAAAGTCTTAATGTTGTCTCTAACACCTAAAGCATCATATCACACTATGGTCTCATGGAGCACAAGTTTGTATCAGTGTTTTATGAATTAAGAGTCACACACCACTAGCACATAATCATTGGTGTGCATAAGAGTTGATGAAAGCATGCTGCATGATAAAATGGCATAAATCACAGCACAGCACAATGCGTCAAGATGCATTTTTAAGCTTTAGCATCTTTTCTGTAATAGAGATAAATGTTACTGCTTTGCTGCAGGTACTATTGATCCTGCCTCTCCCTCTCTGCTGACGAGCTGGGCTTGCCCTATTGTTCACACACTGGGCACTACCAATGGTTTCAAGCGCTTCTGCCTTCTATCGATTAGCACTGGACAGGCAAATAAAACATGATCAATAGATTTATACAGCGTTTTACATAGTCTGCATTGTTGCTGTTCGCTAACAAATTAGTGCCATGATCTTTCGATTCTGCAAATGGCTAGTCGGCTGAATACAGATTTCATAAACTTGTAGGTAATATTAGCATCAAGTGGCTGAACTTAGTGAAAGCAGGTTTGGAAATACGTAGCACAATTGCTTTTAGTTTGCTACACTACAGGATTCAGGTCGGTTTTTGTTGGGTCCAGAGGACAGTCCAAGAGGTTTTTCTGTTAATTTATTTTATTACAGACTCACCCAGGCTTCCTTTCCTTCTTCTGTCGATATCCCTGCAAAGCAGTAATGCCCACAACCCGCTAAGTGCCACAGAACACCAATTCTCAACTAGAGAGAGGACCACAAAGACGTTTTTCTGTTAATTTATTTTATTACAGACTCACCCAGGCTTCCTTTCCTTCTTCTGTCGATATCCCTGCAAAGCAGTAATGCCCAGAACCCGCTAAGTGCCACAGAACACCAATTCTCAACTAGAGATAGGACCACAAAGAGCCCAAACACTGTGTGCGCCTAGCTCAGACCCCTTGGTTATAGTAGGCTAGGGGGAGGTCTAGGGCTAGCAACCAAAACACCTTTGGAGTTGAAGAACTCAAGATTTCCTGGACAGCACATCTCACTACAAGAGGCAAAGATGGCTGGAGTATGGTGCAGCCCCCAGTTATGAGTTGTTGAGTCAGACCCTGAATTTACTAAGCGAGATGGAGACAAATACTGATAAAACAGAAGAATGTATCCCCCAATGACACTGGCTGGTCAAGGGCTGCCCCGTACTCAATTTTAGGTAGAGAGGGGCTCCTCAATCACACTGTGTTGGAGGAGCGGAGGATCCCTACCCAGTTAAATGGAGTGAAACAAAGGCCTGCCCTCGACTTCTGGACAATAGTCATAAAATTACACTGCGCAGGTCTCCTTGATCTGACTGCAGTGGACTAGTTCTGTAGCCGACCACAGTTCAGGAGAGGAGTCGGTGTTTAACTTTTAAAAAGCACCTTCATAGCCCTACTTTCCTGCTGGTGATGTTCATCCACCAAAAACCACAAAAATCCGGCTCACAACTCCTTTCCTTGGGGCCAGAATCACTAACCGGAGGTGCAGCGGTGCACATTGATCTTGGTCGGGTGTCAGGCGGACATCCAGGGATGAAGTTGCGGGCACAGACGTTTGAGGCCTCTTCCAAATTGGGAGCCGGGGCCTTGCGTGGCGCTCGGGCTGGGGCGGCGATCATGCTTGCCAGCGCGACTGCGAGGGTACAAACAGCAAGGAGGGGCGGGAAATGACTCTCCAGACTTCACTGAAAGACGTAATGGAGGCCATAAATGGGATGCACACCTCCATGGAGCAGCGGATGGATGCCCTTTCTTCGGAAATGATGCTGATCAGAGCTGACCTTGCCAAACACAGGGAAAAAGTTAAACAACTGGAACTTACCACGACCAGACTTGTGAAAGATACCTCACACTTGCAGACCAAAATTCAGGAACTCCAGGCGTTTTGTAAGTTCACTGAAAACAAGCTGGATGATTATGAGGGGCGCACGAGGCGCAATAACATGTGCATCCTAGGCGTGCCGGAGACATCGGAAGGACACGCCACGGATCTATTTGTGGAAACCCTAATCACTACACACCTGCAACCAAAGGGCCTGTCCAACCTGTTTGTGACTGAAAGAGCTCACAGGGTGCCGGGGTCGCCAGTGGCCAAGAGCCCCCCGCCAGATATTGGCCAGATTACTAAATTACAGGGTCAAGGACACGATCCTGCAAGCCGCCAGTGTCGCCCCACCAATCAAGCTAGACAACTCGGAAATCACTTTCTTTCCAGACTTTACACATGCCGTGCAAAAACAACGACGCTCATTTCGAGATGTCAAAGGAGACTAAACTACAGGGCCCTGAAATACGCCATGCTTTTCCCGGCTCGTCTCCGAGGGAAAGACTCAATTCTTTGATCTTCTGGAGGCTGCGTCCGATTGGCTGGACAGGTGGACGGACTAGATGGAAGGGAGTTCCAGTGGCCGTTGAGCTGGCGCCAGATTCCAGCAGTAAGACTCCAAGTGGCCCCTAACCACTTTCTCACCCTATAGTTTGATTGTCACTAGCCGGGTATTGGCGCATATATAAATTAGCCCAGAGTAGTGCGCACTAGTGTACTTTGAATTAAAAAGCATACTGACATTTTGGCCCACCTGGGCCCGGAACACTTGTTATGGGAGGTGAGATGAAGACATGCCTAGGCCTTCCCCCAGTTTCTTCTTTTAGTAACAGGCACTCTGCATTTGGTAATTATGGGCAGTTTTGAGCCCAGAGTGCAGGGAAACAGGGAGGGGGGTTGTTGGGAGGGGATGATTTCATTTGTTTGTAGTTATTGGATTTGTTTCGACAGTACAGTCAATAATCATTGTAGAAGAAATTCAATTTGACTTTGCCGTCAATGTGTGCACAGTGGAACAAGATATTAAAATCTTGAGTTGGAATGTCAACGGGCTTGGGGACAAAATTAAGCACTGTGTTGTTTTGCAATATATTTATTAAGAGACTTGTGCTAGTTGCAATATATTAAGAGACTTGTGCCAGACATTGTGCTACTCCAAGAAACTCACCTGGCTGGGAACACATGCAGGGCAATGCATAGGTGGGGTTACTCGATAAAACACGCGGGCTTCACAACCAACTGTAGGGGGGTGGGCATCATGCAAAAAAGAGCATTTCCCCTGTAGCTCAAGTCCACATGGACTGACAACCGGAGTGGGTACGTCGGGATCACTGGCACATCGGAGGGGCAAAGCATCACATTCATGTCCATATATGCACCACCAGGCCTACAATCCACCACGTTTACTGATCTAACCACCATACTCAGGGTAACCATGGGCTCTATAAATCCAACATTCATTCATTCATTCACACCACAGACATACGCGGTGGGGATCGGTAAGCGACATCATGTGGGAACAAGTACAGCATGGTATAAAACCTGTCTTCCTACCAGACATCCCTCGCACACGAAGACGTACTAAAAAATGTCAACAAAAGTCGAGAAAAAAGCCTGCCATAAAGTGCCAGATGGGTAGCCCTTCTCAGATCGCCGTTTAACTGGCGCAGAAAGAAAAGAGCAACTTCATAATCGACGCTACCAACGACATCACGCGGAGCCGAATTGAGCCACCCAACATCACGCACAAGGGGTATTGCTCAGCAAAAGTTTCCGGATCCGGCCTGATGCCCTAGGAAATTGAACGGCAAGGAATCGGCAGCTAGAATTCTCTATCAGATTAGACTCTACAATGAGATGTGCTGGAGGTGGCAACCAATCCGATTTAGGTTCCAAGAACCCTGTTCTGATACCTCCTTGATTTACCAACAAGAGAAAGTTACATCACTTCACTGGGAGCGGTGAGATACTCCAAACTTTTGGAAGGTTTTAGCTTTCAGAAGTTCGGAAGCCCCTATAAAATAACAAAATTAAAAGCCCATTAGGAGACAGGCCATGTCATGGTCAGATCTATATCAGACTTATCTGCCGGGTCTGGTGGTTTATGCCCGGTTTGGTGGCTTAGTGGACGGATGCTTAGTGGACTAATCCGTCCACTGTAGGGGCCTGTGTGCGACCTCATGGTCACAGGTTCAAATCCCGGTGGGTCCACTCGGCCTTTCATCCTTCTGAGGTTCATAAAATGAGTAACACTGATTTGGTAATGATAAATATCTGTTATTCAGCACCTAGATACCCTTTTGGGTGAATGTGCACTTTACAAATACACGTTATGTTGGCATCACCTACAGTGTGCAGCAACAATCAACATTAAGAAATGGTGAAAGAAAACAGAGGGTTCTGATGCAACATACTGAGGGAAACAGGTGGGTTCAATCTGGAAAAAAACAAAAACATGCGCGATCTGCAATGAATACCTCAGGTATTTGAATTTATGGGCACTACTCACAGAATACAGCAATGAGGAACGCCAAATCTGTTTACAAATGTTCCCTATTAATCCACAATTCTGCGCTGGAAGCCTTCTGGCTTAACACGACTTGAAGTGGTACTGTTGAGACTTGGACTACTAGTAGGGCTTAACCTGAATGGAGAATAACCGCTAGTGAGAAGGGAGTGGGACTCAGGAAAGCATCTGTAAAGCCATAAAGTCCTGATCTCAGGGGACTGTGTGTATAGTTTGTGAATGTCATATCTTACTTTGCTTTTCTAAGTATGTAAATGTTTCTTTTTTCATAAAAGCAATTATTTGTCTGGGCAATCATTTAGTGGTGCTGCTGAACGTATTTTGAATTGGGAGCTTGTTTTGACGCCACCTGTGCTTACCTCTCCTGTCTCCCCGAGAAGCCTTGGACTGCCGATCTGTGCTACCACTGAGAGTCAAATGCTGAAGGGGTACTCGGCCCAGTTGCTCAGAATCCATAGTAGGTGAGGCATCAGGACTTCAGATCTTAAAGGCCTCAACCCCCAAGGACTGGGCTAAGTAGCTCCTGATTGCCCAGTGGCCTTCGGAACGTGGTTCTGACAGTGGCCACTGGGGGCCCCAGCTTAAACCACTTTTTATATATTTTCTATATAGTGGCAACAGTTAGCTAATGAATGTGCAGTCCCCGTAAAAATGTTCTATGGCAATGGTAGCTCCATGGAGACAAATGTTGGGACTCTGGGTTGAAGGTCGAACTTTAAAACAGGGGTTATAACTACGGGACACATGCATGGCACGAGTCAGGGGTGGACGGAGGGCTCTCACTACTTTTTAGAAAGGGGGCTCGGTTTCCCTTAGCCGGCTGAGACGTGTATCCTTGTGCCAGAGTACTGCAGCATTGCCTTTCCCAACACTGTACGTGTGAAACCTGGCCTCAGGATGCTTGGAAACCTACACCCCACTGGCAGCATCCCCGCTATTCGTGAGAATAGACCTGGAAAGGATTATGTTTTAATCTCTATCTGAGGAGCAGAACATTTCACGTCCTTCTGCTGTTTAAGGTACTGCAAATCTAAAGCTATGTTGTGCTTTGAAGCTCGATAAAAGATTCCAGCAGGACACAAAACTTGCATTAACAAGCTTAATATTTTTTTAACACACACCCTGTACATCCTGCTTACTTACTAAACGGAATTTTAAAATGGAATTACTAAATTACACATCTCTTTAAAAACATTGCCACTTTTAGCCATTTCAAACTTACTTACGCATCAGTATAGGGAAAAATACATGTGATTTGTACAAAGTAAAAAAATATGTTCTTTGTGATTATGTTTTAATATACTGTTTTTGTAAAACAGGCTTTTGACCTCTTAAGTGAGGATGAATATAAGGGCATGACTTCACTTACTGTGAAGACACTTTCCATGATGTCATCGAGAATTGTAGGCGATAATGAGTCCCCCTACTATTTGTTTTAGGACTTGTGCCCTGCATACACTTATGTACCATCAGGATGCAAATGAATACGTTTAAACTAATGTTCAATTATTCACAATGTGGAGATGCAGAGACACAATTAAAGGTTGAAAGGAAAAGAGAGGGGAAAATGAGGACAAATAGCTCGAAGGAAATGTTACTTGGCTCCATCAGTAATTCTGCTGACGGGGTATGTTGTCAGGGACAGTGGGGAAGATTCTTAAAAATAGGAGGAGAGTCAGTAGTCTAAATCACACAGAGGGGATTTCTGAGGTCGAAAAAAATGAGTCCAATTAAACTGTTTTTTATATCTTTATTTAGGTTGCGGAGTCCAACTAAACTGGATGAATTTAACTACGGTGCGTTGGAATTTTATTTTCAAACGTGAAACGGGATGAGTACCCTTTTTCTAAATGATGATAATGGACGTGAAAACAAGTTATATTTTAGCATTATATCGTTGCCTGCAGGAACTCGCACCTCCAGGGGCAGTGTGCTGTCCATCTGTATCCTTCAAATGGGAACAATCAGACTGACTTTCCAAGAGGAGGGACAGAGATTAAGAAGCTGAGAAAGGCGGCGAACAACGAGAACGAATTATGTCCAGTAGAGACGAAAAAATCCCGGAGAAAACTTGCAGATTATATAACGCAGAATATCAATTAATTGAAATGAAACGCGCGCGATCAATGGACTTTACATTTATTTATTTATTTATTTCATTTCTAAAGCGCTACAGCTACCCAACAAAGGGTTTCCCGGCGCTGATGATTCAGTGCATTAGGACAGTCAGGATTCTAGATGTTAAACAGCCAAGTTTTTAAGGCCTTCCTGAATTTCAGGTGATTAGTTTCATGCCTAAGAGTCAATGGAAGAGTGTTCCAGAGAGAGGGTCCAAGGTATGAAAAAGATTTGCCGCCCATTCTCGCCAGCCTGATTTTAGGGATCACAAATTGGTTGGCTGTAGCTGAACGAAGGGTGCGGGATGGACGGTAGGGCTGAACAAGATTTTGTAGGTATTTGGGTGCCTTGTTGGTTGAAATCTTGTGCATAAGGCATAAGGATTTAAATTTTACCCGATTCTCGATTTTTAGCCAGTGCAATTCGCGGATATACTTGGTGGTAGGTGTGGTGATGGGGATTACCCACAACAATCTTGCGGCGGCATTTTGCACCGTCTGTAATCGACGGGTAATGGCCTTATTGGCCCCGAGATACAGCACATTGGCGTAATCGAGCCTGGAGGTTATCAATGCATTGATGACTGATTTTTGGGTATGTTTGGGCAACATCCAACAGATTTTCTTCAACCACTTTAGAATTGCAAAGCAAGTGGATGATGTCTTAGTAGCTTGCTGATTAAGACTTAGTGATTCATCAATGATGACTCCGAGATTACGGGCTGATTTAACTGGGATCGGGGGTGTACCCATCACATCAGGCCAGTGCTGGGGTCCCCAGAGTTCCTTGTTTTTGCCCAAAACAAGTAACTCTGTTTTCTCGCCATTAAGTTTGAGAAAATTTTTTCTCATCCACTCAGCGATGTTAGTGAGGCCAGTTTTTAGTGACGAGGTGTTGTTGGGATCCGAAGATGATAAAGAGAAAATAAGCTGGGAATCGTCAGCATACGAGAACATAAGTAGACCAGACTTTTCTATCATTTTGGCCAGTGGACTCATGTAAACATTGAAAAGCAGTGGGCTCAATATAGAGCCCTGCGGAACTCCATGTTTAAGGGTCATAGTATCCGAGCATGCTGATTGGGAAAAAACTTGGAAGGTGCGTTGTTCTAGCAGAGATTTAATCCAGTTGCAAGCGGCGCCCCTGATACCGGTGGCGTGAAGGGTTTGCTCAAGTACAGCATGTGACACAGTATCAAATGCTGCACTGAGATCCAGTAGCAGCAATGCAACCGTTTCTCCGCGATCTAACAGTCGACGGATATTCTCAGTTACGCCCAACAGAGTCGTTTCCGTAGAGAATCCTGTGCGGAATCCTGACTGATGAAGAGGTAGTAGATCATGGGTGGTAATGAAATCAGTGAGGACTCTGTGAACATGCTTTTCCAGTATCTTTGCAAAGGTAGGCAGCAGGGAGATAGGCCTAAAGTTGGATGGCAAGTTGGGGTCAGTTCCAGCTTTTTTCAGTAAAGGGTGGATCATTGCATGTTTCCACTCTTTAGGTACGATTTCTTCCTGTAGTGATTTATTAAGAAGGTTGGTAATTGTCACTAGGGCTTTATCATTTAATTTTTTCAGGATGGAACACGGTAGTGGATCATTTGGCGAGCCTGATTTGATGGAATTCAAGAGTTTTCGAACCAGGTCAAAGTCAAGCAACGGCCATTTATCTAGAATGGCTTGAGGTGTTACATCCTGTGGGGATATAAACGAGGACAGTTCTGTTTCCATGGGAGTGATGGGGGTTGAAGTATTAATTTCAAGGCCAATATTAATAGAAAGTGGATTTGCTCTGGACTTGTCAATTTCCTTTGTGGTTTGTTCTATACCCTGATAGATCTTGTCGACCTTTTCTACAAAAAAAGTTGCAAGAGTGTCACATTGTAATTTGTTTAGATCTGGGGGAGATTGTAATGTGAGGGAACCAGCTAGTTCTCTTACAGTTTTAAAAAGTGTTTTGGACTGGCATATGGCTTCAGTAATTGTCGTGCAGGCATATTCAGCTTTAGTTTTGGCACAGAGCCTCTGATAGTTAGAGAGTTTATTTTTATAGGCCAATTTGGACTCAGAACAGTAGGATTTCCGCCAATGACGTTCTGCAGTTTTGCATATACTTTTTTCTTGTTTCAAAGTCTCATTAAACCATGGCGCAGGGGGACGATGGGAGTTTTGTTTTAATTTAGTTTTGGGCAAAATGGAGTCAATGGCGTCTAAGAGCCAAGTTTGGACTGATGTAGAAAACTCTTGTACTCTAGATTTTGTACAAGGAAGATGACCCTCGAGAAGGGAGTTAAGTTTTTCTAGATCAAGCTTTTTCCATTTCCTGATAAATTGGGTAGGAGTTGGTGTTCTCACCCTATTTGAGTTATTTACAAGAAGGGAAAATTTAATCAGGAAGTGGTCAGACCAAGGCACTGGAATAGCCGTGGGTTTAGATATGTCATTAAGGTTGGAGAAAATTGGATCCAACAAATGACCGGCTCTATGTGTAGGGTCAGAGTTCTTTAAGGTCAGGTTAAGGGATGCAAGATCCGTTTTAAAGTCGTTCACTATTGGGCAATCATCTTTCTCCAAATGGAGATTCATGTCTCCTAGAATAGTGAAACTGGCCATTTTCATAATTAGGGGTCCAAGAAGTTCTACAAAATGAGATATCCATTTAGAGGCAGTTCCCGGTGGCCTATAAATGAGTGCTCCCGAGAGAGTAAAGTTCGGTGTAAGTGAAAGTTTAAAAATTGCGCCTTCACAACCCTCACATGGGAGTTTATTGAGTTCGCAGTTATATCGTTTTTTAAAAATGATCGCTATTCCTCCTCCTGGTGGTTTTTCTCTATCGAGTCTGACAATTGCATAAGTTTCAGGGAGTGCCATAGCTACGTCAGGTCCAGAGCTGTCTTGAAGCCACGTTTCAGTTAAAAAAACAGCATCGGGATCCTCATCCAAGAGTAAATTGAAGACTTCAGTTCTATGCTTAGGTAGTGAGCGACAATTAATGCTAAGAAATAGAAACTGTTCTGAAGATATTTTATTATTGTTTGTAGGGTTTCTAACCTGTAGGGCTTTAATTTGTACATGGTTAGTGGATAAGTGACAGTATTGGCATGTAGTTTTCCTTACATAAGGGTCTATTATCCTGCAAGCAGGATTTCGAGAGGGACGAAGGGTTAGTAAACATTCCGAGGAATATTGTAGACGTAAGTGATTGATCGTGTTACTTTGTGTCTCAGTTATGGGAGGACATGTAACTAACTCCCTAGTACCTGAAGGAAGAGATGCCATGGTGCTTGGTGCGTCCGAGGCGCGGACGAGCGCAGACGGGCTGACTCTGGCGTGACTCCGGCGCTGGCGAGGCGCGTCCACTGTACGCGTCCGCTGTCGCGGAGGATGTCCGTATCCTTTTGTAGGAAAAGGCTAGAGCGCTCAACCAGCTCCGCCTCCCACTAAGATGTCTGCCGTGAGGAAACGCTACCCTTCTGCTCGGTAAACGGCCCTAAAATCGGCTGTTACTGGCGGAAAGTGCGCGGGGAGTATTTTGCAGGGGTGGGGTAAGTGCTCAAGTTATTCTGAAGTGATTTATACAATTCGTGAATTTTAAAAAATCGGCGTCTAAAAATGCAGCTCGTGTTAAAGTGCAAAGCGTTAGTTATCAGCGACAATTGCACACACAACCAAAGTAATCACAACAGTTGAGTTCTACCTCCCGGCTCAAGCCTCAGGAGGGGTCCAAGATTAAATCAGGTAGCACCAGTGTCAGCGCATAGAATCTCGCGACTGAAATCCCTGGCCTCCTTTTGTAGGAAAAGGCTAGAGCGCTCAACCAGCTCCGCCTCCCACTAAGATGTCTGCCGTGAGGAAACGCTACCCTTCTGCTCGGTAAACGGCCCTAAAATCGGCTGTTACTGGCGGAAAGTGCGCGGGGAGTATTTTGCAGGGGTGGGGTAAGTGCTCAAGTTATTCTGAAGTGATTTATACAATTCGTGAATTTTAAAAAATCGGCGTCTAAAAATGCAGCTCGTGTTAAAGTGCAAAGCGTTAGTTATCAGCGACAATTGCACACACAACCAAAGTAATCACAACAGTTGAGTTCTACCTCCCGGCTCAAGCCTCAGGAGGGGTCCAAGATTAAATCAGGTAGCACCAGTGTCAGCGCATAGAATCTCGCGACTGAAATCCCTGGCCTCCTTTTGTAGGAAAAGGCTAGAGCGCTCAACCAGCTCCGCCTCCCACTAAGATGTCTGCCGTGAGGAAACGCTACCCTTCTGCTCGGTAAACGGCCCTAAAATCGGCTGTTACTGGCGGAAAGTGCGCGGGGAGTATTTTGCAGGGGTGGGGTAAGTGCTCAAGTTATTCTGAAGTGATTTATACAATTCGTGAATACATGCTCCCTTCAGAACGTACTTCCTGCTCCCTCCCTTGTGAGGCACCCCAAAGCCTGTAGGTAGAGTAGGGCCTATATAAAACGGCAAAAATAATAAATAAAACATGTTGCAGCACGCTGCTGCGCATCTCATTAGCTTTGCTATGGATAACATTAAGCGGTGCGTGGGCGCCCCCTGACGGCTCAACACAAGAAAGGCCTCGGTTCCTCGGAGGGCTCGCCGCCGCACACAGGTGCATGGAGCAGTGATAAAGGCTGACACTGCAAGGGCGTTCAGGACACCTCAGGGAGGGGAACGAGGGGGAGCCGGGTGGGAGCACCCCGGGAGGCGGCCGGTGCAATGCGGGTGTCAGCAGCAATTACTGCTCCGCGCTTCTGATCAAGGCTCGATGCTGACAGCTTACGCTTTCCATTATCTGCGGATCTGGAGCAGAGCAAAAGGCGATTTGCCGCGCTGGCGGGAAGCGGGGGCAGTGAAAGTATGAGCTCTGTGCCTGGTGGTTGTCCTTCGCTGACAAGGAACCACAGTAGGCATTTAAAGGGCACAAGAGAGTGAACAACCGAGACCCACAAGTTACTGACAGGGCGAAAACCAAATAGCCATACCTGATTGGGATGTCTGGAGAACTTAATTTGGCGGGGGCTTTTAAGTAGACCCGGGCGAAATTTAAATAACCAAATAATTTGGGGAATTTTGCTTTACGTATGTTACTTAAAATGTCCAAAATCACGTCGTTATGCCACACCGTAGAATTATGTGGCATTCGCAGCAACATTTTACGAGCGCTCAGGAACAACGCGAAAAGCATTGTGTCACTTGTGTTTCTCATTTTTTTTCAATTATTTTTTTTAGCAAAATGTGTCCTCACATCAAAAACAGACGTGGGGATGCATTTCACACTAAAATATAACCATTAATAATGGATTTGTAATTACATGTAATGTAATGTAATTTTCTTTGAATTGTGTTTAGTTATGTGAAAGCAAATTATGTGAATTTCACAGACCGCTGTTTTTAACTGCCCACTACGGCCCTACAGGCCTTTTAGCTGCATCAGCCTGTGGAGAGTTTACTTAGGGCAATAGATTAGACTGCATCTGGTATGCCGTCCACGACTGCAGATCGCACACTTACTGAGGAGCATTCAACTGAACACTGTAGTTATTGATACACCCATCTGGTAACACAACAGGCCTTACCTAGTCTGAAACCCTACTGAGTAGGGGTACTAGATGGCTCTATAGCACTAGCGCACAACCTCTGCAGTACTGGGCTTCCCTTACACGCAACTAGAACTTCCAGAATGGACGGATATCTTACATGGAATTTTCAGAGCTAGACAAATGGAGCCTCTTTGAGGTCCCAGGACACTTCTGGCTGCCCTACCAACTATCTGTGTTGACTGTTAACAGCTAGGCTCATATAGCTCCTACTATGGAGGGAGCTGGGATTGACTCAACTAGTTAGAAGGCCTACAAAGCATTAACTAGTATTGTAAATCAGACAACTGTACGCTCCCTAAATGTTGCATTTTGATTGGCCCTAAGCTGGTCAAAATCTACTTGAGACAAGCTTCATTACAGTATCAAACAACATATGATTACACATTCTTCGTGTCGCAGCTGCCTGCAAAGTTCCAAGAATTCTAATAAAGCACTAGAGCGCTAGTCTAGCTCACAGAATATCCCTGCACTGGGAGACATGCTGCCGGTAAGACAGCTGTAGAATAAGGGCTGGATGTGGCGCTCAGTGGACTAAAGCATACACTGATGGGATCTGTGTTTAACCTCAAGGTAACATGGTCCAATCACAGTGGGCCAATTCAGCCTTTTAAGGTCGATAAATGACTACCGCTGAGTTTGGTAACAATAAACACCTGTTATTGAGGGTCACGTTACACTTTAGGGTGAATGTGCTCTTTATTAAATACGTTATGTTAATCTCACCTCTGCTGGCATAGGTTGTTGAAATAAAAGAGTTCCTAAAGCGTTCATTTTCACATGCCTAAAATAAATATTCAAAGTTTTCAATCTGTAAAAACTGAGTAGTCAGCAATAGTATTCAACATGTTTTAAAACACTTGCCTCATTGGTTGGATTTACAATGTTACATAGCTTAACATATCTTTCAATTAAATTATCTTCAAATGTAATAGTTAAGGTATACAATAAGACATTTTTATAGACCACTAACCACATTTTTCAATGTGCTTTCAAGTTCCTTATATTTAACTAAAATAAAAACGATTTTGAAGCCAGGGCGTGTACATGCAGAGATGCAACTACTTACAAAAGAGAGTAGGGTTTATAAAAATAAAATTTTAAAAAGAAATTTTCTAACAGCAACACATTCGGAGCGTTTTGCTCCATGGAAAAGGCTTTAGTCTTTCTAATGCGAAGGATGTGATGTTCATGTCCTCTGCCGTAACCCTTGGAATGCAGAGGACATAGTTACCTCATCCTCGCATTCCAAGAAAAATTTCTTTTGGTGCTTGTACCAGAAGTATTTTCTCTATAAAAAAAAAAAGACAGGAGGCAATGGAAAAGCCTGAAATCATTTTGTTGTCACTGACATGCAGCGTGCACAGCAGGACGAGTTGGTTTAATACCCATCTCGGCAAACTTGCTGTTCAAACAATAGTGCTTCGTGAACATATGGAGTGATGCCCACCAAGCTACCTGGCAAATGTCTTACTTGCTCCCGATATCCCAAGACAGACCTAATCATTGTTCTCTGGTGCGATCAAGATAGAAACGTAAGCCCTTTTCAGGTCCAGCCGGTATAGTCTCTCCTCCTCAGACTGGTGAGGCAGGGCAAAAAGCGTTGGGAGAGTGATGGTTTGGCCGATGTGAAAGAGAGTCACAAACAAGACAAGAAAGATACGAGTTCTTAAGAACAACTTATGAAGGTAAAACAATGAGTAAGGAAGGTGAACAGAAAGAGCATGAGGCTTACTTATGGCCATCAGAAAGATTGCCTTCAGGGTGAATAATTGCAGAGGACAGCTGTGCAGCGGTTAAAATGAGGTACACATCAGGAAAGTTAGAACCAAATTCAAGTTATGTGGGGGCATTAAAAAAGGAAAATGAAGAAACCAATGTTGCAGCCCTTTCAAAACCCTCTTCACAACAGGTGATTTGAACAGCGAGGGCTGATCTGGCAACTGCAAAAAAATGCCGTGAGGACACCTTTAAAGTGCCCAAAGCAAGCCATTGCTGGGTCAGGGAGAACACAAACCTCAGATAACTTGCAATGCCGTGGGTCAATCTGATTAGCAGAGCACCAGGCCACAAACTTGTCCCAATGGAAGGCTTATACAGACTTGGTATGAGGGACGCCCGGCTGCTTAACTAACATCCATTACCTCAACAGGAAGGTCAATCTCCGAGCATGGAGATGGACCGTGTGCGAGTATGGGTGCAGGATCCTGCCCCGCTGCTGTACCAAGAGATTCTACTTGATCGTAGGACCAGTCCTCATAATCAGAAGCTTAGGAAACCACACTATCCATGCCCAATCCGGAGACACCAGGATGACTTGGACCCAATAGGTTCTGATCTTCATCAGAATGCAGGGAAGGAGAGGTATCGGCAGAAGCGAGTACAGGACTCCTTTTGCTCCATTCTAAGTGGAATGAGTCTTAATTAGAAGTGCCTCTCTGACTTCAGGTGTAGGCTCGCTCTCCATCAAACAGAGGTTTTGGAGAGCGAGGATTGTCCTATGATGAAGCATGACACATGGTGGCATGTGAGGACAATCCGTAAAAAAAATGTGTATGCCCAACACTTGTACTGAGTACCGTTGGGAGGGATACATTACAAAACTCTATAAATTGCAAAATTCTCTGGGAGCTTATTTTGTGGACATATGTTGTGTTGGAAGGCCAGCTCACCCTTGAGACCCTGGAGCCTCTAGTTTCCAACCCGAGGTACCTCCCGGGGGAGTGTGTTTATATTCTCCAAAACCCATCCCACACGAGCTATTCTCATACAACCTGGCCTCCATATTTTCAGTCGGTTTAGTATCTGAAGTGATCTGCAGTCGTAGGTTGCCGTCATACGTTGGGTGTAGCGATGCTGGTGAGCCGTTGTCAGGCATTTCATTTCTCTAGGACAATATCCGCAGTGCTCCCAAAGTTACAACTGACACGTTTTTTCCTGTATGTCTATCTTCACATTAGTAAACTCTTGCGAAGGGAACAGATTAGTCCACTCCTGCTAGGTAGTACTAATAAGAACTCAGATGGTTTGGTGCACCCACAGAGAACTTTACTCATAAGGTGAGACTCTGTTGTTTAAAGTCCCTAATCACTTTAAGCCCCCCCCCCCTTTTTTGCCTCTAGGTGGCTTACTTGGCCATCCTCTAGGCTCTGGTCTTGAGCTATTTTTTCCCAGTTTTAATTCAATGGATATATATCTAAAGACACATCATGTGTCTACACAGTGCTCTGTGACATGAAGTAAGTCACAGCATGTGAGATTTCGAAACAGTCCAAGGGAGTCCTTATGTGGATTGGCGTCTGGTGTAACTGATGGGTTCTGTCACAAGTCTGTTGGGTTATCTGTGTAGAGCAAATTAGGTTGGACACCTTACAGTTGTGTGCTGAATGTGTTCTTTTTTCTACACTATAGAGCGGGGCCTCATACTCCCGAGCGGTCGCCGGGTGAGGTGAGGCTTTCACCCACACAAAGCTGGGTGAGTATCACTATGGGGAAATGCCTCTAGGTGATTGAGCTAATATGCTTTTTTAATATGCAGAATAAAAATTATTTATGCAGGTGTGTCTGTCTATGCGGTCATATGTCTGTTCACGCGGGTGTATGTGTGTTATCTGGTGTTGCTGAAAATAATTAGATTCTTTGTCTTTACACTAGGAAGAAGATGTACTTCTCTCCTTCCAGTGGGTAAACAAAAAGCGCTCAAGATTCCTGGTAGATATGTAACTTTTTAATTACATTTACCTCTTCACTTAAAAACATTACGTACTTATGCAGTAGCTTTTCCACGTCTTAAGGTCCTGAAGAAAGCTGGGGTAGTGCCCCATGGGCTGAAACATGTCGACCGTTTTGCATAGCGCCATAGGGTAGTCTTCACTACTCGGCGTGCTTTTAATCTTAGGCACATAGATTTCTGTTCGAAAGTTTCCAGAATCTATGTAGTTAATTTTATCTGTCACTATATTTTTTTGAGCACTGCACTTTATTCACATTAGTCTAGGACAAACATAAAGGCTAGACTTCTGACATCCACTCCCGCAATGGCATTATGCGGTCAGATGCGACATTGGATTGATCAGTATTTCCCACATGACGCTAACTCCACCAAAAGGGTGGTCTGATGGGAATTGTCTCAGCTTTTGGTTTGCCTTCTATAACATTGTGTCTTGCAGCAGAGTTTGTTTTCTACAGCATCTGCTCACACGTGCTTCCAACTGAATTGCAGACTGGCATAGTCACACACCATTCATGTTGACCTGATCTGCTCCGTTTTGTTTAGTATCTTGTGAATAGGGGATTGAGCAGACAGGTCGTAAAACATTCCCCTCGACCCCCCCACACCCTGTTTGTTTGTTTATATTCTCCAAAACCCATCCCACACGAGCTATTCTCATACAACCTGGCCTCCATATTTTCAGTCGGTTTAGTTTCTGAAGTGGTCTGCAGTCGTAGGTTGCCGTCATACGTTGGGTGTAGCGATGCTGGTGAGCCGTTGTCAGGCATTTCATTTCTCTAGGACAATATCCGCAGTGCTCCCAAAGTTACGTCCAAATCCAATGGTGGAAAAAACAATTAAAGGTCGAGTCTATGTTCTGGTCCATTGTGGGTTTAGGGGGAGGCAGAACAAGTTACCTCAAACCAAATACCTCTACTTCAAAGAAATACAACTTCCAATGTCCACATCCTCCACTAGATGGCAGGGGTGTGCAAAGCTTATGATATACAGCAGCACATGCTGCAAACTGCAAATTTAGAGAGTTTAGGCGCACAAGAGGCAGAGCTCAAGTTAGTAAGGGAAGAGGTAGAGTCGCCTGGAAGGCAAAATCTTTCAAAGATGTGGCCCTAGTAAGTGGAATGATTTGGAGTGTAATAGGGAAGATGGTGATTTGGGCACAGGTAATAGCTGTGCCTTAGCCTGATGCCTAACAGAAAACTGAAAACTAGAAAATAAACAACCTCAAGTCAAGTCAAGTCAAGAGATTTATATAGCGCGCTACATACCCATAGGGTCTCAAGGCGCTTGAGGAAGGGGGAATTATTTGTCGAATATCCAAGTTTTAAGTTGCTTTCTGAATGCTAGATGGTTCTGAGTAAGGCGAAGGTGAGTGGGAAGAGAGTTCCAAGTTTTAGCTGCCAGGTAGGAGAAGGATCTACCTCCCATGGTGGTTTTGTTGATGCGAGGTACAGTGGCAAGGGATTGGTTGGAGGATCGTAGCTGACGGGAGGGGGTGTAGAAGGACAATCGTGTGTTGAGGCATTCGGGTCCAAGTTCGTAAAGTGCTTTGTGTGCGTGGGTTAGGAGGCGGAAAGTAATCCTCTTATTTATGGGGAGCCAGTGGAGGTTTTTCAGGTGACCAGAGATGTGTTCTTTACGCGGGATGTCTAGTATGAGCCTCGCTGAAGCGTTCTGGATGCTTTGAAGTTTTTTCTGGAGTTTTGCGGTGGTACCGGCGTATAGGGTGTTTCCGTAGTCCAGGCGGCTTGTGACCAGTGCGTGGGTGACCGTTTTTCTAGTTTCGGTGGGGATCCAGCGAAATGTTTTTTTGAGCATGCGAAGAATGTTGAAGCAAGATGATGAAACGGCGTTGACTTGTCTGGTCATCGAGAGTGAGGAGTCCTGGATGACGCCCAGGTTCCGTGCGTGGTCCGTCGGGATGGGTGCTTTTCCAAGGGCCTCTGGCCACCAAGAGTCATCCCAGGCGGAGGGGGAGGTGCCTAAGATGAGGACTTCTGTTTTGTCTGAGTTCAGTTTCAGACGGCTGTGCTTCATCCACTCGGCTACTTCTTTCATTCCTTCGTGTAAGTTGGTTTTGGCGGTGTTAGGGTCTTTGGTGAGTGAGAGGATCAGTTGAGTGTCGTCAGCGTAGGAGATGATATTGAGATTGTGTTGGCGAGCGATGGCCGCAAGGGGGCTCATGTATACGTTGAAGAGGGTGGGGCTGAGTGACGATCCTTGTGGCACGCCGCAGATGACTTCAGAGGCCTCTGATTTGAATGGGTGGAGGCGGACTCTCTGGGTTCTTCCGGTGAGGAACGAGGTGATCCATTCCAGTGCTTTTCCTTGGATTCCGACGTTTCTGAGGCGCTGTAGAAGGGTGCTATGACAGACTGTGTCGAAGGCAGCGGAGAGGTCGAGGAGGATGAGGGCGACTGTCTCTGTTGTCCAGTGGAGCTCGAATGTCGTCTGTTGCTGCGATACGTGCGGTCTCAGTGCTGTGTTTGGCTCGGAAGCCGGACTGTGAGGAGTCGAGGGATTTGTTGGTTTCAAGGAAGGTGGCGAGCTGGTTGTTGACAGCTTTCTCGATGACTTTGGCCGGGAATGGAAGGAGCGAGATGGGGCGGTAGTTTTTGAGTTCGGTGGGGTCAGCTGTGGGTTTTTTCAGATGGGCGCTGAGTTCTGCGTGTTTCCAGCTTTCCGGGAAGGTGGCGGAGTTGAGGGAGCAGTTGATGACATCTCGGAGGTGTGGTGCTATGATGGAGTCTGCTTTGTTGAAGATGTGGTGAGGGCATGGGTCAGTTGGGGATCTTGAGTGGATGGAATTCATCAGGCGGATGGTGTCCTCAGTGGAGATTGGGTTCCATTCGTTAAGGATGTTCAAGGGGGTGAAGGTCCTGCCGAAGGTTGGGTGGGTTGGTCTCCGGGTCGGTTGTCGAAGCTGTTGTGGATGTCTGCGATTTTGTTGTGGAAGAAGGAAGCTAGGGAGTCGCAGAGGGCTTGGGAGGGTGTGATGTCGTTGGGAGTTGGCTGATGGGTTGGTAAATTCTTTGACGATGTTGAATAATTCCTTGCTGTTGTGGGCGTTGTTGTCTAGTCGGTCTTTGAATGCGGCTTTCTTGGCAGACCGGATTAGTTGGTGGTGTATGCGGGTGGCGTTTTTGAAGGCGTCCCTGGTGATGGTGTTTGGGTCTTTTTTCCAGGCCTTCTCGAGGGAGCGACAGAGTTTCTTCGATTTCTTAAGATCATTGTTGTACCAGGAGGTGTTTTTGCTGCCTAGTTTGATTTGATGTTTTTTCAACAGTGCTAGGATGTCGGCGCTGTTGGATAGCCATTGGGTGAGGTTAATGACCTACATACATGACATACTTTTAAATACTTTGTGATACTGTGTTTATTTTAAATCTTACTTGACTCTTGCATCTCCTGAACAGCGCGCCTCGCGCTGCAACGTTTGTTTACATCTAGGTCGCCATTCCAAACGGCGAGGCGAGCCACGAGACACGCCCACCTCGGTTGGCCACGCCCCCTCACCAGACCTATAAATAGTGCGCGCAGATCTCTAAGCGCGACACTGATAGAGACTCCTGAGGCGGAAGCCGGGAGGGCGAAAGACATACTTTTAAATACTTTGTGATACTGTGTTTATTTTAAATCTTACTTGACTCTTGCATCTCCTGAACAGCGCGCCTTGCGCTGCAACGTTTGTTTACATCTAGGTCGCCATTCCTGACGGCGAGGCGAGCCACGAGACACGCCCACCTCGGTTGGCCACACCCCCTCCAACGCCCCGACCACCTAATATAAATTATGTGCCTTGGCAGGAAGCGCAGCGGACGAGCGAAGCGGGCGCGACGATTGCGCGCCGAAGGCGCGCTTAAGGCAAGCTCGTCTGCGCTCGTCCGCGACCGTCCGGGGCAAGGGGCAAGTCACTCTGCTCGCTTTACTATCTATTCACCTGCCGACCTGCGCTGCCTTCGGGGCCCATGGCCGTTATCTGCTTCCATCTGCTCCCACATTTCGTCTCTTGGCTTAGCTCCTCCTGCCCCTCTTACAATACCTTGGCCACAACTTGTCCCCCCTACTCCCTCTAGTGGTAGCGCTCCTCCTGCTGCTTCTAGATCTCTTACGGCTTTCTATCTGAACACTAGGTCTGCAGTAGCCCACGCCCATGAACTTTCGGTACTGCTGGATCTCCATGCCCCCGACCTCCTATTCTTAACAGAAACTTGGTTCCGCGATGACTCCCTCCCCGCCTTATTAGCTACTCTACCAGCTCCATATTACGCAATCCGTGCCGACCGGCTTAATGGCAAAGCTGGAGGCGGGGTGGCGGTCATCGCTCGAACCGACCTCCCTTTTCAGCCCTTGTCCCTTCCAGATATCGCTACTACGGAGTATTTAGCTATCCGTACCACTTCCATCACGCCCCCTCTCACCTGTATTCTCATCTATCGTCCCCCCCAATCTCCCTTATTGTTCCTCCCGGATTTCTTGGAAGTTCTGGCTACCATCACAGTCAACAACTCCTCCATTTTGCTTTTGGCTGACCAAGCCGAATGTCCATCTTCTAAGGAGTTCTCAGACACCCTTTCCTCTCTTAATTTCATTTCCCATATTCACTCTCCCACCCACGTCAAAGGTCATACTCTCGACCAGATCTGGTCCTCAAATTGCCCCGTAGAATCCCTTTCAATCTTACCCTGCACCTGGTCTGACCATCACTTGATTTCCTTTTCTCTTCCCATTCACCCCCCGATCAAGCCCCCACTCCCTAAAAACACCTGGGTTCGAGCATGGGGCCGAGTAGACCCAGATAGTCTATCCTCCATACTCACCTCCTCCGCTCCCCTCCTCCAAGACCTGGCTACCAGCTCCCAGGTCACGGCCATTGATCAATGGCTCTCTGCAGGCTGTGATACCATTGCTCCCCTGAAGCGGGTCTCAACCAAACGAGAGAAGGACGCCAACCAGTGGTTTAATCAAGATCTTAAAGCCACTAAACTGGCGGTGCGGCGTGCGGAGCGGGCCTGGAGGAAAAACTACTGCCCCTCCTTACGTTTAGAGTTTATAAACATCCTGACCCTATATAAGAAGAACCTCCTGGAGGCAAAAACCATCTATTTTTCCTCCAAAATCCTCGCAGCCGAAAGCAAATCGAAGGAAATCTTTTCGATTGTTCACAATCTAGCGTTTTCGGATAGAACCTCTCTCAAACCCACCCCTTCCCTGGAACTCTGCCACTCCCTAAATAACTTTTTTATTCAAAAAATCGTAACCATTAAAACCAACATTCCCTCTCCTTCCCCTACCTTCGTGGACCCTCAGTGTCCTCCCCCCAAGGACTATCTCACCACCCTCCCACCTCTAACTAAGGAATCGATAACTGCCATAATTCCACTTGTTAAATCTGGTTCCCCGCTAGATCCTTGTCCGGCTCATATCCTCCGTCACATCTTCTCTAGCTGCCCAGACCCCCCCCCTTCACCTTCTCAACAGTTCTTTATCCCAGGGCGTGGTACCCAACTCACTTAAATCTGCCGTTATCGTCCCTATTTTGAAAAAACCTGGTGCCGATCCCTCAATCCCAGCCAATTTCCGTCCCATCTCTCTTCTACCGTTCCTGGCGAAAGTACTCGAGCGTCACGTCACCTACGCCCTGAGCTCTTTCGTGGAGAAGAGCGGGGCTCTTGCCCCCCGCCAGGCCGGGTTTCGCCCCGCACACTCCACGGAGTCCGTAGTGCTTTCGGTCCTTGATAACCTCAGGGAGGGAATGGATACCAACCAACCTCAGGCCCTGGTTCTCCTCGACCTCCCAGCCGCCTTTGACACGGTGGATCATTCCATCTTACTTTCCCGTGTCAGGGCGGCGGGGATCGGGGGTACCGCGTTGGTCTGGTTATCCTTCTTCCTGAGGGACCGCACCCAGGCAGTTTGCCTGGGAGATTTCACTGCGGACTTCCGCGACGTTCAGTGCGGGGTTCCCCAAGGTTCCTCCCTTTCTCCCCTCTTATTCAATCTCTATATCTCCCCTCTTATCTTTTCACTGCAACAAATGGAGGTCGCCGTATTTAACTATGTGGACGACCTCCAGCTTGTGTTCAACCTTTCCTCTTCCCCCGACTCTGCCTCCAACTTTCAAACTATCATGATTCACATCCGAGACTGGATGAACCACAATCATCTTAAACTCAACCTAGACAAGACCGAGCTGGTGTTGACGGGTGGTTCATCCAGCCCCTGGTGCCCCATCTTCTGGCCCCCTTCCCTTGGTGCCCCTCCTGTTCCCTCTACCTCAGTTAAAACTCTAGGCATCAAGCTCAACTCCCAACTCACCCTTCACTCCCAGGTTAGTTCTGTGGTTTCTTCCTCCTTTTTGGCACTGCGCACTATTCGCAAGGTGTCCCGTTTCTTTTCATTTGATGCCCTAAAACTTATCACTCTTGCCATGGTCGTATCCCGCCTGGATTATGGCAACGCCCTATATGCAGGTATTCCTGCATATAGTCTTCGGCGTTTGCAGCAGATCCAAAACCAGGCGGCGCGCCTGGTGTTCAAACTCCCAAAATCCTCCCATACCACTCCCCTCCTGAAATCTTTACATTGGCTTCCTGTCTGTGCCCGTGTCCAGTTTAAGCTTGCATCTATCACCTTCCAAGCACGACTGGGCACGGCGCCGGCTTTCATCTCCTCGGAGATCATTCCCTATGTTCCATCTAGGGAACTGAGGTCATCTTCCCAATCCCTTCTCACTGTTCCACGGTTTCGAAGAAAGAAATGGGGAGGCTCGAAGTTTGCGACCCTCGCCCCGACCTTTTGGAACTCTTTGCCTGCAGAGCTCAGAGCTTCAACCTCATACCTGTTATTCCGGAAACAACTTAAGGCATACCTTTTCGCCAAATCCTTTAATTAATACATTAGTTTCTCATTTTCCTCTTAGCCCCGGGTTTTCTGCTCTGACCTCTTTCAGTTTTAGCGCCAAGAAACCGCTGGTGTACATGCGCTGTATAAATAATTTTAAATAGAAATAGAAATAGAAATAATGGCTGCTTGGTCGGGGTTTGAGGAGTGGGCGGGGGGGTTTAGAAGAAGCAATGAGGAGATCTGGTCGATGGTGATTTTGTTCCAATTTCTTCGCAGGGTGGGTTGAGGATGGTTGTGGATTGTGGTCTTATTGTAGATAAAGTGAACGCAGCTGTGGTGTGGCTGAATGAGACATGTTTGCTGGAGGTGAAGATAGGGTCGAGTGTGTGACCTGCAATGTGGGTGGGGGTAGTGACAAGTTGTTTGAGTCCGAGGTTGGCGAGATTGTCCAGAAGGGTGGTGGCGTTGCTGTCGTTGCTCTTTTCCAGGTGGAAATTGAGGTCTCCCAATAAAATGTAGTCCTCGGAGGGGAGGGCGTGTGGGGTGATAAAGTAAATGATGTAGTCACTGAATTGTGCACAGGGTCCTGGGGGCCGGTAGAGGAGGGTGCCTCTGAGTGTGGTCTTGGGGTCGGTGTGGATCTGGAAGTGGAGGTGTTCGGCGCTGGCAAGGTTGACGTCTGAGCTGGTTGAGATGCGGATGGAGTTCCTATGGACGATAGCGATTCCTCCTCCAGTTTGCTTGATGCGGTCCTTACGGATGATCTTGTATCCTTCCGGGATGGCAACGGTGATGTCTGGGGCTGAAGAGGCATTCATCCATGTTTCAGTTAGGAAGGCGACGTCCGGTGAGATGGTGTCTAGTAGATTCCAGAGGTCGATGGCGTGTCTGTGGACCGAGCGAGTGTTGAGCAAGATGCATTTTAGGTGGTTGGTGTCAGGTCTCTGTTTGGTGTTGGTGGATGGGGAGTTGGTTTTGGTGCCGTCGAACTTGCAGGAGTTGCAAGAGAAGGGTCCATGGGTGTGTCCAGGAGCGGCTTTGACGCAGTTGGGGGAACGGCCGGGGTTAAGGGCTAGGAGGGTGGTGGCATCGTAAGTGATGCGAGTGGGCAGGGCATTGCGGGAACCAGGGGGTCTGGCGCTGGGCGCGGTCTTGGCGCGGACGGGCGTAGACGGGCTTACCTTTGGCGCACCTTCGGCGCGGCCGCAGCGCGTGGACGCTGCGCGTTGGTTCATCTGCTTCAAATGGAGAATGGCACAAATAACAAAGGTGAAGCTTTAACATGCATTAGATTTGAAAGAAAATGAACCCATATGTAATGCAGGAGCTCCACCCCCTCCCCAGAAACCCCAGCAAGATATCAAGGCCCGCACTGTCGAAGCCAACTCTATCCCTAATCTACAGACAGGCACATATGGCTATGAACAGCGTGAGAAAGGTAATGACACAGAGGCGGCGTCACTGCAGAGCCTCCCCTACCCAATAAGTAATTCAGTGCAGGGTTCCAAGAACAGGGGTGAGTTGAACAACATAGCCACGGAAGTTCTCCTGGGTCCTACCACTGTAATCATTCAATTTACAAAGTGCTTATCCCTGTGAGTCCCCGGGAAGTGAAGAATTAGTTCTCATTATCTATCAAGTGCTGTGCAGTTTCCAAAAAACTACCAAATCAATACAGCTCACGGCACACAATATTACCATGCATGTGTCAAGGCTCAGCAGCATCTAACAGCCATTTAGAAATGTTCACGATAAGAATGTTCCAACAGGCATTAGGGAAATATTTCAAGTTAGTATTGTATACTTGATAAACTGTATACACAAAAAACTAAACACACAATGAGCCATGTAAACTAAAGTTATGCTATACCTCAATGCAAGGTCAGTCTGCCCCTGGTCGAATGTGTTAGAACAAGCATTTGCAATGCAATACGTCTAGCATTTGCGAGAGTTTAAGCTATTGGCATTGTAAATGACAATGCCTTTTATTTATCGGTTTGATCATTAAAACATAAATAAAAGGCATTGCCATTTACAATGCTGATAGCTCAAACTCTAGTAAATGCAAGACCTATTTCATTTCAAATAAGCAGCTGCCATTGTCGCCGGGCTCCTTGGAAGGTGAAAGCATGCATGGCGCGCTGAATGCTGAAAGAAAGCATGTCATACCTGCAGTAGGAGAAACTCATTAAAGAAAAGAGTGCTTACAGACTAAATAAGACATTCTGTGTAACAAGTAGGTAAAAAGTAAAAGAGCCAGTCTTCATGGGAGGTTACAAGACAAGGTGGTACTAAGGAGGGAGAAACTTACCGGCAGCAGCATATCGGGAGCCGTGAGGGCAACGGCTGGGCGCTTCACTTCTCTCTCCTACGCCGTGAGGACATCAGCCAGCGACCTCGGGGGAACTACGATACCCAGCAGCCCCGGGGACCTCTGGCGCACTCGTGACGCTCCTGCCTGCGCCCGGAGGCGCTAGAAAATCGTGGAGCGCCACTGGTAGTGCGGGAAGGAGAAACTTACCGGCAGCAGCATATCGGGAGCCGTGAGGGCAACGGCTGGGCGCTTCACTTCTCTCCCCTACGCCGTGAGGGCAACGGCCAGCGGCCTCGGGAGAACTACGATACCCAGCAGCCCAGGGGACCTCTGGTGCACTCGTGATGCTCCTGCCTGCGCCCGAAGGCGCTGGAAAATCGCGGAGCGCCTCCCGCAACGCATGGACGAGCGCAGAGGCCGGGCTGGGCCTACTCTCTTACGTCTAAGCTCGGGATGCTGAACTCAAGGTACTGTTGATAATAACATTGGTACGCTAAGTTGTTTTGAATACGTTTGGACTGTCATTGGTCCATAGCTAGCCCAGCATAGACCAGAGTTCTTCAATCTGTGGGGCGCGCCCCCCTGGGGGGGCGCAACGCCATCTCAGGGGGGGCACGTACGCAACCCTAAGATCTCGCATTTAATTGTTTAACACTAAATGGGGCACGACATGCCCATACGTTTGAGATTTTGAAAGAAATGTAATTCCGAGTCTCCGAGAGACGAAAGGCTTTCAGTTGCAGGCAGCGAGTCTCCTCTGCTATGAAACCGAAAGCGAACAAACAGAATCGGTGTCATGGCAGAGGAGACCCTGCCTCACACTGCAGCTGAAGCATTTCAGCTCTCGGAATTAACCCTCCCAGGACGGTTAGCTTTTCACATAAAGAAGGCAAGTTTTCTCGTTAAATTAAACATAGCTGCCAAAGTTTGAGTACTATATGTGACATTACCATAATTTTAGTGTAATTATGAGTCATGTTTCAAGGACTATGAGTGACATTTTCTTGCAAGTAAAATCAAGCAATGAAGATGAGAGAAACATTTCAATAGTTATAAATTATACCCATTTGAGCATCGAGAAACAGTGTCATTTTAGAGTAGATGTTGTAATGTGACGCAGACTTTACGACCAGCACCCACTGACTGCTGGCAGTAGCCTGATTGTGTGTTGCCAATGAATTTAATTTAAACACACACTCGCCGTGGGTGTCTTAGTGCCCTGTACACTGTCTCACTACATGCTTCACCTTATGAAAATGCCATGTATCTCTATGCCTAGTGGTTGCACTATTTTTTCGAAGGCTCACAGTGATATACTAGTGGCCAGCATTGTCTGATGAAAGTGTTGAAGTTACTGCAAGAGTGAGTTGGCTAGCATCAGCACCTCTCATTGCACAGCAACTCCTCCAGACTCTGAGTGGCATGATGGTGAGGGGAGCCATGATTGTTGCAGAGAGCTTCCCATCCCCGTCAGTTGACCAGTTCACTGGTAAAGGAGGAGAGATCTGCAGCTCTGAAGAAGCAAGGAGTTTCGATGAGGTGGGGCGGGGGATCGGGGGGGTCATTTACCAAGAAATTAACAGACGAGAGCACAGACCATCACCAGCTCTCCTATGGCTTCACTGAGAAGAGAGACACCCGAGGCAGCAGAACAGCTGCATAAGGAGGCTCAGCACCTCAACTCGGCGCACATCAATTTCTCTCTCCCATTGGCCACAAGGTGATAGAAATACAAATCTCACTGACCTGACTCAGAACACAGTCGGCGACGGGCAACAACTCCCCACTGGCCGCAAGCAGCAACTGTGCCTAGTACTATCGTTGACTGTCTCCCGCAGCAGTCTTAGACGGCCCTGATGGCACCGGTGGGGTCGCCAGTAGCAGCCGCCGGATACAAGCTCTCCCAAAGGAAAGCAATAATGGTGTGCCCCAGCCAACGTGGAGTCCGGCCCAACGTAGCATGCGTGCAAGCTGCACTGCCTGCCATATATAAAACCATGACTGCCAGCAGTCAACTTTAAACTAGGAGGCAGGCCCACCAGCTCCTGCCACAGGAAGCAGGAGCCAGACCAGCCTAAACACAAATGTCAGTCAACTAACTCACACAGACACTCGGTAGCAATTCAGCTCTCACCCGTCCAGGCTCCTCTGATGTAAGTGATATTGCAGGGCTGGCTGGTGTCCTTGTAACTTGTGCAACTGAGGTGAGCTATAGCGGAGTAGTAGTGTACCTGATTCCAGAGGTTTTGGTCAGGTGGTGGGGGGCCCCCGACATAAAAAAAATTCAACTGGGGGGGGCTCAACCTAAAAAAGTTTGAAGACCTCTGGCGTAGACTATAGTCCCTTCCGGCTCCAATTGAAGGACACAAGTGCACCAAGATTCACTTGCCTACCCTGATTTTTAACAGCACTTATTCTGGCTCTGTTACAAAGTATTTATTGAGCTGTGTATTCTTTGCTATCTTGATTATTGTATGTATACATATTAATCATAATTTAGAGTAAACGGGGAATATTACCATAGAGTGTTCAGAATGGGGGAACGAGCTTGTGTGGAAAAGAAACAGGTCCCACATAAGCCAATTCCAAGTCTACCTCCATTGATAGGATGCTAGAAAAGGCGCTCAGTGCTGTGTCAACTGAAATTGAACGGGCTGAGAGGCGTTTGTCCCTGACCCCAAATTTGGAAATTACCTCACCTGACCATAGATCCTCGCAAATTTTGGCGGTTTCATTATCTGAACCCTCCAGTGACCAACTATTAATAAATGAAGCTGCTCCCCAAAATGATTCCAGGGTTACTCCACAAGTTCAATCAGTTAGGAATAGTAAACCCAAACCCAAGGCGAAACCCGCTGTAAGGAGGAAGAAGGTTCAGGGTCAACCTGTAGATGTAGGGAAAACAGGGTTGGAGAATCATCAAGAGGAGAATGTGGAAACTATAAGTAAACAGCCCGTATGAGTCGCAAAGTTGATAGTGGACTTACAGATCCAGATGAGGGACATTGTAAAGGAAGAACTTAAGTTTCTGCAAGAGAAGGTTGAGGGGCTGACAGTGCTTTTTAATGATTGGATCATTCAGAGGGATATCATTCATGGTCTTCCAAGTGTAGAGAATAGGACACAACCTCAAACTACCTCCAACCATACGCTTGATAATGTTCACTCTATCCCGAACGTTCAAATATTATCTTCAACCACATGGGGGGATTCACATACATTAGAAGCCAACAGGGATAGCACTGTTAAGCCCCCTCGGGTTATTGTAAATCAACCAATATGTCCACCCCTGTTGACTACACCCATAGAGCACCCAGTTGTAAATTCTAGGCAGGAGGGGGGCTGTGTTTCCAAACCAATAGATGACAATAATTACTCTGACCACCCAAGAGTCATTAATCTCCCCCCCGGCTGTAACCCCATATGTTCTCCTGAACTTAGGAGGGATCAATTTGAATCCCACCAGGACCTCAATAACAAATGTGTCCACTGGCTGGTAAACAACAGATATTTTAGATATGAGAATGTGGACGAAATTTTAACCACACGCAGGGTGGGTAGGTTAGGAAGACGCTGGAAGGACACCCAAGGGGATTGCATAATAATATATTTTAGAAATTCTAGGATGACTCAAAGTTCTTTATATAGAGTAGAGGGAAGGCCACTAAGTGATATACAGGTTCTTTCATTGGGGTATTTTTATCCCCCCAATGCAAATTTTAATGTACCTTGGCAAGAGGGGCAGAGAAGGAGATATGACTATGAACCCTTTGCATCACCACATTTAGATCAGCATTGGCAGAGTAAATCTATTTATAACATACCTACTGCAAATAGATTCAGTTGCCTAGATGGTGTAGATTGACTGAAGGGAAAACTATCTCCCACCAAAACCTAAACTACCCCAGTACAAATGGAAATCCAGGTAGAGGTTGGCATAGTAGGTGCACCTAGTGTGGGCCAAAGCAGTGGGAGCATGAGCAGCTCCCCTGCTTGCACCCATAATGGTGGTAATTGGACAAGGAATGTTAATACTCCAATTACATTGCCAGCAGGGCCTAACCCAAAGGACGATAGAGGGATAACAGAGATAACATCACTTCTACCCACCGCAGAGCCCCAAACTACGAAACTTGCCAACACCTTACCAATAAGAGTTATATCATGGAATGTGGCAGGGCTGAATAATAAGGCGGAGGATACCTCTTGGGGTGCCCTTACCAATAAATTTGCAAAAATGCAAAGATAAGGATGTATGTTGAGTCCACAAGCCTCCATGAAGGAGTCCTTTTATTAAGGTGCAACATAGTACGTGGAGAATCAATTGTTTTCCCTGTTTTATTGGTTATATTTTTTTTGATCAAAGAGTCTGTGGTGTTAAATTTTGATATTTAAGGCACTTATTTTATGGTTTGCTTCGCTTTTCTAGTCATTGTTTGATATCTGTATTAATTACCCGGTGATGATGTGCAAGGGTTTTAATTATTCGAGAAAATAAATACAGAACTTCAAAAGGCAGGGCTAGACATACCCACTTGCTCAGCACCAGAATACCCTCGCAGATGATAGTGTGCTTCACAAATCCACATAACAGTCAGGGGTTTTCTTTCTTCCAGCTCAGCATTTCTCTGTTATCACATCCCCCAGATCCAGAATGTTTTAAAATGTCCCTCTCTTGTGCAGGGTTTTTAAGGGAGGGTGGAAAATTCCAGATAGTGGGCACCTCTAAACAATCCTACGGTGATACCATCAATTCACCCCTACCCAACCTTCCTGCATGGCACAGTATTTTAGGATTTTTCAAGACTCTTTCAAGTGGTCTGTTGAAAGAACTTTTTGAGAGCTTAAGTCCCACCCTTAAGTGCAACAGCTACCTGGTCTCCTCGCTATAAAACTTCAAAGTGAGCCTACCCTGTGAAAGGCTTCAGAGGTCTGGATACCTAACTTTGTTTCTGTGAGGTTGAGCCTCCCCAAGCCAGTTGCACTGTGAAAAGCAATTAGCACATGCAGATTCTGTCCCCAACCTTCCCTCGGAGACAGTTTGATCAATGTCAAATGGCCCTACTGTGTGTAAAAGCCTCAGATGCCCTGCTGGCCAGCAGAGCAATGAACTTTACTTTATTCCAACAGAAGCACATTCTTGAGACTGTCATTATTCGTTTGCTTTTTGGTTCCTACAAATAAATTGCCCCTCTCTTACCTTTGATCTGGAATCTTAGGGCCTGATTTAAAGCTGGGTGAGGAAAGCTGCTCTCATTTTTAGGAGATTCAGCAAATGCCTGGTAAAAGCCAGCACTGACTGGTAATTTCTTGCCTAAGTAAGTGCTATAAGCAGTTTGGAATGGAACGTTTTTCTCTCCGATATATAAAGACCATGCTGTTTCATCCACCTATGAGCTCTACTCACGGGGCATGAGTTAAGTGATCCATATTGGGTAATACTTAACCTGAGGCCTACTTAGCGACTATTTGATAATTAACTATTAGTAGATTAAAATCAAAATTGGAAACTGAAAATTTTAAACACTGTAAATGTGAAGGAGTTCAAAATTAGACACTAGAAATTAAGTTGGTATCCTATGCATGATAGCGCAAGCTCACCAAACAGCAGTATAGCTGACTGTTGGCCTCAGTTAAAGCACGAGCATGCACCGACAAAAATGAAGGATGTAGTAGACGCAAAATAGAGTGACTTGCTGGAACCCAGCACATCGCTTTGTCTTTGAGAAATCAAACCAAAAGTTCCAACCTCCCAATTGAAATTTGTATTTTTTTGTCGTGCATGAAAAAAAATATTTTATAGTTTGGGTATTTGTTTGATGTATTCTTGCTTCTGTATTTTTGTGCATTTTGTTTAAGGTTCAAATCATGGAAATTGCTTTGGCTGGGGATCCAAGCTTCCAGTTGTGATTCAGTTGGGAGTCCGCAAAAGTCAAAAAGTTGAAAACAGCTGCTCTATGTTCACCTCAATATCTCAAGATTGGTTTGATCAGAGACCTTGATCTTCGGTGGCCTCGTAAAGCTTTTTTGTTACTTCAGCATTGTGTGACAGCAAGGTCTTTGCAAGGAAGTTCCTATATCTGAAAATACGTTCATTGTGATTCTAGTACTCTTAGTCCTTGCTCTCTCCTCCATCATGGTGGCTTAGGAATTATCTGGAGCAGTTCCATGGGCTCCAAAAACAATTCTCCAAAACTAATACTGCATCTGTGCAACAATTTCAGAGCCCTTCATGTGCAAATATCCCTCTGCTCGTCAGCTCCAATGTATTTTCCGACATGGAAGGTTGCAGTGATTATGTGTTAATGGAAGTGATTAATGGTTAGGCGGAAAAGTGATCAATATGCAACGATACCAGATTCACCAAGAAGGCAACTTTTCCTACCTCTGTATTCATGCTCTCGGTTCACCCCAAGTGGTTGGTAATCTCATTTCAAATCTCCTAACGGTGTGTAGGAGGAAGACTGTATAAGCTTGTAGAACATATATAATGACGAACTCCAGTGTTCATGTAGGAAGCTTCTTTATAAATAGTAAATTACAGTCGATAAGCATATCTCTAGATACCCCACCTTGAGCTGGAGGTTTCCAGCTTAGCATCCTCTTCCAACTACCCATACAGACGTCCCACATTTCATACACAGTTAACATTCCAGATGTCCTGAAGGGCATAGAAGAAGCAGATTTCAGCAATGCCTGGCACCGCAAACAGGCTGCACAGAGCTTTATGGCTAAAAAGAATCTTATCTGATACAGAGGTCCATGGTAATGAAGGCTCCCAGTTTTCGGTTTTTACAGATAAATAAAGACAGAAAACAATATGCTTCCTGTGTGTATTTAATTTTGAAAGTAGAAAAATACGGAAAATGATGCTTCTTGTGGGGGTGACTTTCCATTCTGTCTTTCGTGCTTTCTGAGCAGATACACAGAATGGGAAGTTAAAAAACAGGTTCAAATTTCCCTGAATACAGGCATGTGTTAGCATATATCTGTATTATAATACTGGTATTAACCTGTGGGTGTAAGGTTTGGCTGCTTAGTTTGCTAAAACGCGACAGGCAGCAAAGTATGGATGCATGTTTATCAGTTAAATAAATGTGGAAATCTACCATGTTATGACTATTTATTCTCAAACGCAAAATAAATATGGATGAATACCAATAAGATGGTCAAAAAATAAACATGGATAAATACAGACAGAAATGTTAAAAAAATAAATACCATAAAATCGGGAGCCCTAATGGTAATGCCTGCAAAATGCATGGGGACTGGTCCTCATCATTGTATTGCATCTACAACGACTTTGAAAGGACACTGGTGTTACCCCAGTTCTGTGAGAATGAACAGAAAGTCTTGAGGAGATAGAACTCATCTTGTTTTATAAGACATAAGACTCCCAACTTAGGGCACCATTACGATGGCGGGCGGACTTTGTCCACCCGCAACCGTAAAGGGATGCAGGACCGCCCGCCAGGGGTGTGGTGGTCCCGCTGTGCTGATTACGATGCGCCCACCACACTGGCAGGCGCATCACGCATATTTTACATTGCGGCGGGCAGTGCTTCAAGCAGCATCCACCGCAATGTAAAAACTGCATGTGGTGCATTTGCATGCACAACGTGACCGGCAGTGCCTGCCATCTTGTGCATGCAAATGTTGGGGGTACCCTCCAATTGCAGCTACCCACCGTCCCCATCCCCTGGGGGCCCGCAACGGGCCCCCAAAGAAAAGACTGCATGCCTTTCCATGGCAGAGTCTTCGCCATGGAAAGGCAATTGACCGCCATCATCCCAATATGGATCGGCAACACCACCATATTGCTAGCCTTTTCCGCTCGGTAGGCAATTGGGCGGATTGCCTACAGGCAGAATACCGGAAAGTCCGCCTGTGTCCCCACCGTCATCGTAATGTGGCGGGGGAAATTTTAGGTGGGCGGTGGAGAATGGCGGGCGGATTGCCACCGCCATACAGGCGGTGGCGATCTGCCCGCCATCCTAATGGGCCCCTTAGCGACCATTCTGTTTTTCCCTCTAAGCTGCTGGCAGTAAGTATGTCCCAAGCCCTTTCCCAGATACAGTTTTCCAGATGTAGGAGGTTCTTTGTGTAAGAGACTTAAAGTTCATCAATCACAAAAGAGGTAATCACCACCAAGAAAGTGGGGTTTCCAACGTCATCAAGTGTATATCACAGGGATCCACTGAAATGTATGAGGAAGTGTTTTACATCGGTGGTTCTTAACCTTTTGACATCCAGGGACCCCCCGACTGAGTCATTACTGGAAGCCATGTACCCTGGCCTAAGCATTGTTGAGGATTGAACTGCAAAACAATACACAAACAATACAGAAAAAAACAGTCATTAAGCAAATACACAAAGGATACATTTTATTTGATTCACAAACATAGAAATGATTTTTTTTATAATTTCAATAGAAAAATTAGGCCACTCAATCTATACTAGATTCTGTTTGATGCACCTGCTCTGCTCCCACGAATCAATCCGAGGATACTAATTTAATTTTTAGTCTCCAATTTCATTCAAATTTATAGTATGTTTTACATTTTTCACTTGTACATTTAGCTTCTTTATTTATTTATATACACTTTATTAATCTGTTAATATTACTTAATTTTCTACGTAGTCGCGAACCCCCTGAGGAGACTTTGCAGACCCCCAGGAGCCCCGGAACCACAGGTTGGGAACCACCGTTTTACATCTAACAAGCACACACATTTATTCTTCACCTCATCCATGCACTGCATACACAAAGAAATCTTGTTTAATTGGGATGCACTGCAGCAGGCATTTTTATTGCCTTTGTCACTGCGACTGTCAAACTACTGGCTTTACCAATGCTTTTGGTAGTTGTTTCTTGAGCAGGAATGTGTGCCGCCTGTGACCGTTAAGAAAACAAATTAGTGGTACAAGTGGTTTGGGGATGGGTTCTGTATCCTACTAAACAGTATATTTTGCCATTTAAAAAAATTATTTTATATATAGACACACGCTTTTTCACCATTATTTAGAGAACTCCTGATGAAGCAGCAATGTGTTATTGTATCACCCTAGGCTGGATAAAATTTTCACTGGGACCATCGATTAACCTACATCGACCAACTGCCCCCTGCTTGCGGTGAAGTCAGTCGACCGTATCCAAACAACTAAACAGATTATAATGCAAGAGTTGGCTAGACATATGGGTATTATAAAACTTATTCCTAGCCTCCCTACTCTGTCCTCTAGGTGCCACCATGGTCCAGCACTCCTCAGTCCCTCCCCTCGGACACAACAAGCCAGATGGATATAAAGGAGGATAGCGGCAAGGCCTGGATTACTGTGTCAGAATCACCAATCGGCAAGTTGCAAATATGAAAGACAGTCCTCGGGTCCCTGAAGTTTACCAGGACGCAATCACCACTGATGTTTAGGTCTTGCTAAACCAACGCGCATGCGTTGTTCTGCGAGATTATAGTGGGCAAAACAGCTCTTGAAACCAGCGAGGATTGTCCCCAATGCATGTGAGATACTCAAGCGCGACGCTTCCCCAGCGCGCGCTTGAGCTCACTTCTTAATCAAACCCCATATGATGTTCCCTCCCACTCGCTGACTGGATACACTGAAGTGCCCTTGCAGGGGAACGCCAGGTAAAGCCTCGGCTCCTTTCATGCCTCAGACTTGTTTTAAATACTTGCTATGGCGCCCGCTTCACGTACATCATGTGTTTACGCATATTTTCTTTTTTTTTTTAGATGTCCTGTGTCATCTTTACTTAGCTGAACATGTTTTCGGGGACTGGATTTTGCACTTGCGGGCTCTTTGCTTGGTAATGTCGACCAGACAATTGCATCCACGCAGCGGGAATGGAGAGCGCTTATTTATATGCATCCTGGTTTTGAATCTGCGCTGTCTTTTTTTGCTCTTAAACCTCAACTCCCCCACCCCCTACCATGAAATCGATTGCGTTTGTATCAAGGTGTCAAGCCCGAAAGACCAGAGTTGCTTTGACACCCTCTCTAGTTGCATAGCCCGTCGTTGGTTACCCCCCCCCCCGTTCCCCTCTCCCCTTTCATTTTAAATGTTTAACCTTCAATCCGGTACTTTACCCCTTCGATGTAACTGACCCCCTTCTGTAACCCCCTCCGTGTCCGCTTCGAATCAGGCGCCGCCGCGGGCAGCCCTATCTCGTCCCCGGGGTCCTGGTACTCCGTGCAGAGAGACAACGTGCTACCACCGCCGCTTAGACGCACTAATGTGAGTGCTGTAGATAGACATACACTGAGGGGAGCCGGGGGCTGGGAGGGAGGGTTCTTCTTTGAGGGTATCAGGCATGCTGGGAAAAAGCCCTAGTGTACCTATCGACTTCACAAGCGGGGAGGGGGAGGTAGCGAGCAGTACTACCCTGCTATCTTAGTCAGAGGACTGCAACCTAGGACCATAGGGCTTGGGGGTATAGGACACGTCATCGTGGGAGACAGGATTGGAGGAATCTGTTTTTAAATGTAGAGATATGAGCGTTCGGTAATCTTTGTCAGTGGCACGAAGGAAGGGTGTTGGATGCAGCATACTCAAAAATCCTTTATTTTGGGCCGAGATCAAATACCAAGTGACAGGGGGTGCGAGTTTTTGGACATTACAGTGGAGGACACATCAAAGGTGGGGACATACACCCTGGTAGCATACTGTTGGGTTGCGGGTGGGCATACAAGCCTAACTACGAGAAGAAATTTCTCTGCCATTTTGATTACACTACTGTTGCAAAAACATGATGTGTATTGCATTTTACTTGCATTTAAATAGCACTGACTCAGTGTTACTATGAGTTGAAGCGCTTTACAAAGAGTAGCATGCTACTCCAAAACCCAAGGTTAGTGGTTTGTACAGTAGTTATTGGTTAGTCATGGTTACTTGAATTAGTGTTGTGCTCTAAAGCCAGCACCCCCAAGCATTTACTCCAATTTCCTTGTTGCAAATTAAATGAATAGGATCACTGAACTTCAAACACTTGGAAAAAAATCTGATACATTGTGTTGGGTTTTATGTCTCACTACATAACGTCCTCGAATTTCACTTTGCTCTATCCTTCTGCTGCATGCAAGCAACGCTGACCTTATACTTTTGACAGCTAAACTATATCATCTGTCTCCCTTCGGTATAAAACGTAGCTGTTTGCACCCCGAATTTTACAAAAACGTTTTCTTAAATGCGTTATCCTCGCTGTTTTATGACTATGGGGTTCAATCAGGTTTATCGTGTGATCGGCACCGGTTGTTAAGTGAAGTCAGTTATGGGAGACAGCTTCACAACTAGGCAGAGCCAAGACCTCCCTATGGCACAAGTCAGAGAGGAGGGAGTCATTAACTGTCAGATTGAAGCTCCTTTGTCTTGGCAGGTTGAATACCTACGTAACAATTCAGCTCACATAAAAAACAGATACATAAATCTGGAGGATACTGTATGAGACCCTGCCACCCAACTTGGCACATTGGCATGGCTGCTTTAGATTGCTAACTCCCGCACGTCACACTGCAAGACGGAGGATGACGGTGTTAGACACCTCATTCTGGAGAGCGGGTTTGGGTCAGGGGCAAACTGTGAATGTCACAGTAGTACTCATCTCAATGAAAATGTTATGTGTTTAGTTTAATTCACGACCCTCAACACCTGAGCCTTCAAAGTAACACATGTGCCTAGGATCCGGCGTGCATTCAATATACTGTATACATCGCGTGTTTGTGCTTTGCGTAGAGTTGCGTATTTGTTTTGTGAACTCGTGAAATCCAGATTTGTCGAGTTTAGCAGTATCCTCCTTTCTATTCCCACACGTCTAATCTTCACCTTTTCAGGCAGTCGCCATTCTCGATCTGCCCAGGAGCAGAGATGGACACTTGTTTCAACAATTCAACACTTGCAAGTGAGTGTGACTTTAGCCTTAACACACTCTCTCTGTTACAGTAGCTTACTCAAGCAGCTTGGTGAATATTATGGCTTACAATGTAACCTTTTTCTAGCCCTCCATTAGCCAAGTCATTTTAAGTCTACAAATATTGAATGTATTGTATACTCATATTTACTTTTACCAGCCCAGTTGGTTTGTTATTGTCACATAAGCACATAGTAAGTGGTTTATTAAAACACCCCGACCAGTGATAATCATACACATGTAGAATGGAGTTTCTGCATAGCATTAGCATGTTTTCTACTTTCAGGATAAAGTACAACATGGAACGTGTTGGTTGCTTACAGACTAGATCAAAGCACTATGGCAACCTGCTTCTGCTAGGACAGAGTAGAGACTTGAATCAGGCGAAAGGGGCAGAACAATCCATACCTGCCACCAGCAGGTTAGGGTAAAGCACCTCTAAATGATGCTTTTAGGATTAAGCACACCAGTTCCTACAAGTATATGGTACCGAACCGAAAACATCAGCTAACACTAGATAAGTGGACATTAAAGTGGGAAAGTTTGGATTGAAAGCAAATTGTATTGCTGTGCTACTTAGTTATTAATTATGCCCTGCAACTATTGTGTTTTCAAAGAGAGTAATTACTAAAGTTGTTCCACCCTGACTGCCAAGGCTATTAGAAGAAGGAAGCAGCCAGGACCCCTGGATTACGGCCATCAGAAATGCAATAGGTCTCGCATTTACGTGTGTTTTAGCTATTGGCATTGTAAATGATAATGACTTTTATTTATCTTTTCGTTTTTAAAATGTAAATAAAAGGCATTATCATTTACAATACCAATAGCTTAAACTCGTTTTTATGGTCCCCCTCCCCTTGCTGCCTCCCTCAGCTACTCTTAAAAAAGCTTTTGCACGTTATTTTATTTTTTTATTTACCTATCCAACTTGGAGCGCTAAATAAGACAAAAGGTGCGGCATCATTTATCGGACCATGCGTGTGTGGTGCACATGCCTACAAAACAACGTTGCAGTTTCATCATAGGCTATTTTGTATTCCTTTTTTTACCATTCTGCACAGCATGGCCAAAACCATTCACAATCCAAGAAGTCCCAGAGTCAAGATCTAGTGGCTTGGCCGCCAATGCTTCTTTCATCTCGTTATGGAGACATAGCCATTTCACTAGCGCGGTACATTTTATCTTCATAAACCTGCTTTTGAAGGTCAATTGTCATATTTTTGTACTCTAAATTATATACTGTGTTTTTTGGAAGGAATGAAAGCTGAAATGCCTTGTCTGGTGCAGATATTTTACTTATAAAGCCAAAAAACAATTTAAGAAGACGAAGGAAACAGCTTGCAAATTAAAAATATTAATTTATAAATGCAGTAATTTATTTTCCTTAGGAGATCAGGCAGCTGATTCTGTTAGCACTTGATATCTTCATGTTATGTATTATGTTTCAATTATTTAGTTAAATATTCTTTTCACGTTTTACATTTCAAACAATGTTCTTAAAATCCAAGGTGGTTTAAAGACCAATTACATTTTAAATCAAGCATTGGCAACGCCAATCGGTCTAGCCCTGGAAACTGGTGTGATTTTTTTAACATCTTTTATTTTTATTGCAAGCATACATAACTTAAAAAGAACAACAAACAAGCATTTGCTATGCAATAGGTCTTGCATTTACGCAAGTTTAAGCTATTGGCATTGTAAATGACAATGCCTTTTATTTATGTTTTAAAAACGAAAACATAAATAAAAGGCATTGTTATTTGCAATGTCTCGCATTTGCGAGAGTTTAAGCTATTGGCATTGTAATTGACAATGCCTTTTATTAACGTTTTAAAAACCAAAACATAAATAAAAGGCAGTGCCATTTACAATGCCGATGGCTCAAACTCTTAACAACTGCGAGACCTATTGCATTGCAAATGCTTGTTTTATTAGTGTTGCCCACCCAGGAGACCCTTCTGACCATCAACATTTCACTAGAGATTTGAGGTGGAAGGGGTCTATATTTGTTCAACCAACAAACAACTTTATTTTCAGGGATGCAAATGGTTCTTTAGCTGAGGCATCAAGCTCAGGGACTCCAGCCAAAACAACTACCAGAGGAGCTGCGTCCGGGGGTAGATCTATTACCATTTTCTTACTCAAAATATTGCCCTCCGGTGCTTGTTGCCCACCATATAGGTTAGGCTTTTTAGCCAAAATTGGGGCATTCACATGAGGGGGGGATTGAACATTCCCATTTGGGTTGCTCCGAGGTGTGGGGCAAAGATTACTGAAGAATGAGTATTAGCTGTGAGCAGACCCCCTTCATTGGTATCAGCGTTCCCCTGTGTGAATATAGCTGTATTCAAGCAGTCTGCCGTGGCCCCTGTGACTTTTTCTATGTTCATCAACCTAGCTTCAATTTGGGGAAGGGTCGCCCATATCGGGGCCTAACCATTTGGGTGGGTTCCCACCTAGGATGCAAGGCTAGGCCCCTGAACACCCTATCTGAGGATGTCCAGTGCGTGATTTTAGAGTGGCCGAACGCCTCAAAACTCGCATTGGTCAATGTGTATTCTAGACCCGTGAATAGAACAATCTAGTCTAGAACCATAGAGGAGCTCTCTCTATTCTTGAACACCATTCCACAAGGGACATTGTTTGTAGTGGGGGGCTACTTCAATTCCCATTTTGAGCCATTATTAGGACTGATGGATGGCGCATCCTTGGAAGAGGATGATCGCTGGGCAATACCCCCAAAAGCGGGTCCACCAGCCAGGGCAGGGACGCCGCTAGCCGTCCAAATCATGGCTCTGACACTTAACCATTTGATCAGGGCCTGCAATGGAAGCGTACAATCTGACATACCCCCAAAATGCACTTTTAATAAACCCGGATAGGAGTCACGCCTGGACTATATCTTTGTTGAAACTCGTGCTTGGACTAAGGTAATTGACTTTAGGGTCATCGCAAGAGATGAGAGCGTTCATAACGCGTTGATCCTGGAATTTGCCTCATCTGGCGCCTCTAACGATAACCAGATGGCCAATGCCGATCCCGACCCAAGGGCGATTCTGTCTAATGATAGACGCAGAGTTAGATGGGACAAATTGGTAGAACAAGCATTGGAAATGCAATAGGTCTCGCATTAGAAAAGTTGGAGCTATTGGTCTTGTAAATGACATATTTTATTTATGTGTTGGTTTTTAAAATAGCTAAATTGATAGCTTTGTCATTTACAATGCCAATAGTTATAACTTTTGCAAATGTGACACCTATAGCATTTGTAATGCAATATGTTTTATTTACGTGACTTAGATGTATTCATATTACAAATAACAATGGCCTTTATTTTTTTTATAATTAATACTTAAATAAAAAGTTATTGTAATTTATAATGGCAATAGCTTAAACTTTTGTAAATAACTTTTGTGAAGATTATGTTCAGTGTATTTTATTGAGACGAAAATCCAAGAACAGAAGTTAAATATTAACATCTTTTTGTGACATTTGTAATAAACCTTGAAACATTGAGAGAACATATTTGAACTAGTTGTTGTTGAATGGTTGCACAGACTGATGCTCTGGTGGCGACGAGTGATGCTCTGGCTTTCAGTGATGCTGTGGTAGTGCATAGTTATGTTGTGGTGCCCCTGAGTGATGCTGTGGTGGTGCTGAGTGATGCTGTGGTGGTGCTGAGTGATGCTGTGGTCATGCGATAGACAGATAGAGTGAGTGTGATAGATAGAGTGAGGGTGATTGATAGAGAGAGGGAGAGCGATAGATAGAGGGAGTGCGAAAGATAGAGGGAGGGCGATAGATAGAGTAAGGGCAATAGATAGATAGATAGAGTGAGTGAGGGTGATAGATAAATATATAGATAGATTGAGTGAGGGTGATAGAGGTGTAGAGAGAGGGGTATGTAGAGAGAGAGAGGGGTATGTAGAGAGAGCGGTGTAGAGAGAGGTGTAGAGAGAGAGGGGTGTAGAGAGAGGGGTGTAGAAAGGGGTGTAGAGAGGGGGGTGTAGAGAAAACGGTGTAGAGAGGGGTGTAAGTGTGGTGTAGAGAGAGGGGTGTAGAGAGAGAGGGGTGTAGAGAGAGGGGTGTAGAGAGAGAGGGATGTAGAGAGAGGGGTGTAGAGAGAGAGGGTTGTAGAGAGAGAGTGGTGTAGAGAGGGGTGTAGAGAGGGGTGTAGAGAGAGGGGTGTAGAGAGAGGGTTGTAGAGAGAGAGAGGGTGTAGAGAGAGAGGGGTGTAGAGTGAGAGGGATGTAGAGAGAGGGATGTAGAGAGAGGGATGTAGAGAGAGGGTTGTAGAGAGAGGGTTGTAGAGAGAGGGGGGCTGTAGAGTGAGATAGGGGTAGAAAGAGATAGGGGTAGAAAGAGAGAGGGGTGTAGAGAGAGAGGGGTGTAGAGAGAGAGAGAGAGGGGTGTAGAGATAGGGGTGTAGAGATAGGGGTGTAGAGAGGGGTGTAGAGAGAGAGGGGTGTAGAGAGAGTGGGGGGTGTAGCGAGAGAGAGGGGTGTAGAGAGAGAGAGGGGTGTAGAGAGATAGAGGGGTGTAGAGAGAGAGAGGGGTGTAGAGAGAGAGAGGGGTGTAGAGAGAGAGGGGTGTAGAGAGAGTGGGGGGTGTAGAGAGAGAGGGGGGTGTAGGGAGAGAGGGGGGTGTAGCGAGAGAGGGGGGTGTAGCGAGAGAGGGGGGTGTAGCGAGAGAGGGGGGTGTAGAGAGAGAGGGGGGTGTATCGAGAGAGGGGTGTAGAGAGAGTGGGGGTTGTAGCGAGAGAGAGGGGTGTAGAGAGAGGGGTGTAGAGAGAGGTTGGCGCCACATCCTCTCCTTGAGAGGAGAGATTTTGAATTCTGAGACTTTTGAGCATCCACACAGCAGCCCGGCAGGCCCAGTGATCGGACAAGGGGATTACCCTAACTCAGACCCTTGTTCTCCTAAGAGAATAGACCCAATATGGTGCAGAATTCTTCTTCTGTCTTTATTAATTAGGGGTTGGAGGTAAAGCAGACTGCACGAGGTAAACAGTGAAGCTTTTACCACCATGGAAGCCTGTCCCCTCCCTCTTGTTCCGGCCTATAGACATTTGGGGTGCCTGGAGTGCTTTTATTTTGTTGTTAACACTCACCTGACATGCCCTCCTGCAAAGAAAACAAATCTGTCAAGACAGTCAAGTGGGAGCCCTTCTCTGAGCTGCGCCCCGGATACAGGCCAGAGCCTAGCAATTAGAATCATACCACGGGTACTTTCCCATTTGTGGGTGAAACAGCGTAAATCATGGGTCATAATTCATCTCGTGGTAATCTAATTACCGCCGTGGGTATTACCGCTGCCAGCCGGGCGCTCTCATGAGGCCTTTCAAAGTAAAAAGCAAAAACTCCGGGAGTGTCTTACTGTGCACAAAGAAAAATGCTATTGATGCTGACTGACCAAAGTTTACTGTTCAAACCCAAATCCTATAACTCATTTTATTGGTACCGATTTAACATGGAAAAATGTATACACGTAGCATACAAACGTATGGAAAAGAAAAACTAGGGCTGAGTGTACATGCACGGAAATCAAACGTACTTCCACCACAATTACATAGGCTTTTACATTTCCAGTCCTTAAGAACTGAGATGCATGGGCGGCTGCAAAGAGGAGCCGTGTCCGACAAGGCACTGCATGAGGTAAACAAACTAAGAGTGACTGATGCCCATAAAAACAGTCCCGCCCGCCCTTGGCAGGAGGAGGCAGGCCAAGGTTACATAACGGATGATGGCTTTTCACCGTACACGTGGCCGGAAGCCCTGAACGTCCCGAGGGCTATGACTCGAATGTGTTTGTCAGCTGCTCTGTGTGCAAGCAGGGTCGCTCCGGTAACAGAGATGTCAGGCTACGGGCGACAGCCATCTTACAACCAGGATTCAGGAAAGGGGGTGGTGAATCATTTTTGTCCACCATAAGCGTGGAAGGGTATACTCAGATGTGAGTCCCTAGCTCATTGCACCATCAGGATTCAAGCAAGCCAGGCCGAAGACGGCTGAAATGCCAGAAACCGGTCCCCGGTAGCTGGTTTCCTTCCCGGGAATAAGAATTGGCTTGGTAGTTTGGTCTGCCCTGTTCCCATGATGCACTGGGCCAGGGTCAGACTAATTTGCATATAGCCAAGTTCTGAGCTGGGATGGCGCAGAGAGCTAAAAAACGGTGATGGATAAAGCCCTGATCTTTGGACTGGGTAAGAGTGGTCTGCTTTATTCAGACACTCTGTTCATCACCACCCCCTTTTCTGAATCATTTTTGTCCACCATAAGCGTGGAAGGGTATACTCAGATGTGAGTCCCTAGCTCATTGCACCATCAGGATTCAAGCAAGCCAGGCCGAAGACGGCTGAAATGCCAGAAACCGGTCCCCGGTAGCTGGTTTCCTTCCCGGGAATAAGAATTGGCTTGGTAGTTTGGTCTGCCCTGTTCCCATGATGCACTGGGCCAGGGTCAGACTAATTTGCATATAGCCAAGTTCTGAGCTGGGATGGCGCAGAGAGCTAAAAAACGGTGATGGATAAAGCCCTGATCTTTGGACTGGGTAAGAGTGGTCTGCTTTATTCAGACACTCTGTTCATCACCACCCCCTTTTCTGAATCATCTTACAATCAGGGCAATGCATGTATGAATGAATGTCTTTTATATAGCGCGCAGATGCTCCGAATGTCCCGGCGCTCGGCATAGAGGTACAGGTGAGGGGCAGAGTCCCCAAATGTGTCCCAGAGTCCGCAAAGCTTAAAAAATGCGTCTTCTGGGCCTTATGAAGAGAGTTTCCTCGGGAATGAAATGCAGCACGCAATGAACACGGGTAGAAAGCAGACGTATCTACTGCGCGTGTGCTAAAGAATTCTTTGTGTGGTACAGGTCGGTGTTTTCTTCCAATGTTGCAGTGGATACGCAGTTTTAAATTTGGGCTCAGCGATTTCCGTTTTCATTGTTGCATGTTAAACCAGAGGGATGGTTAAGAGGAATGGAGAATAAAGGCAAACCGCTCATGCCTCTGATAGGCTAAAATGTGCCACAAAGTATTGGTGACAGTCAAGGAGCGCTGGCACTTGTTAATAGAATACACTTGGAAGTGCAACAATAACTAAGTCAACATGAAACAAGATAATACATCAAATACACAACAAGACGGAGGGCATTGCTGTGGGGAGGGGGGGAGGAGAAATGCGACACGGCCACAGCAGGGGGCGGAGCGGGGAGAGCGGCGATGAGGGTGTGAAGCAGCAGGGGCCTTTGAAGTGCAGCTAAGCTTCACTTCAAAGGTGTGGGAGGAGTGCTGCTAAGGCAGAGCGCACGCTGGGGGAAGCTTGTGGGGCGGAGCGGGAAGAGCTGCTGGGGAACAGATGGCTGGCATTTGATGCTGTGCACGCGCATTTTAGGTCAATGCGCTTGCGCATTGACCTAAAAGCGCACGGGCACAGCACCAAATCGCCAGTTGGTAAAGTCTGTTTAAGTGCCTATAGTCTCGCTCTGCTCAATGCGCATGCGCATTGAGAGGCGAGATCTAAAAACCAGAGGAAGTTGCTGAGCTCTATGCTCGGATTCTCCCAGTACTTGAAGGTATGGGTGCTCTAATCCCGCTAAACTGCTCTTTAGATAAGTACCAAAAGACTCAGGGTCCTCCATCGGGAGTTGATTGGCACGGTAGCAGAGGTGCTAAATCCCCCTGTGTCAAAAGGGAGGTTCAAGGGGAATAGGGCTTCATGGTACAATGCCGCCTGTAGAAAGGCAAAATCAGACTTGCTAGCAGCAGCCATGAAGCAAAACAGCAACAAGGCGATAATAAAAGCCAGGGGAGCCGAATATAAGCGATTGATTCACTTTGCTACGGTTGAATGGGACCATGACAACTGGGTTAATATGTTGGCCGCCCTCAATTCCAGAGACGCACGTATATTTTGGTTAATTGTGAATACGGGGTCTGGCGAGCCAACTCCAGAAGTTGAAGCAAACATCGCTGCTAGTGTGTGAGAGGATCACTTTCGTGCTCTGTATGGAGGGGCCGATGTCGATCAAGCAGGGGATCCGGGGGGGTTCTTGCTTAACCCTACTGCCCAAAACGACTGGGCTTTATTTATTATATTTGTATAGCGCATTATCACCGAGTATTTTACTGAGGTGGAGGTCTGTGCTGCAATATCTAAACTTGCAGCCGGAAAAACTCCGGGGTTGGATAAACTCCTGGGTGACCTCTTCAAGCATGAACCCAAGGTTTGGGCCCCATATCAAATGGTCATATTCAATGAAGTCCTGGGGGGGATGGCGGTGCCTAGTACTTGGCTGGGAGCAGAGATTGTTCCCATCTTCAAGAGGGGCTCCCCTCTGCTCCCAGCCAACTACAGGCCTATCATCCTCATAGACGTGCCGCAAAAGATCTTTGCGAGGCTGATTTTAGACCGCCTCCAGGACTGGATAGATGACCATTCAATTTTGAGCCTCTACCAGGCAGGGTTTAGAAAGAATGTATCCACTATGGATCAAATTTTCCGTTTGACCCTCATTTTCATGAAAACCGTGAAGATCGAGGGCGGTAGCCTTTACACTGTTTTTGTTGACCTTCGTGCGGCCTTTGATTTGGTCCCACGGGGGAAACTGTGGTCTGTACTCCTAGAGCTGGCATTCCTCCCCAACTTTTAAACATAATAATGAGGCTCCACAGGGAGAATTTTGCCCAGGTCAGATGTGGCAAGAATGGCGCATCCCCGTTGGCAGAGGGGTGAGACAGGGTTGTGTCCTGGCCCGACCCAGTTTTGCCTCTACGTCAACGGGGTAATCGCTCACTTGAACGCGGTATCGAACAGTGATGCCCCTAAGCTTGCCGGTAGCAGGGTGCCTGCGATTATCTTCGCTGATGACACCCTGCTACTGTCTAAATCCCCTATGGGGATCCAACATGTCCTTGATGGTTTTGAAGCATTTTGTGTCGAGCGGGGTCTAGAGATAAATGCTCCCATAACCAAATTTATGATTTTTAATGCTCCTCCAACCACACGCCCTAACCCTAGCATAGGCACAACTAGACTGGAAAGGGTCCAGACTTTTGAATATTTGGGGGTGACCATAAATGAAAGTATGACTTGGGCCCCACATCAAATAAAATCCCAACTCAAATTGGCCCAATTAACGGGGGTCATTTTTAAGCTTTCAAATAAATCGACCATGAAACCGATTGGCCCATCCCTAGAGATATACAAACTCCAAGCCAGGGGCGCAGTAAAGTATGGCGGCGAACTCTGGGGTTACACGTGTAGTTCGGAGATTGTTGTCACTGAAAACAAAATTCTTAGACAGCTCTTAGCTCTGCCCCCTAGTAAACCACTTCTACCACTGAGGCTCGATTTGGGCCAATAGATGAGGACCTGGGCCTTAAACCGTTAACATTTTGGCGCAGGCTATGGACCACGCCGGAGCTCCTGAACTATAGGATGGAGCTCCAGGAAATACTAAGCCTCACAAATGTTGGGAAAATCCCATGGCTTAATTATGTGAAAAATTAATTAGGGAAGCTGGGAGTTCCTTTATTGTGTTCTGACCCAGAGATAGCCTCTACTAGGGTCCCACGTAAGCACCTGGCAAAACTACCATGAAAGTAAACTTACTGCCTGCACACTGAATATACAAAGCGGCACCTTATCAGGAACATTTTTATTGTCTAAAGATTTTTACCACTTTGAGCATGTTTTAGGTGATTTTTATCCTATTATAACCAGGAAATGATATCTACAATGGAGGTATGGCGCCCTGCTAATTAGAAATCTTACGAGCAAATGGTGTCCGCCCTCTCCTAAAAATTGTCCCGGTTGTAATTGTGAGCAGGAAAATGATCTGCATATATTGTTCTTTTGTCCAGCATATCTTAGGCCAAGAAGGCTGTGGATTATACCTTCTTGCAAAAACATGGGTTTTAAACATTGTATGCAAGCCTACAGAATTTTCAAAACAGATATATCTAGTGCGACTGTCTTTGCTGTAGCAAAATTCCTGGAAGCAATGTGGCACAAGCGAAGGTTTTTAATAAACAGCAGCTACATTTATTGGCATAAGCTTATTATACTGGTTTGCCATAGACGCTTAGACAGATGCATTTTAATTGTGAGGCATGTCAAGAATCTACTAATGACTACATTTTAATTGTAGATATCTCATGTATTAACTGGACTTTTTGTAACCCTCATTTTTGCTTGCTCTTAATGCTCTGATTACTTATGTATATTGTATTATCTTCCTTTATATGTATTATGTTGTGATATCTTTTATGGCATATATTGCCAAAATAAAGAAACAATGGAATGTTATTGTATCGGTCATTTTACTTTCCTAAGCCTTATAAAGCTATTTTGTAGCCCGCTCCTTTCAATGAATTTCTAATTTTAATTAACCCTTGGCCTGCTCACGGGGAGAAAGTTCAGCTGTCTGCAATAAAATGTAGATGAACCGTGTGCCTACCCCTCCCAAGGTGTTAGGGAAACATCATTACTCGAACAGCCCGAAGGCACGGCTGCATGATGAAGGCACGAATAAAAGAGCATCAAAATTAATTCGATGAAACAATGAAACGAACAATTACAAATTAATGAGGAAACAGCGGGACAAGACAGAAAAAATAAGCGACCCACTTAGTAAAAGAAAGGGAGAAGGCTGTGGCCCACAGCAACTCTACAGCTCTCCGCATTAAAACTATCTGTATGTGCCAAGAAAAATTTCAGATAATAATGAGCAGTGCGCTAGTAGTGAATATCAGTGTAAGCTTTCCAACCACACATACAGTGAGGCGAGCGGCGGCACAAACGTGATCAACGGGTCTACCTGGGCGGTGGGTTTTACCCTGTGATGTCGGAGGTGAACGGGGTCTGTGTTCCTGCAGGTCTAGGGTGGGTTTCTAGGTCAGATACTTGGCTTGGATTGTGCAGGTATGCCTTCCAATCGGCTCTGTGTAAATGCAAGAGATCTTGTTTCTGATGGGAAGGGCCTGGCTTAATGGGAGGATGCCAGCAGGCAGGAAGTAGGGAGAAGCCAAAAAACACCGGGCTTGAATTCAAGCCAGACAGCACCCTTCACTAGGCTGGTGGATTCAAATATGTCCGGGCAGAAAACTCACAGTAGAATAACGTCGAATCAAAAATATCTTGCAAATGATGCTGTAATGGTCTATCCATCATTGTTTTATTAGAAAAGAGAATGGGAAACAATTGTTTTCCATTGTATAATGTACATTTTGTCTCAGCCGTAAGTCTGTAGTAAGACCTCTGGTGGTCCATGTGGTTTCCTGCCAGCTGGTCTCAAGTCGCTGGAGGGGGTTAGGGGGGGGTGGGGGGGGGGGGGGGGGGGGTGCTGCTACTGCTCGAATAGCCAGGTCTTCAGTAGTCTTCTGAAGGTAAGCAGGCCCTGGATCTGCCGCAGGAGGATGGGGAGGGTGTTCCAAGTCTTCGCGGCGAGGTGGGAGAACAATCAGCTGCCGGAGATCGCTCTTCGGATGCCCGGGGACGGTGGCGAGGTCGGCGGAGCGGGCGGTTGGGGGTGTAGAAGGTGAGTTGTTTGAGGTATGCTGGTCCGGTGTTCTTGAGTGCCTTGTGTGCGCGGGTGAGGAGCTTGAAGGTGATCCTCTTGTCGACGGGGAGCCAGTGCAGGTCTCTCAGTTGGGGTGTGATGTGGCTGCGGCGGGGGGGGGGGGGGGGGGGGGGGAATCAGGCATGCAGAGGCGTTCTGAATCAGTTATAGTCGTTTCAGGAGTTTGGCCAAGGCTCCTGCGTAGAGGGCGTTTCCGTAGTTCAGCCTACTGCGGACGAGGTCCTGGGTGACCGTTCTTCTTGTTTCGGTTGGGATCCACCTGTAGATCTTGCGGAGCATGAGGAGGGTGTTGAAGCAGGAGGATGAGATGGCTTTGACCTGCTTTGTCATGGAGAGAGTAGAGTCACATTCACATCCTTTTTGCTTTTTCTTTGAACACTCTGTGGAAGTGCACGTGTTTTCTTGCTCTAATCGCCCTGTGTGCCTTTCGCCATCACATTCCAACCCTCTATGCTCATAGTATTTTGCTCCCTTCATCTCACTACTCATCTGTAACAGAAAAATTTATATTTCCGCCAGGGCCTGACTAAAGAGGAGGCTTTGAGATGGCTTGGTTTAGTTCCTGCATTCCACATTTTACATTAAAACCCATTCTGGATACGAAAACGTAACAACACCTGGCATAATTGCTCTGATTACTGAAAGGCGCCCGGTTCGCAGATGGCCAGCTTCTAACCCTCGCCCTCTTTCTCGATGACTTCACCCTCCCCAGGAGTCCATTCCTGCAGGATCGTCAGATAAGGAACGCACTTAATGGTCCATAATAGACGCCGCGCCTCCCACACACTGCGTTATCCAGACTTTACCCACCGCGGGGATGGGACGCCGACTTATAGGACCAAGAGGGATCACACAGGACTCCACTGGTCTCCCCGGAGACAAATGACACACAGATACAGGTCCTGCGCTCCACAGCTCTGGATGGGACAGAGCACTTGAATCCCCGCACAAGGATCCCCACAATGCCCGGTTTCAGAGCACACAATTCAACATACTCTAGTCAGCATACCTCACAGCCCCCCACGCCACCACACCACATCTCGGATGCTCGCGCTGCCAGGAGTTCTCAGCAGACCTCCAGCACATTGTATGGTCCAGTCCCGCACTCTCCACGCCGCACTCCACGAGTTGACGGAACATCCGGACATAACCTAGGAGGCCTGTTCCCGAGATATTTTTAAGCAGGGGAAGTGCGTGGTAGTCAGGGCGCGCTTCGCAAGTTTAGCCTCACTTCTCGCTAAGCGTGTTATCACAAATAAATAGCGATCTGCCCAGCCTCCCTGACCGGCATCATAGCACGATGATGAGCAGCAATGGAGCAGGGCCGAGAGCGAGGCACTGTGCTTTGAGGAGATTCAGCATATCCGTAAAAAACTACTTCCCGCGTGGGATACCCCCCTCGGCCCCTTCCTCTCTCTCTTACACAAGATGGCGCCCTACCCCCATGAGCCACAGGGCACATATCTCCAGTATTTGGATCTTCTCTTCCCTGCATGAGCCCTACTGATACGGCCCTCGCATCGCCGCCCACCCCCCAACCCCTCACCCCCCGTGGGCCGTCATTTGTTCTTGTCCGAGGGGGTTCAGCCTTATTAGCACCATGTTCTCTGACCTCAATCATTAAGGTCTCACTTCCAACAGTGCCCTGGTTCCCCAGTTCCAATCCCTATCCCCCCACCTTTGTCACCTTATTTTGACACAAGGTTAGTTGAGAAGATGCTCCTGGAAATATTATGTAATTCTGGACCAGCCACAATTTATGTTATATTTTGCTGACATACGTTTAATAAAAATACTTCTTAAAAAACATTCTTAGCACACGCAGGTAACATTTATAGCGCTGGGAGAGAGACAAGCTGTTACACATTCATAGATGGCTTTCGAGGCAAAAGGTGTACTTAGCATGACTGAAGATGTGTCTCTTTTCCTGGAGGCCCATAAATCTCCTTGGGCTCCTGCTGTACACCAATTAAGTCTAGCATTTGGCATTTTTAGTTCTGAGTCTAGTAGAAAGTAAATGAGGCATTGCTATGCATGCTCTTTCAAAATCTGACATCTCTTTATTCTTTTTCAAATGTGTTGTTTCGAGTGAAAAGTCGTTGAAAAATAAACTACATAGCTTATAAAAAAGGAAATTATTCAAATCAGTGTACAGATGTGCGATACCATAAGCCTGAAATGTCTTTCCTTTACTTTTTTGTTGCAGTGCTTTACAAACAAGCAATGGCAAAACTAATAGATTTGCCCTATATTTATTAAGGGAAGACCTATTGTCTGTCTATGCTTCTTTTCTGTTTTTGATGTAATGGTCAATAGTTCTTAATTCTAATACTTCCCTTGAAGTTAGGCCTGTCCTGACTATTGAAAAAGCCAGTAGGCAGCTGCATTAACGGCCCTCAGTCCCTATCCTCACCTTCTCCAGGACTACCACTTCCTGCTGGGGCTAGGAAATCGCAGCAGATCAACTCTACTGCGATGCACTATATGTCCATGCACTGTCCCATCATGTCAACCTCTCTTCTGTATTAAGGTCCTTTCAGAAAAGCATGGTGACCCAGCAATCCCTCTAAAGGCCCTTCTGCATCATGACCCTTGGCTCTCCTTGGCTACTGTCCAACAATACAGAGATGGGACAAACAGGCTTAGGGCAGCATTGGATGCCCAAAAGGGCGACCATCATTGAAAGTTAAGGAAATAGGGTTCTTGGGGCTCTACTACCACTTCAACCTATTACCATCTCATAATGAACTCCAAAAGCAATTACAAATGCAATTACATGAATGAAGCAAACACTACTTATTTACGTTTGTCTACATTTAAGCTTTCAACATTTTAAGGTGTCGTTCTTTTAAGCAACAGATATTACTGAGTAAACATATTAACTACAAACTCCCTAGGTTTGCGTGTACCAGGCCAATAAATCACCTTTGATCGCTTGCATGGAGCTGCACCACCATAATCATCCCCATTGGATGAAAATCATCATCATATAATGTTTTTTTGGCAGACTACCGTAAAAAAAAAAAAAAACATATGTACCCATAAGTGTTACATAAAACTGCGAATAACAACATACATTAAATCGTTGCATAAAAGTCAATAGCAACTGATCTTAAAAGTCTGGCATTATAATAATTCATGATATAGAGGACCGTATTCTAATAGAATGACGAATAAATTGCACGGCTGAAAAAGATTAAATAGTTGTTCAGGTGATGTAAAGTTTGATAAACCAGCCACAAATTTCACAATTTAAAAAGATGAGATAAAGGGAGCAGCAGGAAACCTGTGTTGTACGTCACCAATAGATAAAAGGTCAGGCTCAGTACTGCTGTTAGTTGAAATGGACATGTATGAATTAACTGGGGGTTAGTCAGCCTCAGCTAACATGGTGGGTGGCTCATTAAGTGCATCCATGCTACCAAATTATGCTTCCCATCTAGATCCGTAAGTGCCAGTAGTTACATATAGTGAATTATCTTCACTATAAAAAACTAGGAGAGATATCTTTTGCTATTTTTTTTAAATCTGTGATGTAAGGTTCAAAAGCAACTAAGTGCTGAGAAGTCAAGGAAGCCTCCTCTGCTCATCAAAAGACTGCACAGGCCAGGTCACCAGCCTCCAATCCTAGACTCTAGAGCAGGGGTCTCCAAACCAGTCCTGGAGGGCCGGATCCATGCCAGATTTTTGGGATATCCCCATTGAGATACATGTAGTTATTTTAAAAATCTGGCATGGATCCGCCCCTCCAGGACCGGTTTGGAGACCCCTGTTCTAGAGTGTTAGTTCACTCTTTATTGTGCATGCAGCAACATACCTGGCATTGCTGTGGGCCGCAGCTAACGGCGATGATCTCACTGACGAGCTTCTTCTCTTTCATTCGAACAGCTTCTTCCACAGCGATCTCACAAAATGGGTTCATAGAATGCTTCACGCCATCGGTGACCACGCCAGTCTTGTCTGGCTTCACTCGAATCTGGCGCACAAAAAAAAAGAACATTGTTTTAATGACTGACCTGAATACTCCATTTACAGGATTCAAAGATGTCATGTGACAGACTCTCAGCAGGACTCTAGATAAGAAGGCCAGGAACCTTCTGCTTATGTTGCAATGGAACATAGAAGGCACAGGAATACCGTTGCAGCACATCAATGTCCCCTCAAAATAAGGGTCTTAAAGTTTCCCTGGGGTCTCTGAAAGAAAGCACAGTAGAAACACGTAACATCCCCTAAGCAATGATCTTACAAACTGTTACACAATTTATAGTTTGTTAAACCTTCCAAGCACAGGTAAAAGGGGTGTGGGCAACCATACATGATTGTTTAGACGCATGCCTGTGCAGGTAACTCAGCAGCAAACTGCTTGCTACTGGGATGGCGGTTTTCTTATGTTAGGAACACAGTGTATGTGTGCTGCGAATGTAGAATCTTGACATCAAAGTCTATCAGTAAACAATGAAAGAAGTAATTGTAAATAGTAGTATGGCTTTAAAATGGAAAGAAGCGTTTTTAAAGCCTTTTCAAATTTAACATGAGCTTCATTAAGGTAAATACAAAAGGGCTTTGTATTGCCTGGTTGCAGGCTTTCATTTTGAACAAGCTTCCTCCTTATCAAATAAGAAGCAGACCATCTCACCTTCCTTGGAGCCTTTGGCCCTTTGCGTACAGCCACTAGACTAACCACAAAAGTTAATTCTGTGGCGGGCGTGCTACACAAGCCTACTCATTCATATCATGCTTTAAAGCACACAGCACGCAACGCAATTTACCTACTACATAGTTTTTGACTGCATCTATTTTATACCTTTCAAAAGGTCTCGCAGAGCTATTTAAAAATATGTAGAAAAGTAAATCAATGTATGTGAAGGTAGCAGAAAGCATTACAATGTTAATTCAAGATGAGCCTGAACTTGAAAGGAGTTTGGATATTTCTGAGCAGTGGAAGAACAGCAGTCCAGCGGCAGGTGCCTGTAGAGATAAGGTATGACCACCAGCTCTGGCACCATCAATCTTGATATGAAAGAGGTTGAGCGGGATAATAAGGATGACTTTTGTTGAGTGAAAGCATATGTCAAAAGTCAACGGAGGAGTTGAATTGGTCAACCTTTAAAATGGCAGCCAAAGAATTAGATACTGATCCTTAGTCATGGCACAGGCCGCAAAGTTTACTATGAGATGCAATGTTTGAAATGGCAGATCTTGCCAGCTATTTTACAACTAAGAACGTTTAAAAACGCTTGAATTTTTCCACAATGACCAGTAATTAACAACTCCCCGACTACTGTGCTTGAAATGGATTATGAGAGATCAAATAATTAACATTATAAACCAGATTGCGACAGAATGGCACACGTAAAAGGAAATGAGGAATGGTCGTATGAATTGATTGGAGAAGCCCACAGTGTCGGTCAGATTGAGATGTGATCATAACTCCTAACCAATTAAGTTGATAATAAAGGTTTACAAAATGGCGTGAGCAGCACAAACCTCCCGAAAACTACAGGTACCACATAAAATATCAATCTGAACGAAACCTGCATACATTAACACTAGTTAATAACTTTGTTGGGAAATAAATCTTTCTGTGTGAAATATTAACTCGTATATTCAACAAAAAAAAGGCTAAACACATCACACTAGATTCAAGATTCCGTTTGTTAAGGTGCATTTAATGAGACCAAAAGGTTTGGAAGGGAATTTACGAAATCATATTCCTAGAGCAACTTTCGCCCACGTAGATTCTGTACCATGCTTATTGAGACAATTCCAGGGCAAACTTTATTGATCTTTTCGAAAGTCGGTGTGCAGATTCCAAAATCTGCGGGCGCCAGCGCAGGATATACACTAAATCAAGACGTCTCAAGTGCAGGTAAAATAACATCCAACTGCCACTTGAGAGTGGATCACAGAGGCACATTTACTACCCACGCCGAAGACCATTGCAGATTTCAGATGGCACTGTCCCACTGCGAAGGAGCACCGTCCTGCTGACTGGTACAACGGAGTCTGACCTCAGGGGTTCTGTCAGATGTGCAACTGAGAGCCGCATCTCACTGCACCGAGGAAGGATCCAGCCGAGGCTGGAGGTCAGGACGCACAGCAACAGCACCAGCTACAGAGCCTCTGAGCTCCAGCCAAAGGCAGGAGGGTGCCAAAATACCTTTCCAGTCAAGCCATTTTAGGACGAAGCAGCGATGTCTGGATTACTAAGGACATCCTGAGGACTTTCGGAAAGCTTCCTTGGGGAATGTATTCCGCCCATTGCTTACCATTGGCTTTGTGGTTCATAACTCACATTTGTTTTCCTCCACTTTGCTGGCTCTAGCTATTTGTTTTAGGGGACTGTCCAGCTCGAGTCCGTCCCTTTCCTTGCCCAAACCTTATTTACTGATTCTACCACCAGTACAGAATTTTTGTAAACAGGCATTTAAGTCTTGCTCTTATGTTGACACGTTTGCTGTGCATTTAGATAGGTCAAATGTGAGGCTCAGTGTTCCAAGATCTTGGTGTTTATTTTTCTTTCTCCGACTTCAAAGTGAGAAGGTTTAAGTGACACGCTACAGGGGGAGTGCTTGAAGAAGGCTGTAGGACGTTATTTTTTTCTAGAAGACAACAACATTTTAATGTTTGTAAGTAAACTGTGCAGGTATTTGAGACTACATAAGAATTAGAAAAGATCAAACAAAGCACATTTTTTGTTAATTCTGAAGTGTGGTGCAAACAAATATTTTAATACGATCAAAACATAATTTATCGTACATTGACAATGATTTTTTTTAATAATCAGTCCGGTAAGTAATAATCTTTGAACCCATTATCCAAAGAACATATATTTCGTGTGGTACAACGTGGCGCGAAGATGTTGAGAGTTCTCTTTCCAAGATGCTCATCTTAAATTATACCAATAATTTAGGAGCACAGAAAAGTCTTTCAGAGAACAATCATTGATCAGTTTGTCTTTCAATAATGAAAGTGGAGCATGTACACTGGAGGGGAGACCTGCTCCATTTCGGGTCAGCTCTTGTGTAATAGTGCTGAGATCTGTATTCCAAAGGCAGTGTGGGTTTGAAGTGGGAAGGCCAGGTGCTCAGACGAGGAGTCGGGCTAAGGTGAGGACATTCAACTTTTAAATAAACCAAACGTATCAGGGTATAGTGTCTCACCCCCAAAATAATCCAAACGGGCTTCATGTCAAACACTCAATTGGGGCGTTCTGTGTGTGCAAAGCTGTTTTCAAGGCTTTTTTTTTACATTCTTTAATGTAATTTGTCGCACGTAATTTCCAGCCGTTCACCTGCCTATTTCGGCTATTGTCCCCAACCCCCTCAAAACCCCCTCAAAAAACCTACTTTAGATAGGGGACATGTTGCCTTGTTTCCAATAGTTGTTATGCTAAGCCGAAACTCTAAGGAAACGGAATACCTGCATCTCGACTTTGTGAAATCTCAGGAATAGTCAGTAATTCCGTTTGCCCTCAATGAATTGACAAGGGACTGTTTGCCCAACCAGACATGCAGATATGGTGTACAACTGTTTTATCATGGTGTTTGTGCGTGAGAGGAACTGGTGACCACACACATTTTCCACGTATGTTTACAATATTATTAAGGAAAATATACAAAGGAAGATTTCGCATCAAAGCGTATCAGCCTTAAGAAAAACACATTGATGACCTCCCAGTGATGTAAGTCACTTGTGGTTTACAATAGGACAAGATCAACAGTGATTGATTCCAATTCCACAATCTTGCACATAATATTAGGCTTGCTATTTTGTTTGAGGTTTTGGTATTGTTCTGTGTCAGGCCCAGCTTCAGGATTTTGGACCTGGGAGGGCCATGAAGGAGCATGGGTGGCCCATAAAGATGAGCGAGTTTGTCTAGAGTCTCAAAGGTGCATAGAGCTGGGTCGGGGCATGCTGGATGGTCTTGTACAGGTGTGAGCTGCACACCACGCCTGCTGCCAGTTTTTGCATACTCCTTTTAATTGTGTATTTTTAGAGGTTCAAACCTATGGCCTTGATCTCATTTGCTCTCTCCACCGCATCCTCCTTTGTCTACCCCTCCTCCTTCTTAACTTCATCCTCCTTTCTCTCCACTTCGCCCTGCTGTCCCACTCACCTCACCCTCTACTTCCCACCTCGCTCACTTCAACTCATCCTACTCTCTCTCCACCTTATCCATGTTTACCTGCTGTGCCCTTCTCTTTCTCTGTCACCCTCATATTTCTGAGGTAATATAAATTTTATGATCGATTGTGTCCCCTATCTTAGACCCCACCGACTCCATGTACTAATCTGAAGTGCATGTAACTTCCCTCCTGTGCCAGCTATGAAGACGCAAATACATTTGCGTCCACCGTTAACATGTCTTCTTTCAGATCCGCCATGAATGGATCACTAATTCAGTTCCTAAGTATGCCGTGCCACCGTCTTTACATGGTGCACTTTCATGTTTTCATGGCTCTGGCGAAGGCCTGCCATCGAGCCTTTTCCTGATTTCTGCCATCAAGCTCATTTCTGTTTTCTGCCTCTGAAAACGGCAGCCCCCACCTGCATCTCTGAACTCTGCCTTCCTTCCTGCCAAGCAGCGCGGGGCCTGGCTCAGTCCGGCCTGCCTGCCAAGATGGTATTTTGCATTTATGTTATCAGTTCTGCTCCGTGAATCCACATTCCTAGCTAACGAGTAGGATAAACATATCCTGCCTGCAATAGATACAGTCCAGTCTTTCCGTCTCCATGCAAGTGTATTACTGTACCAATTTCCATAGAAAACTCCAGTTACTTAAAGAAATATATGCATCTCCTAGCCTTAGTGACAAGTAACCTCTGTCCCGATAGCCTTTAGTTTCCAGCAACATGTACTCCAAACACAAGATACCAGATATGATTTAGGAACAAGTTGATCTGACCCACCAGACTTCTGTCTCTCCCCTCTAAGGCTAAATGTCAAGTCCCCTGCACCCTCCTGTTTACGTCAGTCACACGTCATGCTGCTGCGCACGCATCCTTGCTACAGATTCCTGCTGACACTGCAAGATTTCATTATGTATCCACCCACTTGTGACACTTTTATGTGACGTTTCTAGTACCCACCCCGTGTACGCCCTAGTGCACGCCTTCTGATTACGTATTGCTACGCACATGTTTCCTATCTCGCCTCTCTCAGCTGTTACGCCTTCTGCATGAATGAACTATAAATATTGTACCTTGTTAATAAAGCATTGCTCTGTCCCTTCCTGAACCCCAGTGGTGAAAGGAACATGATATCCTGGTCCGGACCATACAATTCCATTTTATGGAATAAAACCCCTTAAAACTCAGATGCCACGGACTCTGTGTCTCTTATTTTGATTAAGCTATTTTATTGAACTTTACTGCATAGAAATTAAGTACCAGGTAATTTTATTTACCACATAAATTGGCACCCCAGATGGGACCCTCCCCCACCTTACGCGCCGGCGGTGCGTTGCAGGCCTAGTCCCCTGCCACAGCCGGACGGACACTCATGCGCATCTGCAGGATTTCCTGTATCTCCCTCAGGCCAACGGAGGTGACTGAGACTGCGATCGACACCCAGACGAGGCGGTGAGGAGTGCGGAGGATCCCAACCCGAGTCCAGCCGAGAGTGCAAGGTCCGAGGTGTCTTGAGGCCCACCAGTTCCGAAGTTCCGAAGTATCTACGTCGCGAGTCGAGTCCAGTCCAGGGTTCAGTCCAGTCCAGTCCAGTTTCTGAGGCCTTCCGTTTTCTGTGCTTCCCGGTGAGTACCGTTGCTGGGGGAGTATCTAGACGGGTGTGTTACTATGCATCCGGTAAAGATGGGTTTGGGTACACAGATCCAGTCTGCACTGTTTAGCAGTGTATCTGTACTGTTTAGCAGTATATCAAGAAGTTTTTTAGTGAGTATTTTCGTTATAGAAATCAAGTATAGTCAATATATGTATAGGATTTTTGTGATTAATGTCGTGGTATGAGTGACTGTTTGATATATGTTACTGTGTTCTTTTATGTAATAATTGTGTTCAAAATTCAAGTAAAAGTCTAGTCAAAAATATTACGATGCCACTGTTCAGTAAATTAAGACAGATAGGAACTAGAAAAGGAATTCTAGAAGAAGCAGTGCCTGTTCCTCCTAGGGACACTCCAGGGCACTTTATGTACCACAAACATGGCTTAGATGCCATACTGTACTTAGACTTGTGGGTGGACTACACCAAGGAGTTAGAAGAGAAATATAGATGGCCTGTTTCAGGAACATGGGATGCCGAGTGCATCATGAGAGTAGAAGAAGCTCTATGGAAAAAGAAATCAAGACCCTCACAGAAAGAGGCCATTGAGTTATGGCGCAAAGAGTCACATAGGAGAACAGAGAAAGAAATTCATCAAACAGAGAGAACTAGACAAGGTCAAGGCAGAACAGGCTGATAGAGAAAAATGCCGTTGTTACTGGTCCTCTCAGAAGAACTAGCTAAAGTGACCCCCTCAGAAACACCCCGTAAGTCGCGAATGGCACCTGTACCTTTAGAGTATGTAGAAAGAAGCAATTCCCCACTGTATATACGATCCAGAACCAGGAAAGGGCTCAATGCTCGTGATTTCACTAAGACTAGGAAGATTTGTGTAGTTTCTTGTAAATAGCTCCTTGTAAATATGGCTTGTGAGGAGCATATTCTCATTTAGACTTGTTGTGTTCCTTGTGCAATTTCGCCTTGGAAATATGCCTTGTGAAGAGCATGTCATTTTTGGACTTGTTGACTTTCTTGTAAATATGGCTTGTGAATAGCGCCATGTGGATATGGCTTGTACAGAGCATGATATCATTGCGTTAGTCAGGAGAGAGCTGGATCTCTTTCAAGTGCTTGGAGAAAATGTTTTGAAGAAAGGTTAATTTCTTGGATTGAGAAGGCAGTATTTGTTTTGACAAGGTGTTAAGGAATTATAGCGTTTTTTGGTGTTTGCGGGGGGGGGCGTGTTTTTGAGCGGAAATTCGTACCCGTTCCAGTGGAGGGATTTGGTTGCTTTTTGGTGAGGATTTAGGGAATAGCTTGAACTACTGTGATGCAAAGTTTGAAAAGGATCCGAGCTGTGGAAGTGGTGGAAAAAGCATGTTTTGTGCGGGGGTGCGATTTGCCATGTTATCCAATGGGCGTATTCAGTTTGCAGATTGAATGGTAAAATGTTGCATGGAGGGTAAAGGAGTGTTTTTGTGAAGGGTTTTGTCTTGGAATACTTGATTTAATGTGTTTAGCTCAGAAGACGGTAAAGTTGTAAATAGACCAGTCGAATTGAGATAAGGGTTTTGCACAGAGAGTGCTTAGATGTTTTTAGGGTTGACAAGAAAATATAAATCAGACCCTTCATAGAATGCGTTTTTATTAGTGTAAATGAACAGTGTGTTTTTTAAATAGGAATGTTTCTACAGAATATTTTTTCCCAATGTGTCCCCTACATTAGTTTAATTTGCATTTAGTTTTAAGACTGACCTATGTACTTTGACAGGCTGCTTCAATTGATGTGTACCCACTTAAATTAGAAAACATGGCCTTTTGAAAAAGTATGAATCCTGGCCCTCTTAATAGGTAGAATAGATAAGTTTGCACACTTACTTATGAAAATATTGGTTATGCAATGCAGAATTAAGGAGTTCGACATGTTATTTTCAAAAAAAAAAAAAAAAAGGAGTAAAATATGGTGTGTTTCCATGCCATGAATGTTTTGTTTCCCTTGCAGCTAGTAGCAGTACAGAATTATTTTTAAAATGCTAGCATGTCACTCAGTTACAGAAAAATATATGTCTTTATTAATTTACTTTTTAACACGTTTTAAAGGTTTGCTTCAGTTAAAGTTAGAAAAGCTCTGGCCTGGGAAGAGATATGTTATGACGTACAAGGAATGTGTTTTTTAACCTTGAGACAGTCCGTCCGAGGCCTTTGGCCTGGTTCCCAGTAAATGATGTTTATATAAAGGGAGGGCTACTCCCTCTTGAAGCAAGCAGTGCCTGTATTGTTGGCCATCCTCCAATTCTTTTCCGCGGACAATTATTGGCTGTTCTCCAGCTGAGTCAGGCTCTTCCTCACAGTCAGTACTAAAAGCTTCATTGACTCCAGATAAGGCATGCTTGCAAATGAATAGTTTTTCCCTCAGTAGTGTAAACAGGATAATTGGCAGAAGCTTTGCTCCTGCCATGAGATCAACATTTGGCAGTCATTCAATTTTAGATCGCAATGAAGCTCGGCTGCTACCTGATTATGCTTGGATCAGATTCAAGCTCTGAGCGCGAACATAATTCTAGAGGGAGGGGCTGTTTCTCAAAGGAGTATCGAGGCTCCAGCCTTCTGTTTATGACAAGTTTAGTTTGGTTTTATTCAAATACATTTAGAGAGCGTATTGTAGGTAGTATGGTCATACTGTTCCCAAGATCTAGTAGGATTTATTGTAAATTTGCAGAGGTTTTGGAAAGAGGTTCCCCAATATAAAATAGTGCTTTTGAATTGAGAAGTCATTTTTATTTATTTATTTATGTTAACATAATTATTTTTGCTGGATTTATGACAGTGATTCCTAGCATTTACAGTCAGACACTACAGACAGCTAGACGGTGTTTACATGCCTACCAACATAAACGTCATTCTAATTACAGCAGGATCAGAACCAGACTGTGACATTGCATCTCTGACAGTCTTGCACTTTCTGTGTAAAGCAAGTGGTGTACAACACTTGCTTTCCAAGGAGGGTATACAGCTAACACGGTAGACAGCTAACACAAGAATCATACAGCTCATTACTAGCCTGTCACAGCCCAGAACACAGAAGGAGGTACAAGCTTTTATAGGCCTCACTTCTTACTGCAGACAATGGATCCGTCAGTATGCATTTCTAGCCAAGCCACTTTTACAGTTGACAACACAGGAGGCAGCGTCATCGACTGTCCTCCCTTGGACTCAGGAACATACACAGGCTTTTGACGAATTAAGGAAAGCTTTATGTCAAGGACCAGTTTTAGCGACACCATGTTACAGCAAACCTTTTACACTTTTTGTCACAGAACGTGAGGGAACTGCATTATCAGTCCTCACTCAAGACCAAGCAGGGTCACACGAACCGTGTGCCTATTTTTCAAGTACATTGGATCCAGTAGCACAGGCCTTGCCTGCGTGTTTAAAATCAGTGGCAGCTACAGCTTTAGCAATCAGACAGAGTGATTCCATAGTGTTAGGACACCCTCTGGCAGTACAAGTTCCACACTCAGTGGAAGTTCTTTTAAACAGAACCCAGACACAACACTTGACTATAGCACGACTGACAGGTTATGAATTGACATTATTTCAGCCACACATAGAAATCAGACGCTGTAACACCTTGAATCCAGCTACACTTTTGCCATTAAATATGACAGACCCTTTGGCACATGATTGTGTTGAAGTCATTACCATCACGACGAAACCCAGACAAGACTTGACAGACACCGCATTACCAGATCCAGACCTGACACTTTATGTGGATGGTTCATGTATGAGAACAAGTACAGGAGAGTTAGTGGCTGCATATGCAGTAACAACAGAAACTGATGTCATAGAAACACATCATATTGACACCCTGTCAGCCCAAGCGGCAGAGCTCATTGCTCTGACCCAAGCCTGTATTCTAGCCAAGAACAAGAAAGTTAACATATACACAGATTCCCGTTATGCATTCGGAGTTGTACACAACTTCGGAGTCCTCTGGCAAGAACGAGGTCTTTAACTTCACACGGTGCCAAGATCCAGCACGGTTCTCTCATTCAAGCTCTGTTAGAAGCAATACATTTGCCTACAGCAATAGCCATTATGAAGTGTAAAGCACATATTAAAGTTACTGACACCATTTCCCAGGGTAATGACCTGGCAGACCGAACAGCCAAGCTTACAGCACAGACTCACACACCTGACTTGACAAAGACAATAGTCCCGACGCCAACTCATTGCATGACAGTTAAGGATCCCGCCCTAGATGTAATTGACATACAGACACATGCTACACCAGACGAAATGAAGAAATGGACTGAACTAGGAGGGATCCAGACAGAATAGGGATGGATGACGAAGGGAAAAGCCACATGGTTTCTCCCCGACTCTATGGTTCAAGTTATTATTACCACAGCACATAGTCCTGCACATTTAGGAGAAAAGCCATGTTAGACAGTATTCAAAACCTTTGGTTCAATAAACATTTACGAGCAGCAGCAAAACAGAAAGTGCGTACTTGCCTGATCTGTTGTCAGTTCAACCCAGGTAAAGGCATTCCCGTAGAGCAAGGTGGATTTCATCCTCCTGACCATCATTTTGAAGTCCTCCAGATGGATTATATCCAAATGGACAGATGTAAAGGTTATAAGTATGTTTTAGTAGTGTGTGCACTAACCAGATGGACAGAAGCGTACCCAGTCCCAGATTATACTACAGCAAGCCTTGTAGAAAGCCATAATCAGACACTTAAAACGAAATTAGGGGTACGCCTATGCTTAAAATAAAATATCTGATGTTGACAATAACATGCTGACAGATTACCTAGCTTCCTTGATATCTGCACTACTCTCTCTTCATTCACAGGTTGCCTCCGCCTTCCCTGACAACACCCAAGTCCAGGAGCCTGCCATAGTCCCTGGAGATGTTATCTATGAGCGGAACTTTGAACCGATCAAGCCCCCTTAAGCCGCATTGGAGGACGCCGAAGCCTGTGCTACACACCACAAGGACTGCTATCCGGCTCGAAGGACGAAAAGGAAATTCTATGGACAATTTGGAACTTTCTCTTTGCCCAAATCTTTGATAACACCCAAAAGACTGCCTTGAAACCAGTGACTCAAAACCCCCTTTTCGAGAAAAACTCTGCATCAGGAGTATTAATCCAAATTACGATCTAGCAAGTCAGACAGTTTAATTGTTTAAGTCCTCCCCTAGGTGAATCGGTTAAATTAGTTTCTGACATGTATCCCCTAGATCGAGATAGAGAGAGAGATAGACAAAGACAACAAAAGAAGCGTGCATATTGTAAATTACTTCGTAGTCACTGTATAGTGACGTTACTGATTATGTTTTTCCTAAGTCTTCTGATTATTGCTGCTAGTATCTTGCTGCACATCTACTACCCTATTTTCAAGCATGTACAATCTGCTTACAACGTCACTGCTGAACGTTCTTTTAGTAAATTACCCCCTCACGAATTATCTTACAGACTTGCGCTGCGCAACAACACTTTCATTAGTATGTTACACCATTCCCATCAGACCAGCAATGCTACCAATTGTTGGATATGTGGCCGACTCCCTCCCTGTCAGAAGTACAAGGGAGTTCTGCCCCTCTTTCTGTACCCGTTCACACACAATGGCACCTGTGGTGCATGGTTTAGTCTAATTAATTCCGTAGATCCTGATTCCATAGTTTACCAAGGCAATTGGGTATGGGGAAATCTGAACACTGTTCTGCACAAAGTATGTTTCCCTGACAAGGAGGGTCTTCCCAAAAGGACAGGGACCGGTCTAGAAAACGAAGTATAAGGATTAGGTAACTTTACACTTAACCTCATGATTCTGAATGTTCAGTCCAAAGCCGAATCAGTCCTGCCCTTTATGTCAGTATTACCAGTTAAGGGTGAATTATGTGTCAGAAAAAATGGTTCCTTCTGCCACCAGTATTTCTAGCTCCACCTGATTACCATAGAAATTCCCGACTCATACCGACATGCAATACACAGACTTTAATAGAGGATTCTTCTTCTTCATAGGTCCTATCCAGAATAGTAAACTCATTCGTAGATTGACCAGAACTCTCGAAGCAGTAGTGAACGAAACTACTTCCACTCTAGGCAACTTAACGCAGGAACAGTCTGCTATAAGACTTGTTGTTCTTCAAAATGCTCCGTCAGTATATCAAGCCATATCCCGTCTCCATAAGATTGCAAGTCTGATACATCAGAATCCAGGCACCTGGACTTGGTCCGGTTGGTTCTGGACAACGTTGACCGCTTGGGGATGGAAGATCCTATCCTTCCTAGGCATTGGCCTTCTCATAGTATTCAGTTGCTGCCTAGGTTTACAATGTGGACCGGCGATTTGCGGCCTGTGCGCCACATCATGTATTCCGCATCCAAATTCAAAACGTCAAAAGAAGAAAGAAGAGCAAATGATGTTAAATGAACAGATTGATCGGTTCATGCAGAATCGATATATCATGAAGGGTCCGTAGGGGACAAGGAGGGAATGAGGTAATATAAATTTTATGATCGATTGTGTCCCCTATCTTAGACCCCACCGACTCCATGTACTAATCTGAAGTGCATGTAACTTCCCTCCTGTGCCAGCTATGAAGACGCAAATACATTTGCGTCCACCGTTAACATGTCTTCTTTCAGATCCGCCATGAATGGATCACTAATTCAGTTCCTAAGTATGCCGTGCCACCGTCTTTACATGGTGCACTTTCATGTTTTCATGGCTCTGGCGAAGGCCTGCCATCGAGCCTTTTCCTGATTTCTGCCATCAAGCTCATTTCTGTTTTCTGCCTCTGAAAACGGCAGCCCCCACCTGCATCTCTGAACTCTGCCTTCCTTCCTGCCAAGCAGCGCGGGGCCTGGCTCAGTCCGGCCTGCCTGCCAAGATGGTATTTTGCATTTATGTTATCAGTTCTGCTCCGTGAATCCACATTCCTAGCTAACGAGTAGGATAAACATATCCTGCCTGCAATAGATACAGTCCAGTCTTTCCGTCTCCATGCAAGTGTATTACTGTACCAATTTCCATAGAAAACTCCAGTTACTTAAAGAAATATATGCATCTCCTAGCCTTAGTGACAAGTAACCTCTGTCCCGATAGCCTTTAGTTTCCAGCAACATGTACTCCAAACACAAGATACCAGATATGATTTAGGAACAAGTTGATCTGACCCACCAGACTTCTGTCTCTCCCCTCTAAGGCTAAATGTCAAGTCCCCTGCACCCTCCTGTTTACGTCAGTCACACGTCATGCTGCTGCGCACGCATCCTTGCTACAGATTCCTGCTGACACTGCAAGATTTCATTATGTATCCACCCACTTGTGACACTTTTATGTGACGTTTCTAGTACCCACCCCGTGTACGCCCTAGTGCACGCCTTCTGATTACGTATTGCTACGCACATGTTTCCTATCTCGCCTCTCTCAGCTGTTACGCCTTCTGCATGAATGAACTATAAATATTGTACCTTGTTAATAAAGCATTGCTCTGTCCCTTCCTGAACCCCAGTGGTGAAAGGAACATGATATCCTGGTCCGGACCATACAATTCCATTTTATGGAATAAAACCCCTTAAAACTCAGATGCCACGGACTCTGTGTCTCTTATTTTGATTAAGCTATTTTATTGAACTTTACTGCATAGAAATTAAGTACCAGGTAATTTTATTTACCACATTTCTCTCACCTCAAAATCCTTCCTTATCCTACTTTCTCTACTGACCTGAGCCGCCAGCCCGCACCAGAGCACCAGAGTTTCCCGCCGCTGCCTCCCTGCGGCCCCGCCCCCCGACAGCCCATTCGCCGACCCGCCGCTGACCCTTCTCCCGGCTGCCCTCGTCACCCCAGCGCCTGCGCAGCGGGCACGCCGATTGTGCGCCGAAGGCGCGCCAAAGGCAAGCCCGTCTGCGCCCGTCCGCGCCTGGACCGCGCCCAGTGCCAGTACCCCTGGCCCCCGCCGCCGATGCAAGACTACTCTACAGACCTACGACGCAGCCACTCTCAACGCACTCAATGCCGGCCGGAACCCTGCCTGCTACCGAGCAACCCCGAGACGCACCCACGGACCCTTCGCCTGCCAAGCCTGCCGATTCACCTGCTACCGGACCTGCACCACCCCCGCCAAGTCTAGCACCAGCAGCAACCACCTGAAGTGCATCCTGCTCAACACCCGCTCCGTCCACAGGCACGCCGTGGAACTCTGGGACTTGCTCGACGCGACAGCACCGGACGTCGCCTTCCTCACCGAAACCTGGATGAACGCCTCCTCAGCACCCAACATCGCCATAGCCATCCCGGACGGAAACAAGATCACCCGGAAGGACCGCGTCAACCAGACGGGAGGAGGCATCGCCATTGTACACAAGAACACCATCCGCATCTCGACTAACTCCGACAAAACCTTCACCACCGCCGAACACCTGCACTTCCACATACACACTGACCTCAAGACCACCCTCCGAGGCACCCTCATCTACCGACCACCGGGACCACGCACGCAATTCAGCGAAGATATCGCAGACTTCATCAGCCCGCACGCCCTTCCCTCCGCCTACTACATCCTCATAGGGGACCTCAACTTCCACCTGGAGAACAACAACGACCGAAACACCACCGCCCTGCTGGACAACCTCGCCAACCTCGGACTCAAGCAACTGGTGAACACCCCCACCCCCTACACCGGCCGCACGCTTGACCCCGTCTTCTCATCCAGCAAGCACATCTCCTTCAGCCACGCCACCGGACTCCATTGGACCGACCACAGCTGCGTCCACTTCAGCTTCAGAAGAACTACGACCCACCAACACCCGCAACAGGTTCCCCGCCGAAGCTGGAGCAAGATCACCGCAGAACAGCTCACCGCCTCCCTCAACCGGAACACTCCCACCACCACAACGGACCCCAACGAAGCAGCCAGCAACCTCACCAAGTGGCTGACCGCCTGCGCCGATGACCTCGCACCACTAAAGAACCCTCCCAGCAGACCCGGCAGCAAGAAAACCCCCTGGTTCACCGACGAACTCAAGGAATCCAAGAAGAACTGCCGCACCCTCGAGAAAGCCTGGCGGCTTGACCAGACCACAGACATCAGGACCGCCCTCAAGCACGCCACCCGCAAACACCATCAGCTGATCCGCGCAACCAAGAAGACGGAACTCAAAGAACGACTGGACAACAACGCCCACGACAGCAAGGAACTCATCAGCATCGTCAAAGAGTTCTCCAACCCCAGCGCCGGAAACAACGACATCACTCCCTCGCAAGACCTCTGCAACTCACTCGCCTTGTTCTTCCACCGCAAGATCGCCGACATACACAACAACTTCGACGCACAGACCACGCACCCTACCACCGAACCAACGCCCGCCACCACCACCCTCTGCAACTGGACCCCGATCAGCACCGAAGACACCACCCGCACGATGAACTCCATCCACTCCGGATCACCAACCGACCCACACCACGTCTTCAACAAAGCCGACGCCATCATCGCATCCCAACTCCGAGACATCATCAACTCCTCCTTCCACACCGCCACCTTCCCGGAGAGCTGGAAGCATGCCGAGCTGACCGCCCTCCTGAAGAAACCAACGGCGGACCCCACCGACCTCAAGAACTACCGTCCCATCTCGCTCCTTCCTTTTCCGGCCAAAGTCATCGAGAAGACCGTCAACACACAGCTTGCCGCCTTCCTCGAGACGAACGGATCCCTCGACCCCTCGCAGTCCGGGTTCTGGGCCAACCACAGCACCGGGACCGCCCTAATCGCAGCCACCGACGACATCAGAACCCTGATCGACAACGGGGAAACAGCTGCCCTCATCCTCCTGGACCTCTCTGCGGCGTTCGACACTGTCTGCCACTGCACCCTAGTGAAGCGCCTCAGCAACATCGGAATCCGAGAGAAAGCACTGGAGTGGATCATCTCGTTCCTCGCCGGAAGAGCCCAGAGAGTCCGCCTCCCTACGTTCAGATCCGAGGCCACCAAAGTCATCTGTGGCGTACCACAAGGATCTTCACTCAGTCCAACCCTCTTCAACGTCTACATGAGCCCCCTTGCAGCCATCGCACGCCAACACAACCTCAACATCATCTCCTACGCCGACGACACCCAGCTGATCCTCTCCCTCACCAACGACCCCACCACCGCCAGAGTCAACCTACACGAAGGGATAAAAGACGTCGCCGACTGGATGAGGAACAGCCGCCTTAAACTGAACTCAGACAAGACGGAAGTCCTCATCCTGGGATCATCACCCTGCGCCTGGAACGACTCCTGGTGGCCCCCGGCCCTGGGCACCGCTCCCAAACCAACGGACCACGCACGCAACCTGGGCTTCATCCTGGACTCCTCCCTGTCGATAACCAGACAAGTTAACACGGTCTCATCTTCATGCTTCAACACCCTGCGCATGCTCCGCAAGATCTTCAGATGGATCCCCACTGAAACTAGGAAGACCGTCACCCAGGCACTTGTCACCAGCCGACTGGACTACGGGAACACCCTCTACGCCGGAACCACAGCCAAACCTCAAAAAAGACTCCAACGCATCCAGAACGCCTCCGCACGACTCATCCTGGACATCCCCCGACACAGCAACATCACCGGACACCTGAGAGACCTGCACTGACTCCCCGTCAGCAAGAGAATCACATTCAGACTCCTCACCCACGCACACAAGGCTCTCCACGACCTGGGCCCCAAGTACCTCAACGACCGCCTGACCTTCTACACGCCCACCCGCCAGCTACGATCGACCAGCCACGCCCTCGCCACCATACCACGCATCCGCAGAGCCACCGCCGGAGGAAGATCCTTCTCCTACCTGGCAGCCAAGACTTGGAACTCCCTCCCCACCCACCTACGGCGAACCCAAGACCATCTCTCCTTCAGGAAGCAGCTCAAGACCTGGCTGTTCGAGCAGTAACTTACCCCTCTCCCCCAGCACCTTGAGACCCTCCCGGGTGAGTAGCGCGCTTTACAAATGCCGTGATTGATTGATTGATCTTCTCACTGTGTCAATTAACTCACTTCACCCTTCTTTTTCCACCTCACCTCGCCCTTCCCTCTAAACCTTATCCTTTTCTGTATTTCTTGTCCTTTCCCTCTTCCTCAACATGATCCCTGTTCTTTACCCTCCTTTCACTCTTTCTCACCCTCTTGTATTATCAACTCCCCCTTCTTCGCTCTCCCTCACTGTAAGAAATGGGAGTTACCCAAATCTCCAAGGGGGTAGCATGGAACCAAGCGGGCAGGCCAAACTTCGAGGACATGTGAAGCACTCACGCAGTACCCACAGTCAACCCACCAGGCACACCACAAAAGAGGCAGGACACCAGTTTGAGTTGGAAAAAGATACGTAGTTTAGTAGTGTTTCCAACCTGCAAGGCAAAAGAATGCAAAACAGTAGTGTCACAACAGGATGCCAATTGGTGCCAGAGCCAAGTGAATAATGGGGGGGATTATTTACATAGGAAGTAGTCCATGCTGAAAGGAAGAAAAAGGATGGGATCAAAATGACGTTCGGTCTGGGGCCAACTCAGACTCTCATCCTTAAGGGTAGGCTGTAATTGCAAAATTCTACATTAGCATAGAAATACATCATGCACAACAACGCCAACCCAACCCCTGTAAGGGAAAAACATTAGGGCATCACGGTACATCATAGACAGGAACACCTGTAATAAATCAGCCCGTCTGGCCCATTAATCTGGTACATAAACAAGGGCCTGGAATAACCCATCAGGCCAACCTATTGACCAACATAAGGCAGAACATACATCGCCCAGCATAAATATCAGGTAGGGGCCCTCCTCATAGACCAGGAACACCTGTAAGGAAACAGCTAGGCTCCCTCTACCAACAACCTTGGGGTATCACCATCAGGGTGTACACAACAGCCAACCCTCATTACTTCTAGACTCCCTTAGACATTTCCTTGCCCAGACTTCCTCTATAACTGGGGACCTCAGGGCAACCCATAAGGTAGGTACCTATATTTGCAATGAGGGGGAATAAGACTCTCTACCCCAGAATATGCAATAAGGGCAACCAGCTTGCTCCTGAGTTGTCTGGTAGGGCAGTTAGTTGCAGGAAAGTTAGGGCAGTTCAACAAATCTGGACCCCAAGTCACAGGTGGCCTCCGGAATACAGGGCGCCTGACAGGGTAACAGTCCCAGGGGGCGGGCACCGGCAATGTACCCCGTTGCCCCCCCTTTACCAACTTAAGACAGGCCCCACTCACCGGCTGCTCCTGGGCTCTCTCTCGCTTAGGGTCCTCAGCAGGCGCAGGGCTTCACTGAAGAAGGGCAGGCACCGACAATGTGTCTCGATGCCCCCTTCTCTCTCGCGACGACAGCCGGGCCCCTCCGTCCTCACGGGGGCCCGGGACTTAAAGGTAGCCTCCGCGAGGCTTCCGGCCCCCAACAGGGGCTCTCTTCAGCTTCGAAGGGCCCGCAAGGCCTCACCCAGGCCTATGCAGTTTCGAGGTAGAGGGGGCAGGCACGGCCAATGTGCCTCGAGGCCCCCCCCTTACTGCGGCGTCGCCTGGGCCCCTCCTCCTTACGGGGCCCCGGGGGTTCAAAACGGCCTCTGGGCGGCCACACTCGTCTCACCTGGGCCACCAGGGGCGCAAGGTTTCAACACAGCCTCAAGAAGGCCTCCGGGTAGACACGCGGTGTCCAGGCACTCGTGGGGGGAAGCCTGCCTGGCTTTCCTCCCACCTCACACGGCTCCCACAGCACACTCGGGGCTCCCTTCTCCGGCCGCCTCAGGTCGGGAGGCAGTGCTGACACCGACAGTGTGCCCCGGCCCAGCCTACCTCACCGGCCCCTCGCGTGGGGGCACAGACCGGCGGGGTGGCCTCCCGCTCCGGTCTCTTCTCTCGGGGCTCCCTCCCTAGCACGGGGGCCCCGCAGCGGCGCTTCACCTGGGTCCCCCCTCCCTCACGGGGACCCAGGGCTTTGCGTTGTTCCTCGCGGCCTCCTCGATCCTGGCCACAGACCGGCGGGGTGGACTCCCGCTCCGGTCGTTCTTCACGGGGCTCCCTCCTGACCACGGGGGCCCCACACCGAAGCTTCACCCGGGTCCCCCTCCTACCTCACGGGGACCCGGGGCTTCGACTCTGCTTCCCCTGCCATCCCGGCCGCACGGGCCGGTAACCAATCCCTGCGCGGCGTTGGCGGGGGCGGGCCGATGACGCGGCCGGGTGCCCCCGTCACGTGACGCGAGTGCCGCCGCCTCAGGGCCTAGCGCGGCCCCTTCTTCACTTCGGCGGCCCTCTCCTGGTACCGGGGGCCGCCGCAACGATGCCTTCAGCAGTGGGGGGGTCCCCACGACAGCGCCGGGCCGCGGCGGCGATTTCTGGCAGCAACAAGGGGTAGGCTCCCTTTTTAATTATTTATTTATATCGACCAAAGCGTGCCTCCACAACGGCGCTATTCACAGGCTGCCACAGTCTCCTCAGCAAACGGCGCTATTCACAGCGCTCCGCTCCTCCCTTGGCCCACACCACTTCCAGGGCCAACAGCACTCCGGGGGCCACACCAGCCCCAGCGCTTCTCTCCCCACAGCGCTTGGTAGGCAGTCCAGGGGCAGATTAAGAGACACAGTTCCTCGGGGGCACAATCCTCCCTGGGCAGCTACTCCCAGTCCAGCGCTTCCACAGGGGCCACAACTTTCCTGGGGGCATCAACCTCCCCAGAATAGCGCTTGCCAGGCAGTACCTCATAAGGGGCAACAGTTCCTCCAGGCAGCTCCTCACGACCCAGCACTTCCACAGGGTCACAGCTTCACCAGAGGGGGTAGACAGTCCTACTCCTCACCTCCTGGGCGCTTCTTCATCGCAGCGCTGGCGTAATTCCCGGTCCCCACAGTGTCAGGGACCGGGGTAGGGGCCCTCCCTCGTCAGGGTCCCATGGGGACAGCAGAGGGGGGGTTTATAAGGGTGCAGGGCCCAGCTCACAGGCCCATGTGGCGGTAGCACCTCACAGCAGGTCCCCTCTCTTCTTTGTCCCAGCGCTGACTGACTCTCTGGTGGCACTTCCCCCTTACTTATACCCTCCTCCCAGGCAGTGCCAGAACCTTCTGGAATGTTGGCAAAGCTGGCCTAAACTGGCTCAAGGGGAGGGGGTGAGCACCCTGGGTGCCAGGCTTTCCCTCCAAAAGCTAGGGGAAGCTGGGTAATTTTATCTAGACCGCTGACCTATGGCAGTCCAGTGGCAAAACCCATGGCCATGGCATCCATTTTAAATACAATACATTCCAGTCAGGTGCAGTTCTAAAATGGGGAAATTCACAAGTGCTCACATTATTACATGTCATTACATTTTCAACCAGGTGTCTCACACCACTCATGGCCTATACAGGTTTAATCCCATGGAGGAGACATCCTAGATAAGGGGGTCAAAAGCGAAAAAAATTTGGGGAAAAGGCTAAGTCCAACACAACTCCCCCCCAGCCAAAAGCCAGGGTAGACCTATCAATGCCTTGATGGGCTTCCCTGCTTGGGGCGGAAAAAGGTGGACGCAGGCCTGCAACTACAGGAGCACCTGCAGTTTCTCCTCCACTCTGGAACCCAATGGTTCTCTCTCGCAACCCTCCCTTCACCAACAAAACCACCCCACTGGTGTTCCCTAGTGGGATGTTTTTCCTTCCTAGAGTGGGAGGCTCTAGCCTCAGGCTTGTAATACTCTTGGACCACTCTCCTCTCTTTAAATTGCCACTGGTCCACCCACCTGGGGTCTACACCCTCAGACTGACCAGCCCTTAGGGGCGAGGCTCTCCTCCCCCTACTTCTCCTCCTAGGGTTCCGCCATCTCCTAAGCCTGGGGACACCCTCACACAACCACTCTCTCCCCAACCTGGAGTCGAAACCCACAGGCTGAACCGGTGACAGGGGCGAGTCCTCCCTCTCCCTGCACCCCCTCCCAGAGTTCCGCACCCACCTAACTGGAGTAGTACCCCAGAGAGTTAAACTTGGGGGGACTCTGGACACAGATGTCCCACCCGTCAGGTCCGGCAAACCCTCAACCTGGCCACTCAACCCGGGATCTGCGCCCTCTGGCTGAGCCGGTGACAGAGAAGAGACCTCCCTCCCTCTGCACCCACTCCCAGAGTTCCGCACCCTCCCACTGAGAGAAGTACCCCTGGGAGTCAAATTGGTAGGGACCTGAATTACAGGTACCCCACCCTCCAGGTCAGGCAAACCCTGAACCTGGAACCCCAGTCCAGGATCTAAACCCTGTGACTGGTCAGACCCCCGAACCACTGGAGCTCTGATTAATGATGCTCCGGGTTCTCATGACATAATGGGATCCCTCCCTCTGGATGGCACATCGAGACAGCCTAGGTTCCCAACCTAGGGTTCCCTTAAAGAACTCTCCAGGCCCGGTGACTGCAGTTGGGGCACCTCGGGACACCTCCCCGTCTCACTCCCTCCAGGATCACTCCCCTCAGCCTTCCCAGACGCTCTGGCACTTACCCAGAGGTCTGCCTCCTGTGCAAGTTCCCTGGGGTCTGAGAACCCGCACTGCAACAGATGGTGACACAGACTTGGGAAACAACTCCTCAGCATGTGCTCCCGGATAACGGCATGGCACAGCCCTTCCTAATCCTCCACTGCTCTCCTCACCACCCAATCCTCCAGTACAGTCCAACACTCCTCTTCAAACTCTCCCCAGGACTGATGGGACAGCTTTCCCCTGCCCCTGAACACTAACCCGTCCCCCTCTTCCTGGGAATCAGGCACGGTCTCCTGGGCTTCGGGAATGGGACTCCTTGCACTGGACCTACACTCGCTGTCACCACTGGATCCCACCCTCACAGGCGTATCCAGGCTCTTAGAACCACTCTCAGGGGACAATCTATCCACCTGAGCTACACTCTCCCTGGCAAAGGCCCTCTCCGCCTCTGCCATCCTCTCATGGGCTAGGACCATTTCTGTCTCTAGCCTCTGCTGTTGAATCCTCAGCTGCGCTAGCTCAATGGCCTGCTCAAATCTGAGCTTCTCCAGCACTAGCTGATGCTCTCTTTCTTCCCTCCTATCTACCCACTCTTCTGGGGACAAGGAAAGGGATGGGGCAGTGCCCCCGGGACTGGACCCAGTGCGAGACTCCCGGTCTACGGTGTCCTCAACAGCTACTGGCGTCTCTGCCCTGTTAAACTCTTCCTCCTCTCCATCCAGGTAATTACCCTCCAGGGATATGGATTGGGAGCCCTCCCACTGGCTTCTACCGAATCCACCCTTTAAATACTCAGGGGGGTAATCAGACAGGTCCCCACCGATCTTTAAGAGCTCCACCCTCTTGAGGGCCTCATAAAGAAACAGCTTTCTCCTAATGTTTCCTACCGGGGGTATCCCTCTCTCCAGGAGGAAGTCTATCACCTCCTGTTCGGTGTACTCCATCAGTTCCACCTCCTCATAAACCAACCCCATCGTCGCGAGGACTCTCGGGACACACCCACAGAGGACCAAGGGGACACAATTGTCAAACACTTTCAGGAGGAAGCAATTTAGCAACAATATTCTTCCAAACAATAATCCCCACCACAAGGCTCTACTTGTGGTGTAACCTGTGGCCGCTGTGGTACTGCGCAAACACAAGTCCTATCCCACCGCTTGCCACCAATGTAAGAAATGGGGGTTACCCAAATCTCCAAGGGGGTAGCATGGAACCAAGCGGGCAGGCCAAACTTCAAGGACATGTGAAGCACTCACGCAGTACCCACAGTCAATCCACCAGGCACACCACAAAAGAGGCAGGACACCAGTTTGAGTTGGAAAAAGATACGTAGTTTAGTAGTGCTTCCAACCAGCAAGGCAAAAGAATGCAAAACAGTAGTGTCACAACAGGACGCCAATTGGCGCCAGAGCCAAGTGAATAATGGGGGGGGATTATTTACATAGGAAGTAGTCCATGCTGAAAGGAAGAACAAGCATTTACAATGCAATGGTTTTGCCTTTGTTAAAGTTTGAGCTATTGGCATTGCTCTTGACAATATTTTTATTTTGTTTTTTTAACATAAATAAATGGCATTGACATTTACAATGCCACTAGCTTTATCTCTCGCAAATGACACACAAAAACACCCAGAGAGCCTCGCTACACACTGCGAGCCTCCCCACACACTGCGAGCCCCCCCACACACTGCGAGCCCCCCCCACACACTGCGAGCCCCCCCACACACTGCGAGCCCCCCCACACACTGCGAGCCCCCCCACACACTGCGAGCCCCCCACACACACTGTGAGCCCCCTAACAATTTACAATGCAACGGTTTCGCCCCCCCCCCCCCCACAGCCCCCTCAAGCCCCCATAACCACTCTCTCTCCGATGTATTTAATTAGTTATATAGCACCACCTAAACCAGTGAAGGGTGTCAGAGAACTTTACACCAAGCATACATTACACAGACAATTACACTGAGAATCAATCATACGTGGGTAAACAAGTGTATAATAAATGCTACATGAGCTTGAAGACTACAAGTGAGTCACAAGAAACGAAGACTCGGAATTTAAAACATAACTCCATAGTGGGGGGTTACATTTAATAATAAGGATTTTTTTACCGAAGGGAACCCTTTCTGAAACATTACAATAAATAAAGATGGAGGAAAACATTGTAATGCTCTCAATATACCTTGCAGTTTACATGCAGCTGTTTGATGACAGTTATTAGCTCACTATTCCATGTTAGGATTTTAACATCTACACTGCCAGTAACAAAAGTATCAATCTGACAAAAGCTCTAACCTATTTAAACTCTATGCACTTTGTGATCTGCATGGTACACATTCTTTGCAGCAGGCACATTGACCCTTTGTGCTATCATAAAATGAGTTAAAACTTACACTAGACAAAGCTCCTCCTCTCTCCAAGAAGAAAATTAATCACCTGAGTTATCTCGACATTTTTATTGTATGAAAATTGCCAGAGCCCAACAATTGAGTCGCAGGTGCTTTTAAATCCATAAAATACTTCCAAACAGGCACCCCCTGGAAGAGTCAGCACCCGGTGCGGTGGCACCGGTCGTACCGCCCTACCCTCATTACACCAGCTCCCAGCATTCTATGGTTCAGCATCGCCCGTTCCCAGTTCACCCCTCTCGCCGCACTGCTCCCATGGAGGCTGCTCTCTCCTGAAGCGAGCTGAGACCAAGAAACGAAACTCACAATACTGTTCAGTTTCGGTTTCTATCTCGGAAACGATGTATTAAAGGGCGCTGAAGCCCTGCAGCCAGTCCTGGAGAGGAGAGGCTGGATGCAGGGACTGGCTGCAGGGCAGCAGCGCACCCGGGTACCAGAAGCAGGTGAGGAAGACGCCCGAGGCGACCCGCAGACTCCAGCACTCACTCAGCCTGTTTGCAGTCACTGGCTGAATTAATTGTGTACACTCCAGGCAACGGCACCTTGTTTCTACCCAGCCAGGCTTTCAGAGGCATCAGCACCAGCCTCGCGCATGCATGACTCTGCCCCATCCCTTCAAGCCTCTAAGATGAATCTTTTACATTCCTCGGGCTTTCAGAGCCAACAGTTCTCAAGTGACTGGCAGCTCAACATCCCTGCTTGCAACGCAGCATCTCGACCCTTCAGAGCATCTCACCCACTCGCCTCAACCATCAACCCTCTTCCCTCGTCGTCTACTCCTCCCCCGTCACTCCGGATATTTATTATTATTTATTTACACCAACAAGATCCCAGAAATGACGGCGGCTGCAATGAGGGCGGGTGCTGTCAATGCCGGACCAGATTCGGGGGCGTTCCCGAGAATCGGCTTTCGGCTGACGCAGCGTGACGTCGCCAAAAGCCAAAAATTCTCGGGAACGCCCCCGAATCTGGTCCGGCATTGACGGACAGGCCCGTCTTCCAATGGCTAGCCTCCATTTATGGAGCTAGCCAACGGAAGACGGGGGCCGTTCCTGACTCCCGTACCATACTCATTAGGTTTTCGCCTGCGCGAAAAAGATGCGCAGAGTGCATCTTTCGCCAGGCAAAACCTAAAAAGGATGGGATCAAAGTGACGTTCGGTCTGGGGCCAACTCAGACTCTCATTCTTAAGGGTAGGCTGTAATTGCAAAATTCTACATTAGCATAGAAATACATCATGCACAATAACGCCAACCCAACCCCTGTAAGGGAAAAACATTAGGGCATCACGGTACATCATAGACAGGAACACCTGTAATAAATCAGCCCGTCTGGCCCATTAATCTGGTACATAAACAAGGGCCTGGAATAACCCATCAGCCCAACCTATTGACCAACATAAGGCAGAACATACATCGCCCAGCATAAATATCAGGTAGGGGCCCTCCTCATAGACCAGGAACACCTGTAAGGAAACAGCTAGGCTCCCTCTACCAACAACCTTGGGGTATCAACATCAGGGTGTACACAACAGCCAACCCTCATTACTTCTAGACTCCCTTAGACATTTCCTTGCCCAGACTTCCTCTATAACTGGGGACCTCAGGGCAACCCATAAGGTAGGTACCTATATTTGCAATGAGGGGGAATAAGACTCTTTACCCCAGAATATGCAATAAGGGCAACCGGCTTGCTCCTGAGTTGTCTGGTAGGGCAGTTAGTTGCAGGAAAGTTAGGGCAGTTCAACAAATCTGGACCCCAAGTAACAGGTGCCCTCCGCAATACGGGGCGCCTGACAGGGTAACACAGTCCCAGGGGGCGGGCACCAGCAATGTACCCCGTTGCTCCCCCCTTCACCAACTTAAGACAGGCCACACTCACCGGCTGCTCCTGGGCTCTCTCTCGCTTAGGGTCCTCAGCAGGCGCAGGGCTTCACTGAAGAAGGGCAGGCACCGACAATGTGTCTTGATGCCCCCTTCTCTCTCGCGACGACAGCCGGGCCCCTCCGTCCTCACGGGGGCCCGGGACTTAAAGGTAGCCTCCGCGAGGCTTCCGGCCCCAAACAGGGGCTCTCTTCAGCTTCGAAGGGCCCGCAAGGCCTCACCCAGGCCTATGCAGTTTCGAGGTAGAGGGGGCAGGCACGGCCAATGTGCCTCGAGGCCCCCCCCTTACTGCGGCGTCGCCTGGGCCCCTCCTCCTTACGGGGCCCCGGGGGTTCAAAACGGCCTCTGGGCGGCCACACTCGTCTCACCTGGGCCACCAGGGGCGCAAGGTTTCAACACAGCCTCAAGAAGGCCTCCGGGTAGACACGCGGTGTCCAGGCACTCGTGGGGGGAAGCCTGCCTGGCTTTCCTCCCACCTCACACGGCTCCCACAGCACACTCGGGGCTCCCTTCTCCGGCCGCCTCAGGTCGGGAAGCAGTGCTGACACCGACAGTGTGCCCCGGCCCAGCCTACCTCACCGGCCCCTCGCGTGGGGGCACAGACCGGCGGGGTGGCCTCCCGCTCTGGTCTCTTCTCTCGGGGCTCCCTCCCTAGCACGGGGGCCCCGCAGCGGCGCTTCACCTGGGTCCCCCCTCCCTCACGGGGACCCAGGGCTTTGCGTTGTTCCTCGCGGCCTCCTCGATCCGGGCCACAGACCGGCGGGGTGGACTCCCGCTCTGGTCGTTCTACACGGGGCTCCCTCCTGACCACGGGGGCCCCGCACCAAAGCTTAACCCGGGTCCCCTTCCTACCTCACTGGGACTCGGGGCTTCGACTCGGCTTCCCCTGCCTTCCCGGCCGCCCGGGCCGGCAACCAATCCCTGCGCGGCGTTGGCGGGGGCGGGCCGATGACTCGGCCTGGCGCCCCCGTCACGTGACGCGAGCACCGCGGCCTCAGGGGCTAGCACGGCCCCTTCTTCACTTCGGCGGCCCTCTCCTGGTACCGGGGGCTGCCGCAACGATGCCCCCGGTAACCAACGGGGTCCCCACGACAGCGCCGGGCCGCGGCGGTGATTTCCGGCAGCAACAAGGGGTAGGCTCCCTTTTTAATTATTTATTTATATTGGCCAAAGCGCGCCTCCACAACGGCGCTATTCACAGGCTGCCACAGTCTCCTCAGCAAACGGCGCTATTCACAGCGCTCCGCTCCTCCCTCGGCCCACACCACTTCCAGGGCCAACAGCACTCCGGGGGCCACACCAGCCCCAGCGCTTCTCTCCCCACAGCGCTTGGTAGGCAGTCCAGGGGCAGATTAAGAGACACAGTTCCTCGGGGGCACAATCCTCCGTGGGCAGCTCCTCCCAGTCCAGCGCTTCCACAGGGGCCACAACTTCCCTGGGGGCATCAACCTCCCCAGAATAGCGCTTGCCAGGCAGTACCTCATAAGGGGCAACAGTTCCTCCAGGCAGCTCCTCACGACCCAGCACTTCCACAGGGTCACAGCTTCACCAGAGGGGGTAGACAGTCCTACTCCTCACCTCCTGGGCGCTTCTTCTTCGCAGCGCTGGCGTAATTCCCGGTCCCCACAGTGTCAGTGACCTGGGTAGGGGCCCTCCCTTGTCAGGGGCCCATGGGGACAGCAGGGGGGGGGGGGTTATAGGGGTGCAGGGCCCAGCTCACAGGCCCATGTGGCGGTAGCACCTCACAGCAGGTCCCCTCTCTTCTTTGTCCCAGCGCTGACTGACTCTCTGGTGGCACTTCCCCCTTACTTATACCCTCCTCCCAGGCAGTGCCAGAACTTTCTGGAATGTTGGCAAAGCTGGCCTAAACTGGCTCAAGGGGAGGGGGTGAGCACCCTGGGTGCCAGGCTTTCCCTCCAAAAGCTAGGGGTAGCTGGGTAATATTATCTAGACCGCAGACCTATGGCAGTCCAGTGGCAAAACCCATGGTCATGGCATCCATTTTAAATACAATACATTCCAGTCAGGTGCAGTTCTAAAATGGGGAAATTCACAAGTGCTCACATTATTACATGTCATTACATTTTCAACCAGGTGTCTCACACCACTCATGGCCTATACAGGTTTAATCCCATGGGGGAGACATCCTAGATAAGGGGGTCAAAAGCGAAATATTTTGGGGGAAAAGGCCAAGTCCAACACTCACCATCCTAGTTTCGTGTCACTATCCTCCTCCGGCATCAGCCTACTCCCCATTATCGGCCATCTCTCTACTTCACCTCCCCCCCTCTCTTCACCTCATCCTCTACTGTCAGCCTCACCTTCACTACTGCTGCCTATGGAGTTATGTGTTTATGTATGTAAAAGAATAAGGGGTATGGTTTTGCAATGTGGGAGTTCATGGGTAAGCGTTATTGTGCCTGGAACTTCTGTTTTATTTCCTGGTACGTCTCCAGGTTTTAAACAGTGGCACCATTAAGGACTGGATTATACAGTACATACTCATGAACACACATAGGATCTACAAAGACCTGAGGTTATGCATAATTTTGATAAATAAGCGAGGTAACAATTGGAGAATCAATCCAAAGTAGCAACCTTAGCAAGAAAAGCAAACTGGTTATCAAATCTGGGCCTGTGTCTACCCCTGAAACCAAGGGTACATCTGCCAAGGTTGATGGCTGGAGTTTTAATTTGATGGGTGGTTTCTCAACCACTATTTTGTTGTCAATCTTAAAGGGAACAAAGAGGAAACGCCCAGATCATGTGAGTGCCTAGAACTGAACTCTCTCTCCTAAGTTGTAATTATCATGCTTCCTTTTTTCCCATTCTCCTGTCTCCCACGAGTCTCTCTCATTCCTATCACCCCCTCTTTAACCATCCCTATTCAGCAGTCGCTCCTCTACCACTATCCTCCAGTCTCTTCACACTCCTTGTCTAATCCTTCCCCTGCCACTTCTCATTTGCTCATGACCATCCCAAATGACCACCTTCCTTTCTGATCAACCCATCTTTCACAAGCATCATCCTCTGCCTTCACCCTTGTGCATACCTCTTTCTCTGCTCACTTATCACCCCCGATTCAGTACATGCTTACCCACTTTCCTACTCGCACTCATTTTGCTCACCTTTACACTTCTCCATCCATCCAAACTCCTCATGCTCCTTTTTCATCCTCCTTCATCCACCTCGGACATTGTCCTCTTCACCTACCATAGGTGATGATGGAGCTATGAGTTTTAGTTGAAAATAGCACCAAATAGAACGATTGGAAAAGGGACATGGACTTGAGTATGCAGGCTGAGAGAGTGGTTTACGAAGGTTGGAGTAGCCAGAACAAATGGACTAAAATATGGGGGAAGTGGAATGCATATCAGGGGCAGTTGTGTGCTCCTATCATGGGTACCAACCAAGAAGCTTAGTATCCAGCATGTCTGGACTTTGCCTCTGCCCTGACAATTGTGGGGGGCTGGGAGGAGAGGGGGAGGGGGGACGGGATATTACTGGGTTCCCAAGACCAGTTGGGAAATAGTTACTGTAGGTCTGTTTTACTACTACGATACATGCTACTTAATGTAATCGAAATTCTGTTTGTTTGATCTTTAAAAAAAAAAAAAAGAAGAACACAAAAAGAACAAAGCACCAATGGTAGTCAATAGTTGCGGTAGACTGGGACCAAGGTGCAATTTTAGGCAAAGTGGGGTGGAGCTCTTGTGATATATATCAAGTTAACTGTTCCTGGAGAAAGTCTGAAAGTCAAAAAGTTAAAAAATACTTTTAAGTACCGCTTCAAAAAGAGATTTTGGCACTTTTTTGGGAGAAAAAAATCCACTATGTGCGGGAATTGTTGAAACCGTAGCCACTGCCACAAAACCAACTTCTAGATACCTAAAGCAGGTTGGCCCCTTTGATGCTCTTAAGCTTTTGAGATTTCATGCTAAAAGTTTTCTAAATTCCAATTCAGATTTGGAGTTTGTTATTTTTCCTGAGGTGCTGTAATCTCTGCAGGGGAATAAACAGAAATTCCGTCCAAAGATGTAGAAGTGCTGGTTGCATACTTACCTCGGCAGGTGCAGCTGAAGATCTTGGGAAAGTGTTCAAAAGTTTCTAAACTCTTCTCGTGCCCTAACAATCACGGGTGAGCACTTTTAAGACTGCCAGGGTAAGGAACTTAAAGACTAAGAGTGTCCCGTACAGATTACTGCAAAATTCAGTCCAGGTCCAGTTGCCTTTGGTCAGCTGGGCACTCTAAGGAAAAACTCTTGCAGCTTGCTATGCCCCTGTAGCCACACAGAAGTTCAGCCAACTGACGCTTCTTTATCCAGGGTACAAGAGGATGCAGCTATAGTCCTTCAGGGCTCTTCTAACGTCACAGACAGCATGTCCGGTCATCTCCTGATCTTCCACAGGTCAAGAGTGTGCTCTGATGAGGGAAACACATTTATGGTTGACACTAGCTAGTCAGTGGTAGTGACTCCTGGGTGGGGTAAAACGTGGCAGGCTCTCTACCAGCTTTTTTTGTCGGTCCTGTTTGAATTACTACAATCAGGCTCAAATAAAGTCAGGGCAATTCCAAGGAGGCCATAGTCTTCCTCTGCATTAAACGTGGACTATGATAGCTCAGGGTTCAAACAGGAGTGTACTATGGAAATGACTAGAGTTCCGTACACATCTAATACTAAAATCTAGTTTGAAGCAGGCCTGGACCCACAACATGAAGAGACAGACGTCTGGTAAGACAAAGCAGGGTCCCTCCGCAACCAGACAGAGGATACATAAGAACTGTGATATGATCCTCTTATGATCCCTTTCAAATGTGCAACATGTTTACATGTGCCTTAGACAGGTCTTTTAGGCAGGTGTTGACACTGTAGTCGAATCCCTTTTAGAGAAGCCCTAACTTCCCATTCAGAGTGACCTATCTGTCAATGTGGTCTATCGTGTAGCTCCTGTAAGTTATTTCATACCTCATTAATAAAGGCTAAGTACCGGCTGGTCAGCTGCTGGAGACATAATGCAAATTATCCTCCAGGAAGTTGATGCAGTTACTTTCCCTTTATATTTATTTCAAATCCAACTAAACAATTAAATTGGATTTTTAATAACTACTAAGAAATAGTGGATTCATAATTTTCCTTCACGGTTCCAAACCCAGGATAGCAAATTCAATATGTCAATCTGTACTATGGTATATGGTTCACTTCTGGAGAGTCGTAAAATCCCCCTTTTTATCAGACTCGTCATCTGTTCAACATCTTGACGTAGTAGTAACAGCAGAAGAATGGGTCGCCCTCTTTTCGAGAATCTTTGGCGGTTCTCAAATAAATCCAACAGAGGGGGACTCCCCTCCAGCCCCCTCGCAGGTTTCAAAGACCTTTCCATTAAACATTCGTTTCAATCACGGTGAAGTGGTCAGAGCTCTAAAGGCGTCCAAATCAGGTAAGGCCCCCGGTCCGGACGGGGTGCCGGTGGACATTTTTATTCACAACATCGAGCTCTGGTCTCCACTTCTCACTCAGGTCTTGGCTGCAGTAACATCATCAGGCCTCATTGAATCATGGTCTTCATCCATTCTTCTCCCCATTTTCAAAAAGGGCGACCAGAACGACCCGGTCTGTTACTGACCCATCTCCCTCCTGGACTCTATTCAAAGGTAGCAGGCCGAATACTATTGGTTCGTCTTCAAGAGTGGGCAACATCTAAGAAAATCATGACTGACCTTCAATTTGGGTTCCAGGCGGGTCTTGGGACTGTGGAGCAGATCCTGAACCTTGTTCTCTTGACCGGAAAGTATGTGAGCGCCAAAAAGGGCCATCTATTTGTTGTCTACGTTGACCTTAGTGCAGCGTTTGAATGTGTACAACACTCCAAGCTCTGGGCCCTGCTTGAGGAAATGGGAGTTGATCCAGCTCTTATTGCATTCCTGCGGGAACTATATTCGAACGCAACGGCGCGAGTAAGGTTTGGGACCAACGGAGAACTCACCTCCCGCTTTCAAATTAGACAGGGGGTCAGGCAGGGTTGTGTACTGGCTCCCTTCCTGTTTAACTTGTATACCAACGGTTTGGAGGCAGCGCTGTTAGAAGGGAGCCAGGACCTTCCACAAATCAATCATCGTCCCATACCAACACTGTTATATGCGGACGATTCTGTCATCTTCGCCAGGACACTGACCCAACTCCAAGTACAACTTAATAAGTACTGTTCCTACATGGACTCTTTGGGCCTCAAAGTCAACATCAAAAAGACATTTGTAATGCATCTAGGTCGAAGATTAAAGAACCCCAAACCCATTTTTGTTAACAAAACTAAGTTGGAACGAACTGGTGTTTATCCCTACCTCGGTATTCTGGTGGACGATTCTTTGTGCTGGCGGCAGTCCGTGGCAAGCAAAAAACTGCTTTTCCAGAGAACCACATCAGCTCTAGTTTCCTTTTCAAGGAAACTGGAAAAACCAGCTCCTCCGGAACTACTTAAAATATACTACGCTAAGTGCCACAGTGTGGCAACGTATGGTGCAGGTGTTTGGGGCTATGGTCCAATTAACCCACTACAAATAGTTAAAAATGGGTTTGCAAAATATTTGTTGGCTTTACCAACTAGTGCCCCAACCTATGCCTCGTTAGCAGAACTAGGTATGGATTTTATTACGGACACCATTCGATGCCAACCCATGCTTCTGTGGTATCGTATATGGTCCAAGGAGGATTGCCACCTAACACGCTCTTTGATTTTGGATTGCACTGCCCTTGACAACTGGGAAAAAATACCCTGGCTAGTATACATAAGGAACTTTAGCCGGGATACGGATCGCAACAATTTTTTTCTGTACCCCCCTAGCATGGGTGACATCTCAAGGAAAGAACTCAAAAAGCTGTGTCTGAGCCATCTCAGAGCTCTTCGATGCTCAACAGAACTGGCAAAACCTTCAAACTCTCAAATTACTGTTGTCCAGACTCATGTGGGCATACAACCATATCTGACTTTTTATTTAAACAATTATGAAAAGTACCTCCTTACGAGGTTTCATTTTAATTTCTTTTTCAGGCTTGTCACTTTTCCAAATATTCAAGACTGGTCCCCCACACTTATTCACTGTCCCTGTGATGATTCTTCATCTCAATCAACAAGGCATATTTTTTTCAGATGGGAGCCAAGATGGCGATCGGAGCAGAAGCGTAGGCTCCCGGCTCCGCAAGCCCTCGAGCCTCGCACTGAAATCCTGACCCCCATCCTGTGGTTGAGCTACAGCGGGATGCCGGTGTAGGCGCGCTGTACTTGCTCGCGTTCTTCCGAGGTCTCTGCCCGCCTGGTAGCCTGAGATATTTCCGAAGTTGTTTGGCGACCTCCATAGCCCTGGAGCCGGGACCCGTGCGGCCATACCCCGCCGGATGCTGCTGGAACAACATCGGCCAGCTGAGCCAGGGCGCAGCTGGTCCTTTGAGACACACTGCCTGCCGCAGGGGAAACGGAAAAGATCTTCTTGCTGTAGCACGGTTTCTCGCTACACGCGACCTGGATACATCTGCGAGGTGGGAGCTCACTGAGAATACTTCTCCTTTGTGGAACGCTGGAGGTGAGCTGTGACGACCCCATTTTGGAGCTTGCCCGGCATTTGCGGACCACTTCCGAATTTGCCCCCGCCTTGAGCCGGAGAAGGGATGGCTGTTGCCGAGGGTCTCTCATTAGTAGTGTGCCACGAGAGGGGGCGTGGCTAAGGCGCTGATGTAGGTGGAAGCGGGACTCCGGAGCTCCTCCGTGCCCGCCTCGCACCACCACATATCCTGCGCCCGACGCACTCCCCGACCCCTCAACAGTGCCGAGGTGGACATCAGGGGCACGCAGGGAGACTCTGGAGGACGGGGGGCCCCTGTAACTGCCCCCGCCGGACTTTTGGCAGCGAGCGCGGCACACGGGGATGCGAGCGCCCAAAATGGCGGCCGCCGTCCTGCTGTGACGCGCCTGGCGGCGGAGCCCGGGAGAGGAGGAGAAGCCCTCTGGCGCTGTGGTGGCGGGCCGCAGGCCAGACGAGACCCCCCGGGAGCGAGCGGAGGTGAGGGGTAGAGGCTGGCACCCTCGCGGGCGGACTCAGAGAACGGGGGACGATCGGCCTGCCTGACTCCAAAATGGCGCCGACAGAGACCCGGTGATCGCCTTGGCGGCCGGCTGTGGACCCACTGGACCCGCGCAGAGCACTGGGTCAGCGTGGGGCACCTGACCCGCCCCCCTGGTGGTGACTTAGACGGGGAGCCTGCACCACAGGTGGTTTGGGGGCACACGAGTGCGGAAGTCGACGAGGAGAGCGGGGGATGAGGTGCTGGCTACCCTCCCCCAAGAGGCATTGACTTTGAGGGCGGGAAGAGGCGCCTATCTGGTCTTGGCGGTCGTTTGCTGGGCCGCGGTGGCCGCGGGGAGTGCTGGGCCTGCGGAGAGCACCTGTCCTGCCCTCCTGGCGGTGGCATAGCCAGGGAGCCTGCGCCACAGGTGGTCGGTGGCACATGAGCGAAGAGGGCGGCGAGGGGAATTCGGGATGTGATGCTGGCTCCCCACCCTCATGAGGCGCTGAACTTACAGACGGGAGGAAGCGCCTAACTGGCCGGGGACGCCCGATTACAGCGGGCCACATCGGGACTGGTGCTCAGTGGCGCGCACCCTGCCGGAGCCTTCTAGGTGCCCAGACTTGGGGCGCTGGTGCCCCACAACGCTGGTGAAGCGGGACCTGGCCTCTGGACGGCTCCACGGACTGGACCCCACGAGGCGCGGGCCCAGAGAGCAAGGGAGTCGGCGGACCTGAGGCGGACAAAGAGCGGGAGTATCGGCGGCCACTGCAGAGCCATCGGACGAGCGCTGCCCGCAAGGATGGTACGAGGCAACAGGAAGAAGGGCTTCGAGGCCCTGAGGCTGGACGACCCGGGACACCCTGTCGACGACGTCCCGCCAGGGGAGGGAGCCGGGAGCTCGTCCCACCCGCGAGACCCCTCCCTGGGAGACATAATGCAGGCGATTGTGGCGTCGCGGGAGGCTCTTGAGAAGCGCATAGACACCATTGGGTCGGACCTGACCCTACTGAAGGACGACCACAGGAAGCTGAAGGAGCGGGTGGCGACCTCTGAGGTTACCCTGAAAAGTCTCCCGGGGGACGTGGTGGAGCTGAAAAAGTCACTGGCGGATATGGCGCAGAAGGTACGGGTGCTAGAGCTCCGAGCGGAGGACAGTGAAGGCCGCTCTCGGCGCAATAACCTCCGCCACGTTGGGGTCCCTGAAAACACAGAGGGGCGGGACGCGGTCACCTACCTGGAGGGCAGGCTGCGATCTGAGGTGGCCCCGGAGGGGCTTTCGCCGTTCTTTGCCATTGAACGGGCACACAGGGTCCCTGCGCGTCCCCCCAAACCGGGGGCGCCTCCGCGCCCGATTGTACTGCGCCTCCTGCACTTCAGGGACAGAGACCATATACTGCGGAAGGTGAGAGACGTCCCGGACCTGAGAATCGACAACGGCAGGGTCATGATTTTTCCGGACTTCACCAGGGATGTGCAGAAGCAACGAGCCTCCTTCCTGGCGGTCAAGCGGAAATTGAGATCGCTGCAACTGCCCTATGCTATGCTGTTCCCGGCGCGACTGCGGGTGGTCGATGGAGAACGCACGCACTTTTTCACAACGCCACAGGAGGCCTGGAGCTGGTTGGACGCGAGGGGGGAGCCGGGCACGGACCACACACCACGGACCCCTCCCAGGAGACACTCCACGGAAACGGCACCGGCGCGACGTTCTGGCTCCCCTTCGGGCTGGCAGCAGGAACGAGCCAAGGCGGTGCAGGCAGTGGCGGCCATCAGCCAGGGGGACGCCAGCCCCTCCAGCAGCACGTCGGAGCAGTCGAAGGCCAGTGCTCCCAGCCCTGGCTCCAGCAATGGGCACGAGCTGTCAGAGACAGACATGCCGGTGGTGACTCCCCAGACAGCGGATGGTATCCTTGGCTGAGACGGCTCGTGGAAGACCGGCCACATAAGTAAGGTACTGGGGCGTGCAGGCGGGGGGGGGCCACTTCCGGACGCTATGCAGTGAGATGCGGGTGCCCCCCGGGACTTCTTACTGAGACCTTGGGGACAGGGAGAGTCGGGGGACCTCTCCTGTTTGTTGTTAGGGGTGTTGGGGTGGGGGCGGGGGCTTCGGGCCTATATGGAGCCGGCATCGCTGCCTCTCCAGTCCTATTTTGTAGTGACACGCTTTCTGATACTTGAGTTTGGATGGGGTTTCCACGTTGGTTGTCTGTCCGGGGGTGTGGGTGTTGGGGTAGTTTGATTATGCAAGTTGGGGGGGGGACGAGGGTGGGACCTAGGCGTGCCGGGGGGGTTGCTGAGAGGCCGAACGGGGCTTGGTGGACACTACCATGGGATCCGACCTAGGCTACAAATGTCTCACATGGAACGTAAGGGGGATGCACTCGATGCATAGACGCCATAAGATCCACTCCTATCTGGTCAGGCGGGGCATACACATAGCCTTCCTTCAGGAAACTCATCTGCTGGACAAAGAAGGGAGGGCACTGCAGAGGCGCTGGAGGGGGCAGGTCTTTCACACCGGTTACTCTGCTTATGCTAGGGGGGTGGCCATCTGGATACGGGCGGGGGTCCCCTTTCAGTGCACACAACAGGTAATTGACCCGGAGGGGAGATTTATAATGGTGAGAGGCAAGCTGGACGGGAGGGACCTTAACCTGGGTTGCTTGTACGCCCCGAATGTGGACCAACCTGCATTCCTCTCCCTACTGTCCAATAAACTAGCCCAGTTCCTAGTGGAGCCCCTGCTCCTGGGCGGCGACTTTAACAGTGTGGCCGACGTCGCCCTGGATAGATCCCACCCCCCCCTTCCGAACGCACCAGCTGGTAGACTCGCACTCGCGCGCTCAGCCTGGCAACGCCAGTGGGGACTGGTTGACTCCTGGAGGGCTAACCACCCGTCGGACAGGGACTACTCATTCTTCTCCGCCCTCCACGAGTTACATGTCCGTATTGATGCCTTCCTGTGCTCACAGGACGTGCACGCGGAAGTGTGCCACAGCGAGTACCTCACGCGCTCGATCTCTGACCACAACCCGCTTCTCGTGCTGCTGCGCTGGTCGCAGATCCGCCCGAGAATACCGGCTTGGAAACTCCGCCCTGAGGCACTGGAAGATCAGCTCTTCCGTACAATGATCGCCTCGGGCATCGAGGCGTATTTCCAAACTAACGCGGGCACGGCGGGCTCGGCCACGACGGAATGGGACGCCTTCAAATCCGTACTACGGGGCCAGTGCATTGCGACGTCATCGGGGGTGCGGAGAACACTACTGGTAGAAATTGAGAAAGAGGACGAGACCCTGCGGAGGCTGGAGAGAGAGAGGCCTGAACGGCCGGACATTCACGAGGCCCTGCTGGGGGCGCGGGAGGCGGTGGCGGCAACGGTGGAGCGCCTCCGATGCTTTGATTACAAGGCCTACCTCACGCGGGCGCACTCGGAACGCGACAAATCGGCGGCTCTTCTGGCCTGGCTGGCCAACCCGGCCCGCCGGAGCTCGGTCATCCTTGAGCTCAGAGACCACGCGGGGGCGGCGAGATTTGATCAGCAGGGGATCAACGCGCTGTTTTACGACTACTATACATAGCTCTACCGCAGCAGGGTCCTCCCTTCGGTGGAGGAGTTCCAGACCTTTACGGAGGGTCTTGACCTGCCGGAAATGGAAGAGGAGGACGTGAAACGACTCGGGGACAAGATCGAGGAGAGAGAGGTGCGGGTCGCCATCAAGAGCATGGCGAGAAACAAGACACCGGGCACCGATGGATTCCCTACAGAATTCTATCTTACCTACGTAGATCTCCTAGCGCCCCGGCTGACGTGGCTGTACAACGAGGCGAGGCGGCTGGGCTGTCTCCCTGCGACCACGAGGGAGGCGCTGATTGTCCCCCTACTGAAGCCGGGTAAGCAGCCATGGGACAGATCGGCGTACCGCCCCCTGTCCATGCTCAACCTGGATTACAAGATCCTGAGCAAGGTCTTGGCGACGCGTTTGCTCCCCCACATGCCCATGCTGGTACATGCGGACCAGTCGGGTTTCATCCCGGCCCGCAACACGGCGCTTAATGTGCGACGACTCCTGCATATCCTAGAGGCTGACACATACGACGACGACGAGGCAGTGGTGTTTGCTGTCGACATGGAGAAAGCCTTCGACAGCCTGGAATCGCCTTATCTCTTCCATGTGCTACGAGCTCTGGGCCTTGGCGAAGGCTTCGTCGATTGGACGAGGCTGCTCTATACAAACGCGACGGCGAGAGTCAGAACAGGGAGGGTCATCTCTGAGATGTGTGGGGTGGGCAGGGGCACCCGTCAGGGATGCCCTCTTTCCCCCTTGCTGTTTGCCCTGGCTGTCGAGCCCCTCGCGGCGCGGGCCCGGCTGGGCCGGGCATATCAGGGCCTGGACGTCTATGGCCAAATACACCATATCGCATTATACGCTGATGACCTACTGATGTTCCTGGCGGACTCGGCGGACTCCCTGCGTGGGGCTAAGACTCTCCTGCAATCGCTGAGTAAGGTCTCCGGCCTCCGAGTGAACTGGGCGAAATCTCACCTATTCCCGGCCCGCCCACGGAGAACATGTCCGCTAACTACGGAAGGCGTGACTTGGGAAGAGAGGAGCCTACGATATCTTGGCACCTCGATCTTTCATGACAGTGCCGATATCCTTGAGGGGAATATCGGTACGGCGATCAGGCACGCTAAAGGGAACTTCGACTTTTGGGGCACGCTCCCATTATCGCTCGTGGGGAGGGTGGCGCTCCTCAAGATGGTGACCCTGCCGCGGCTGCTTTACTTCTTCGGGACCCTCCCGATCTGGATCCCGGCGATCTACTTTCGACGGCTGCGATCGATGGTCATCGGCTTTCTATGGGGGGCGGGCAGGCGTAGGGTGGCCCTTGCCACACTTCTCCGCCCTCGGGCGGACGGAGGTCTAGCTGTCCCGGACTACGAGCTCTACTACTTGGCGGCACAGCTGCAGTGGCTGACGCAGTGGGTGGCACGGGCTAGGAGAGAGGCGGACGGGTCGGGGGAGCCGGCGGGTCCGGTCCAGGTGTTGTCCCGGATTGTCCTGGGACTTCCGATGGGGGATTTCCACCTCACGCAGGAGTTTGCAACGGCCCGAAAATGCTGGAACAGATACCGCCGGAGGTGCGGTGTCACGGTCCCGTACGCACCTGAGATCCCACTTAGACTCTGCGAGACATTGCCGCACGGGGGCTCGTGGCACGGGCTGGCCGGTTGGGATCAGCGGGGGCTCTCCTCCATGGGCGATCTGTACGAAAACGGGGTGATGTTGCCCTTCGATCTCCTGCAAGAGCGCTTTGACCTGGCGGGGGGGGGACTTCCTCCTACATGCGGCGTTAACGGCGGCGATTCGCAAGCACTGGGGGGCGGGCATGTCGGAGCCGACGCTGTCGCTGGGCTGCCAGTACGTCGTGATGATGACGGGGATGGTCAGGGCGGTCACGTGCCTATCTCAACGCATGCTCTCGGAATCCATCGCTCCACTGTTGGCCTTGAAGGCGAAATGGGAGGCCGATCTGGGGACTGAGATCCCCGAGGAGGCCTGGAATGGCATACTGGAGGGGGCCCGGAATGGCACACGCAACGCGAGATTCCAGCTGGTGCACTTTTATGTCCTACATAGGGCTTACCTGACCCCTGACAAACTACATAAGTACTTCCCGGCCCACCCGGCGTCCTGTCCGCGCTGCCCGGCGGATCCCGCAGACTTCCAACACATGTTCTGGTCCTGTCCTGAGCTGGGGCCCTTTTGGGAGGAAGTAGTGGAGGTTCTGAGGGAGGTGACGGAGAGGGACCTGCAACTCACCATGGCACATTGCATACTACACTGGTTCCCACACACGTCAAAGAATAAAGTCACTAGCAAGTTCCTGGACTTGGGGCTTCTCCTGGCGAAGCGGGCCATTACGTCCCAGTGGAAGGCGTCCCGGGGCCCCGTAGTAGAGCGCTGGAAGGCTGAGCTGCTTAAATGGGCCAGATGTGAGGGTGAGCTTCGCCTGCGAGCGGCGCTTAGGTTAGACAATGACATGGCACTGGAGAGAGCCAGGGCGTGGGAGGGGCTGGTCCTAGATCTCACGCTCCTGGATGTGGAGGAGGAGGACTCCCCGGTGCATAGCCCGGCTCCTGCGGGACACCCGCCTGACGGGGGGACAGTATAAGCCCGCGCTGCTATTTCACTACCCTTGCGTCCCATTGTGATGATTTACGAATGATTGCTGATAAATCCTGGGGCCTTGTTTCGGAGCTGATCTTGGTGAAGGGGTTGAGAGCTCGGTTAGGTGATACTCTGGCACGCCTGGGGGGGTGGGGGGACTGGGCAGGGGTGGGGAGAAGCTGGGGGGGATCCTAGACGTGGGTGGCGGGGTAGGAATGGTTGAGGGGGTTACGGGGAAGGGGAGGGGGTTTTGTTCATGAAGGGTGTACGGGGACTCCTGGCTCACACTGGACTTGGGACATGGAAGAGGGAGTGTTAGGACCCAAAAGCAGCTATGCCATTTCCCACCCACTTGGTGGCTACAGCCATGTACAGTACGATCCAGCGCAGTATCTTTGTACCTATGACTTTGCCGCTCGACCTCCGGGGTGCGAGCTGAATGGCTGTGTGATACTGGGGTGAGGGAGCGGCGCTTTCACTGAGCACCAAGGGGAATGGCTTTAATTTACTGTCTGCATTTCTGATCTTGCTGCAATAAAAAGATATTTACAAAAAAAAAAATTAGTAGTGTGCCACGATAATATCAGTCACTCGGACTGCAGCCTGCCTGTGCCGATTTCGCCCCCATTTTATCGTTATTTCCCCGACGAGGTGGAAATGGCTAATGACTCCCTGAATGGGAAGGCGTGCATTACCTCGCCTCAAGACTATATAACCCTGCCTAGTGCTGAGCTGTGTGCTGGATTGCGCGTATCATCTCGTGCTGCGGAGATGTTGGAACTGCAGCCTGCGCTAACCTGTGGCGCCGTTCTTGCTGCTCTTGCTGACCTACGATCTGCCTGGCAAGATGGCTCCCGAGAGCTGGGTAAGAAGCTTGACGATGTCGCGTTCACACTGGGTCGAACACGACTGGCCTGCTCCCAGCGACGTGACGATTTGCCTTTGCCGGTTCTTGAGGGGGCTACTATGTTACCACACGAGTGCAGAGGGGAGCGGATTATCCCTGGTTGTATTAGTGCCTGCGGACTGCCGTCCGCCAGCTCCAGCTGCGCAACAGTGTTTCTCTCTCAGCTGAGGATTGAGACTTCGTTCATGTTGTCGCTACTATTGTCTTGAACGCCGTTTTTGCAGCTATTGGCCCCCTTGATTGCTTTCGCCTCGCAAGCCTTGCTCTCCCTGCTGTGGAATGCGTGTCATCGGGCGAACCTGGGGGCGCTGTTCTTTGGGGACCATGGATCTATTGGTGACTGGCGGCGTCCATTTTGGTTTCACACGCCTCTCCTCTGCCGAGTGTGGACATTTTGTTCCTTTGTTCTGGTTGGGACGGGCTCTCCTCGGGGGCCATGTTTAGGGGGACTTCTACGAACAGGCCAGGGCTAAGAGGTTCCCTTTCACGATTGGTGACTGATTGGCTGGCAGAGACTCGGGTTGGAACGTTCCTATGACACATTCGGCTGTGCAATATGTGATAACTTTCCCCATTCCATGCCGTAACTGTTGCTTGCTACTGTTGATTCTTGCTCATGGGGTGGAGGTTACATGCGTGGCTGGGGAGACCGGGAGCACATATGTTTGGCCCTCCTCCGGTTTTATATGATTCTTTTTCTTTTCTTCCCTTTCTTTCTGTGTCTGTATTTCGGGTACTCTTTTTTGGGCGACAGACACACTGCGGGGGGGGGGGGTAGGCCGTAGCCTCTGCCTGAGTGTAGGGTGGGGGGGGTGGTTTATTTTGTCCGTTTCAGTGTCTATGGGCCTTATTTTTTCTCTCCATTCTTGAATTCCTTTTCTTTTCTTATTTCTGTCTTTGGGTCAGTAGGGTGGTTCGGTATGAGGTGGGTAGCGACCGGCATGAAACATAATTTGTGATTGTTTATCCTTTTGTATGTATCCTTGTGCCGCTACTCTGATTATGTTTTTCTGCTTGTTGGATTTCTTCTGGTAGACGTTGCCCACTCATGTCTTCGGTGGATTGCAAGGACTCTGATCCTTCTTAGCTTCTATATTTTAAGACCTATTTAAAAAAAAATTTAAATGAACCTTAAATTCTCTTGTTTCTCAGTAGTACGAAGATATCCAGTGTAACCCAGACTGATTGTTAATTTGTATTGAGGTGCTACGTAGTCGTCGCATAACTTGCAAAAGTGCTTAAAATGATGTCGAGGCCGGCCGGATGGTTGTGGGCCCGTATTTGTTTGCTGATACTGCACAATAAAGGTTTTACAAAAATTTAAAAAAAAAAAACAATGCATGTTTTATTTTTCTGCAAATTTTATTCTTTTCCTAGAAAGATTTGGATTTTGCCTTCAGATCATGCCACCCTGCATATTTCTCTCTGCAATCCCTGGAGTCAAGCTTTATTGCAAAGTTTATAGCTAACTTTTTAAAAACTTGCATCAAATATCGACGGAACCATGAGTAATCAACAATTTTTACAAATATTAATGTTTTCTTTTTCTTTGGTCTTTTATACCTTGTATATATTATGATTGATTTACTCTGAAAACGTTTTTTATTAATGTATAAATATTAACCATTCTTGTACTTTTTATGGTTGCAAAAACTAATGGCAATCGAATAGAAGTTTATGAAACTATGGTATACTATGGTATTCTGTATGCCATGGTCTGCCATAGTGTAAATAGCTTTTGAGTGTCACTGTAGGGCCATGGCGATATTAATTTTCTGTGTCCCACTTTCAATATACCATGCACCATACCTACCTTGACTGCTACGAGGTCTACATAGGGGTAACTTTCTCATATTTAAAAGGGAGGTCCTTGTCTATCCCAAAAATGTTATTTTAAACAGGTTGCACTGTAGGTTTTACACTGCAGCAGCCAGCTTAGGATGGTAGGCCTGGGGCCATGTTTTGCAGGCCCAATAGGTGCTACAATCCACAAGTGACATTTAACTTCCAGGCCTTAGAAGCATTTTCTAGACTATATAGTAAAGAGTTATGGGCAAGTTAAATGTGTTTATTTGGAAGGAGTAAGCCAATGTATTCGTATCTATAAGGGAAGGATAGGCACCATACTCCTACTTAAAAGGGGTAAGGTGTACACAGTTCATAAACCCCAAAAAATAGTTTTCAGACAAAGGCAATACAATCTGCAATGCCCATGCAGAACAGCAGATTTCCTGCACCGTTTCACTCATTTTTTTAGAAAATGAAGGCGGAGGAGGAAGATTCGAACTTGTGAGGCCACAGATTGTAGGAAAATGTCAGCAGCTAGTGTATTAACCCAGTATATTATTTTACTAGTTTACGACTAGAGGATTAACAGTCGCACTATAAAAGGGCTACTGCAACGGGGATGACCAAATTGTGCAAAAGGGTTGACTAAATTATGTAGCGTAATACAGGGAAATATTGCTTTATTATTTTGTCACATTTTTTATTCATGCTAACACTGTCATGAAACAAGTTTCATCTCATTAGTACCAGTTTAAAGCACAATAAGCAGCTTAAAGGTGGCCAGTAAACCTTTCTGAAGGGCTTTCCACTGAGCAGCAAAATGTCACTGCATTTTAGTAACTTTTGATCTGTTTAATGTGGCTTTTATCTGCAGCAGAGGTCGGATTGTGTGTCAAATGTGACAAATCAATAACTATGCACATAATGCTGCATCTACGGAATCGCATAATTCCAGTGGCCCCGACTATAATCTATTTCTGTGTATTCAAATGAAAAAATGAGATTTTGTTAAGAAAGAGTAAATTCACAGACATGGGCATCCTAAAGCACTGTGTCCGTTCTTGAAGTTCTTATTAATATATAAGCAAGCTACGCCTTCTGTGAGCCACCCGGGAAGGTTGATAAGAGGCTGGACAGCAGCACATATTGTCAGTACTGACATCGTATTTGTTACCTTTGCTCTTCTTTACATACTAAGCATTTGCACTACTCCTTCCCATTCTATGTCTGTAATATATAAGTGAAACTTGACGTGTCTTTTCATTGAAGGAGTTTCAAATCTTTGCAAGTATCAGTGTTTTTTGTGTGCTTAATATAGTGCCAAAAGAAGGGCCAGTGGAATGCTGAAATTCTGCCGCTGCAAGATATTCCGTATAATTATGGGGTTGCCCTATTTGTCACATAATCCATTATCTGCCGATTCATTTGCACCTTTTGCCAAAACAAAATAATCTTTCTAGTTCAAATGGATTGAAGGTTACTAAAAAGCAGCAACATGCGTTGCTGCATTCTGGAAGGCCCTTCGCAGATGTTTACGAGTCAACTTTCAGTTTCCTATTGCTGTATTTCCCTTTTAAGGTCGTACTTAAGAGGTGTAACCTTTTGAAGGGCAATGTTAATAGTGAAGTAAAACAATGACAAAGTGCGCCACATTCAGCTGAATAATTGTGTTTCTTTCTGACACATAATTTAGTAAACCCTGCTACATAATTTGGTTTTCCCCAGATGCATGATTCCAGTGGCCATGGCCATACACTAGGAATAACGTCAAAGCAGAAAGAACATATTAAATAATCATTTGCAATGCAATAGGTCTCGCATTAGGAAAGTGTGAGCTATTGGTATTGTAAATGACACATTGTTTAAATAGGTGTTGGCTTTGAAAATATATATAATTAATAGGTGGAGTTGGAGGGTGGAGTTGGAGGGTGGAGGGTGGAGTTGGAGGGTGGAGGGTGGAGGGTGGAGTTGGAGGGTGGAGGGTGGAGTTGGAGGGTGGAGTTGGAGGAGATGGAGTTGGAGGAGATGGAGTTGGAGGGTGGAGTTGGAGGGTGGAGTTGGAGGGTGGAGTTGGAGTTGGAGTTGGAGTTGGAGGGTGGAGTTGGATTTGGAGGGTGGAGTTGGAGTTGGAGGGTGGAGGGTGGAGGGTGGAGTTGGAGTTGGAGGGTGGAGGGTGGAGTTGGAGGGTGGAGTTGGAGGGTGGAGTTGGAGGGTGGAGTTGGAGGGTGGAGTTGGAGGGTAGAGTTGGAGGGTGGAGTTGGAGGGTGGAGTTGGAGGGTGGAGGTGGAGGGTGGAGGTGGAGTTGGAGGGTGGAGTTGGAGTTGGAGGGTGGAGTTGGAGTTGGAGGGTGGAGTTGGAGTTGGAGGGTGGAGTTGGAGTTGGAGGGTGGAGTTGGAGTTGGAGGGTGGAGTTGGAGTTGGAGGGTGGAGTTGGAGGGTGGAGGGTGGAGGGTGGAGTTGGAGGGTGGAGGGTGGAGTTGGAGTTGGAGTTGGAGGTGGAGGGTGGAGGTGGAGTTGGAGGTGGAGTGGAGTTGGAGGGTGGAGGGTGGAGTTGGAGTTGGAGTTGGAGGGTGGAGGGTGGAGTTGGAGTTGGAGGGTGGAGGGTGGAGTTGGAGTTGGAGGTGGAGTTGGAGGAGATGGAGTTGGAGGGAGATGGAGTTGGAGGAGGTGGAGTTGGAGGAGGTGGAGTTGGAGGGTGGAGTGGAGGGTGGAGTTGGAGGGTGGGGTTGGGATGGTGGAGGGGAGTTGGAGGGTGGAGTGGGAGGGTGGGTTGGAGGGTGGAGTTGGAGGTGGAGTTGGGGGGGGTTGGAGGTGGAGGGTGGAGTTGGGGGTGGAGGTGGAGTGGGGGTGGAGTTGGAGTTGGGGGGTTGGAGGGTGGAGTTGGATTTGGAGGGTGGAGTTGGAGTTGGAGGGTGAGGGTGGGGTGGGGTGGAGGGTGGAGGTGGAGATGGAGTGGAGGGTGGAGGGGGTGGTGGAGTGGGAGGGTGGAGGGTGGAGGGTGGAGTTGGAGGGTGGAGGGTGGGGTGGGTGGGGTGGGTGGTGGAGGGTGGAGTTGGAGGGTGGAGGGTGGAGTTGGAGTTGGAGGGTGGAGGGTGGAGTGGGTGGGTGGGGGGTGGGTTGGGGTGTGGAGGGTGGAGGTGGGTGGGTGGTGGGTTGGAGGGGTGGAGTGGAGGGTGGAGGTGGAGTTGGAGGTGGAGGGTGGAGTTGGAGTTGGAGGGAGTTGGAGTTGGAGGGTGGAGTTGGAGTTGGAGGGTGGAGTTGGAGTTGGAGGGTGGAGGGTGGAGTTGGAGTTGGAGGGTGGAGGGTGGAGTTGGAGGGTGGAGGGTGGAGGGTGGAGGGTGGAGTTGGTGGGTGGAGTTGGAGGGTGGAGGTGGTGGGTGGAGTTGGAGTGGAGGGTGGAGGTGGAGTTGGTGGGTGGAGTTGGAGTTGGAGGGTGGAGTTGGAGTTGGAGGGTGGAGTTGGAGTTGGAGGGTGGAGGGTGGAGTGGAGTTGGAGGGGTGGGGGGTGGAGGTGGGTGGAGTTGGAGGGTGGGGGGTGGAGTTGGAGTTGGAGGGTGGTGGGTGGAGTTGGAGTTGGTGGGTGGTGGGTGGGAGTTGGAGGGGTGGAGGTGGAGTTGGAGGGTGGAGGGTGGAGTTGGAGTGGGGGTGGAGTTGGTGTTGGAGGGTGGAGGGTGGAGTTGGAGGGTGGAGGGTGGAGTTGGAGGGTGGAGGGTGGAGGTGGAGGGTGGGGTGGAGGGTGGAGTTGGAGGGGTGGAGGGTGGAGGGTGGTGTTGGAGGGTGGAGTTGGAGGGTGGTGGGTGGAGGGTGGAGGGTGGAGTGGGTGTTGGTGGGTGGAGTTGGTGTTGGAGGGTGGAGTTGGAGTTGGAGGTGGAGTTGGAGTTGGAGGGTGGGTTGGTGGGTGGGGTTGGGGTGGGGGTGGGTGGGTTGGAGGGTGGGTTGGGGTGGGTGGAGGGTGGGTTGGGTGGGGGTGGTTGGGTGGAGTTGGAGGGTGGGTTGGGTGGGGGGTGGTGTGGAGGTGGTGGGTGGGGTTGGGGTGGAGGGTGGTGTGGAGTTGGGGTTGGAGGGTGGAGTGGGGTGGGGTGGTGGGTGGAGTTGGGGTTGGGGGGTGGGTTGGAGGGTGGGTGGAGTTGGGGGTGGAGTTGGGTGGGGTGGGGGTGGAGTTGGAGTTGGAGGGTGGTGTTGGTGTTGGGGGTGGGTTGGAGTTGGAGGGTGGAGTTGGAGTTGGAGGGTGGGTTGGGTTGGAGGGTGGAGTGGAGTTGGAGGGTGGAGTTGGAGTTGGAGGGTGGAGTTGGAGGGTGGAGTTGGGGGTGAAGTTGGAGGGTGGAGTTGGAGTTGGAGGGTGGAGTTGGAGTTGGAGTTGGAGTTGGAGGGTGGAGTTGGAGTGGAGTGGAGGGTGGAGTTGGAGGGTGGATTGGAGTTGGAGGGTGGAGTGGAGTTGGAGGGTGGAGGGTGGAGTTGGAGTTGGAGGGTGGAGGGTGGAGTTGGAGGTGGAGGGTGGTGGGTGGTGTGGAGTTGGAGGGTGGAGTTGGGTTGGTGGGTGGTGGGTGGGTTGGAGGGTGGAGGGTGGGGGTGGAGGGTGGAGGGTGGTGGTGGAGTTGGTGTTGGTGGGTGGAGTTGGAGTTGGAGGGTGTGGTGGAGTTGGAGGGTGGTGGGTGGTGGGTGGGTTGGTGGGGGTGGAGGGTGGAGTTGGAGGGTGGTGTGGTGGGTGGAGTTGGAGTTGGTGGGTGGAGTTGGGGGTTGGAGTTGGGTGGGTGGAGTTGGTGGGTGGAGTTGGTGGGTGGAGTTGGAGGGTGGTGTTGGAGTTGGGTGGGTGGAGTTGGTGTTGGTGGGTGGTGTTGGTGTTGGTGGGTGGTGGGTGGTGGTTGGTGGGTGGAGGGTGGGTGGTGGGGTGGTGTTGGAGGGTGGGTGGAGTTGGAGGGTGGTGTTGGAGTTGGAGGGTGGAGTTGGTGGGTGGGTGTGGAGGGTGGAGTTGGTGGGTGGAGTTGGTGGGTGGAGGGTGGAGTTGGAGTTGGAGTTGGAGGGTGGAGGGTGGAGTTGGAGTTGGAGGGTGGAAGTTGGAGTTGGAGGGTGGAGTTGGAGGGTGGAGTTGGAGGGTGGAGGGTGGAGGGTGGAGTTGGAGTTGGAGGGTGGAGTTGGAGTTGGAGGGTGGAGTTGGAGTTGGAGGGTGGAGTTGGAGGGTGAAGTTGGAGTTGGAGGGTGGAGTTGGAGTTGGAGGGTGGGTTGGAGTTGGAGGGTGGAGTTGGAGTTGGAGTTGGAGTTGGAGGGTGGAGTTGGAGTTGGAGTTGGAGGGTGGACTTGGAGTTGGAGGGTGGAGTTGGAGTTGGAGGGTGGAGGGTGGAGGGTGGAGTTGGAGTTGGAGGGTGGAGGGTGGAGTTGGAGTTGGAGGGTGGAGTTGGAGTTGGAGGGTGGAGGGTGGAGTTGGAGGGTGGAGGGTGGAGGTGGAGGGTGGTGGGTGGAGGGGAGTTGGAGTGGGGGTGGAGTGGAGTTGGAGGGTGGAGTTGGAGTTGGAGGGTGGAGTTGGAGGGTGGAGTGGAGTTGGAGTTGGAGGGTGGTGGGTGGGGTGGAGTTGGAGGGTGGAGTTGGAGTTGGTGGGGTGGAGTTGGAGTGGGGAGGGTGGAGTTGGAGTTGGAGGGTGGGTGGAGTTGGAGGGTGGAGTTGGAGTGGAGGGTGGAGTTGGAGTTGGAGGGTGGAGTTGGAGTTGGAGTTGGAGGGTGGAGTTGGAGTTGGAGGGTGGAGTGGTGGAGGGTGGAGGTTGGAGTTGGAGGGTGGAGTTGGAGTTGGAGGGTGGGGTGGAGTTGGAGGTGGAGGTGGAGTGGAGGGTGGAGGTGGAGTTGGAGGGTGGAGTTGGAGGGGTGGAGGGTGGAGTTGGAGTTGGAGGGTGGTGGTGGGTGGGGTGGAGGGTGGGTTGGAGGGTGGAGTTGGAGGGTGGGTGGAGGGGTGGAGTGGAGGGTGGAGTTGGAGGGTGGAGGTGGGGGGTGGAGGTGGAGGGTGGAGTTGGGGTGGGGGGGTGGGTGGGGGGTGGAGGGTGGAGGGTGGGGTGGAGGGTGGAGGGTGGAGGGGGTGGGTGGGGTGGAGTTGGAGGGTGGAGTTGGGGGTGGAGTGGGAGTGGAGGGTGGGGGTGGGTGGAGGGTGGGGGTGGAGTTGGAGGGTGGAGGGTGGAGTTGGGGGTGGAGGGTGGGGGTGGTTGGGGGTGGGGGTGGAGTTGGAGGGTGGAGGGTGGGGGTGGAGGGTGGAGTGGAGGGTGGAGGGTGGGGGTGGAGTTGGAGGGTGGAGGGTGGAGGGTGGAGGGTGGAGTTGGAGGGTGGAGTTGGAGGGTGGAGGTGGAGGGGTGGAGGGTGGAGTTGGAGGGTGGGGGGTGGAGGTGGAGGGTGGAGTTGGAGGGTGGAGGGTGGAGGTGGAGGGTGGAGGTGGAGGGTGGAGGGTGGGGGTGGGTGGTGGGGGTGGAGTTGGAGGGTGGAGTTGGGGGTGGGGTGGAGGTGGAGTTGGAGGGTGGAGTTGGAGGGTGGTGGGTGGAGTTGGAGGGTGGAGTTGGAGGGTGGGTGGAGGGTGGAGTTGGAGGGTGGAGTTGGAGGGTGGAGTTGGGGGTGGGTTGGAGGGTGGAGTTGGAGGGTGGGTTGGGGGGTGGAGTTGGAGTTGGAGTGGTGGGTTGGAGGTGGAGTTGGAGGGTGGAGTTGGAGGGTGGAGTTGGAGGGTGGGTTGGAGTTGGAGGGTGGAGTTGGAGGGTGGAGTGTGGAGGTGGAGTTGGAGTTGGAGGGTGGAGTTGGAGTTGGAGGGTGGAGTTGGAGGGTGGGTTGGAGTTGGAGGGTGGAGTGGAGTTGGGTGGGTGGAGTTGGAGTTGGAGGGTGGAGTTGGAGGGTGGTGTTGGAGTTGGAGGGTGGAGTTGGAGGGTGGAGTTGGAGGGGTGGAGTTGGGAGGGTGGAGGGTGGAGTGGGAGGTGGAGGGTGGAGTTGGAGGGTGGAGGGTGGAGGTGGAGGGTG